>NC_133362.1:9930118-10017924 GCF_049309525.1 Garra rufa | reverse complement strand
AAAAGTCTCTTCTGCTCACAAAGCCTGCATTTATTTGATCCAAAGTACAGCAAAAACAATGAAATGTTGAAATATTTGTATTATTGAAATTACTATTTTCTTTTTAAATATATTTTAAAATGTAATTAATATGATTTCTTTAGTGTTACGTGATCCTTTGGAAATCATTCAAATATTTTGATTTGCTGCTCAAATAACATTTATTAATAATATTATATTGAGTAGAGTACACAGTAACAGCTAAGTAGAATTTTTTCAGGTTTCTTTGATGAACAGCATTTGTCTTAAATACAGTGGAAAAATCTTTTATACCATTATAAATGTCTTCATCATCACTTTTGATCAATTTAAAGCACCCTTGCTAAATAACAGTATTAATTTCTATAATTAAAAGCTTTTGAATGGTATAGTGTATAATGTTACAAAAGCTTTTTATTTCAGATAAATGCTGATCTTTGGACCTTTGTAATTATCAAAGAGTCCTGAAACAAATGTACTCAACTGTTTTAAATATTGATAATAATAATAATAATAATGTTTATTGAACAGCAAATCAGCATATTAGAATGATTTCTGAAGGATCATGTGACTGGAGTAATGATGCTGAAAATGTAGCTTTGATCACAGGAATAAATTACATTTTGAAATATATTCAAATAAAAAAACAGTTTTTATAAATAGTAAAAAATATTTCAAAATGTTACTGTTTTTGCTGTACTTTGGATCAACTAAATGCAGGCTTGGGGAGCAGAAGAGACTTCTTAAAAAAAAAAAAAAAAATACATTAAAAATGTTGACTGGTAGTGCACTTTCCATAGACATAATAATGTTTATGCTTTACAAAAACCTAAACCTACCCCTAAACTCAGAGGATAATTTCTTCAATTTTACATGGGGTTGATAGGTCTCATGGGGACCAAACAATTTCAAGTTTTACTGTAATTGTTGGGACATTTGGTCTGTTGGGACTAATTATGTTTTAATAAAATATATCCATCTTATATTTTTAGAAAACAAAAATACAGTTGCTACAGTTACAAATGAATCACAGATTTGAACCAATTGACCCAGTGATTGATTCAGTGGCTTAAAAAACAGTCACTTGTTTTGTTCCTGAATAAATAAGTGTTTTTGAACCAAATGACCACTGTAATGCAGTGCAAGAATGGTTCTTTATTTCATAAATCATCTTTAGCAATAGTGTTCCTGTTCACACAGCTCAGATTGTTGCAGACTGACTTTCCCAAGAGGGAAGCACCCTGCTGTGATCTCTCAATGTGTTTTTGTATTACAACGACTATTAATTCCTTTTTTTTGTATTTCAAAGAACCGCACTCCTAATGACATATTTTTAAAGAGAGGAGGCGTATTTTGAAACGTGTTCACACAGACAAAGAAGATAATTAATCCTGACAAAGTTTTCACAGAGCACCTTTTCATCCTGAGTCATTAGCGTCTAATTGCATTGTAAAAATTACAACATGTCGTAATCTTTAACAAAGAAACGCAGAGACGGCCCAGCCATCTGTCCCTGTGACCGTAGGGACTACGCTAAAGCATTAAAGCTCCGATTCGTATCGCTGTCGGTCTGGGATTAAAGCGCTTCCTTGACTATTGCCTTCCGAACCGGGATGAAAGCAGCAAGCGACAGGCCGAGGCTGATTAATATTCTGTTTTCCTAGAGACTGAGAGGCTCCGAGAAACACAATCCCTCTTCCTGTGATTAATTAAATTGTGGGGAAAATGTGGGCCTAGCTAACCCTTCTTGTTGTCGAGTCTTGCTCGAGCTGTTTAATTCAGTGGAATTGAACAGTAAATACTAATATATGCTCAGCAAATTGGCCTGGGAGAGAGGAGATGAGGTCTGGGTTTGATTTAAAGTGATTGTGTCTGAGAGAGAGACCGTGTGTGTGCGCTCTCAGGGCTTGCTGTTCATTAGTAAGTTTTCAAAGGGAGAGAGCTAATTGTCGCCTGCCCTGAAACAAAAGCCGCCGTGGTCCCCCACACCCTTAATGAGTTTCTGTTTGTAATGAGACACTTACTGTGTTTGGAAACGGATTTTCCACAGTCCACAGATCAATAACGCACCCAACAAAAACTTTATCTCATCATCCGTTCGCTCGCTCTTCTGCTCTCCGGCTTTCACTCGTGGGTTCATAAAAACGTCTTGAACTCCAAACCCTGGCTATCTCTGCAGATCAAGCTTTTACTTAAGTTTAACATATATTTTGTCAAAGGTCACTTTAATTGTCTGCTTCAGACTGGCCAGAATAAATTGATGAGATTGCCAAGATGTTGATGGCAAATGTTTTTAAGCTTTTTTGCTGCGGAAAGATGTAACTAATAAGATGAAGAAAAGATTTTATTGTTTATGTCTGTACTGGTTTATTAAAAGACTATTTAGAGGTGTGAAAATAAACTTTAAGTGTACACAAAAACAAACAGCTAATTTTTAATAGCTCTCAGTGGAAAAAAAAGATGCTTTTTAACATATATTGTGCAACAAGAAATATCTAATATTTAGGTTCACATTCTTGTTCCTTTTTAGTATTTAAACAGATACATCAATAAATTAACACACATAAACTAGTATTTAATAGTTTGGGTCAGTTAGATTTTTGGTAACACTTTACAATAACTTTTCATTGTTTGGCAATAGTTAACTATATTAGCATGAACTAACAATAAGAAATACTCTGTTCATATCGCAGTTCATATTAATTTTAGCATTCACTTATATATTAGTAAAATCCAATGTTTTATCTGCTAATATTAATTAATAAAGTAACTTATAACTTGAACATGAACAGTTGTACTTTAGTTCAAAATTGTGTGATATATACTTTTTATACAACTGTGAGTTATAAAGCCATAGTTGCTTGCTATAAACTCACATTTTTGAGGTATTATGTCTGAATTGAGTGACAAACTCACAATTGCAAATTTTGAAGTCAGAATTGAAGACTGAATTTTTTTCTCAGAATTGCATGGTATAAATTCACATTTTTGAGGTATTATGTCTGAATTGTGTGATATAAACTCGCAATTGTGAGTTATAATGTCATAATTGCATGATATAAACTTGCAATTTTGAGTTATAAAGTCAGAATTGTGATATAAACAGTTGCGAGTTATAAAGTCAGAATTGAGATAAACTCAAAATTATGTGATATGAACTCACAATTGTGAGTTATAAAGTCTGAATTGCATGATTTAAACTCACAATTTTGAGGTATTATGTCTGAACTGCATGATACAAACTCACAATTGCGAGTTATAATATCTGAATTGGGTGATATAAACTCACAGTTGCAAGTTATAAAGTTAGAATTGAGAGAAACTTACAATTCTGACTTTTTTTCTTAGAACTGCATGATATAAACTAACAATTGTGAGTTATAAAGTCAGAATTGTGAGTTAAACTCACAGATCTGATTTTTCTCAGAATTGTGTGATATAATTGCAATTTTGTGGTATTATGTCTGAATTGCATGATATAAACTTGCAATTGTGCGTTAAAAAGTCCTAATTGCGTGATAATAAACACAATTGAGTTATGTCATAATTGCATGATATAAACTTGCAAGTTTTTAGTTATGAAGTCAGGATTGCATGATATTACATTGCATTTGCGAGTTTTAAAGTCAGAATTGAGATAAATTTAGATTTAGACCATTAATTTAGACCATTTAGATTTTTTTCCTCAAAATTGTGTGATATGAACTCGCAATTGTAAGTTATAAAGTCAGTTTTCATAAACTTATAAAGTCAGAATTGCATGATATAAAATCGCAATTTTGAGGTGTTATGTCTGAATTGCATGATATGAACTTACAATTCTGACTTTATAACTCACAATTGTAAGATCAGCTCACCATTCTGACTTTCTCTCAGAATTGCGTCATATAAACTCACAATTTGGACTTTTTCCTCTTAGAATTGTGTCATTTTAACTCACAATTGTAAGTTATAAAGTCAGAACTGTTTGATATAAACTCAATTGCAAGTTATAAAGAGAAAACTTGCAGTTCTATATAAAACAGTTGTTATAAAAGTCAGAATTGCAAGATAAACTTACAATTCAGATGTTTTTTCTTCAAAATTGCATGATATAAACCTCCAATTGTGAGTTGCAAAGTCAGAATGGCATGATATAAACTCACAGTTGTAAGTTATATAGTCAGAATTTATATAAATTGCAATTCAGACTTTTTTTCTTGCAAATGCAAGTTTATAACTTACAATTCGTAGTTTTTTCATAGAAAAAAATATTTTTAAAATGATCATTTAAAATCTATTAAATTCTTATTTTTTAATGCAACTTCATTTCTTACAACTGTGTGTTTATATCACGCAATCCTGAGAAAAAAAAGTCAGATTAGTGAGTTTATATCTTACAATTTTGAGAGAAAATTTAGAATTGCGAGTTTGTATCACAGAATTGTGACAAAAAGTTGCAATTACCTTTTTTAATTTTTTATTGTGGTAACAGGCTTCCATACATAACAGATGTCATAAAGGGGGAAAAAAACAACAAAAAAAACAACAACATTTTATTATATTTTTTTTCTTGTGTGTAAGAACAAAAAGTGGGCTAAAATTCAGAAGGAGAATAATGCAGAAAAAGAACTTCCATAATATTTCAATATTTAACATACACTTTTCTGTACAATTAATGTGATTTAAAATTACTCTTATTCTGTGATTTTGCTTTGAACAAAAGATTCCATTCATAAGATACAAAAATGAGTGTTGTTGTGACAGTTATCAGAACAAAAGGCATATAATACAAGGACTGAGATAAACTGGAGAAGTGCTGATAAGTACCTAAACCTCTTTGAATTACGCTAAAACGCGCTTGCAGACGTGATACAATCTCCTTTCACCAACATAAATGTCATGCTTCCTGGCTTACTGACAGACAGAGATGCAGTTGTTCAGACGTTTTGCTCCAGAGGGACGGCAGTAACAGAGAGGCAGCCGTAGATGAATTCAAGCCCTCTCTGTGGTGGCGAGAGATGAGAGAGATTTCTGGGTAATGCTGTCTGGTCGGAGGGTCTCTTTTTGTGCAGTCGCTCTGATATCTCAACAGTGCGGCCCTGTCAATAAGACTACAACTGTCTGGTTCTATTATACATCAGCTGCCCTGAAGAGCTATTGTTTAGCAGCAGGGGAAAAGATGCATTTTAATACACGCTTACAGAGCTCACCTACAAAACCACACACCCAGCGGACATTATCCAGGACCGGCTCTGCTGGATGTTAGCATCTCTAATTGTCAAATCATCAGCACAGCATTGTTGCCTCTAATGAGTGCTGTTGGACAGGTGTTTGTATGTCGTCTCTGGAGCCAAAAGGACAAGACTGTGGAGAGAAAATGCCACTATGGATGAATCATACAATCTGCAGGTTCTTTTTTTCATTTTAATGATTAAAGAATAAAAGATAATCTGAATCCTACATGTAATTTAAGATTAAAAACGTGCAAAAAAACACTAAAAACATATGAGCGTCATTCTTATTGTGGTCAGTAAGTTTTATTTTCTTTTATTTCGAAAGAAATTAACACATTTATTAAGCTAGGATGCATTCAGTTGATTAAAAGTGACAGTGACGACATTTATAATGTTACAAGATTCAAATTAGCACCAAATCAGCATAGTAAAAAAATTCTGAAAGATTATGTGACACTGAAGACTGGAGTAATGATGCTGAAAATTCAGCTTTGCATCACAGGAATAAATTGCATTTTAAAATATATTGAAATTTGAATTTCACATTTAAAATTGTAAAAATATTTCTGAATATTAGTGTTTTTACTGTATTTTTGATCAAAATAAAGATTGAAATTTCAAATACTGTAAATGCTGATCTTTTCACATTTCTATAAAAAATTACCATTAATTCCAAAGAAATATTAATCAGCACAACTGTTTTTAACACTGATAGGAATAAAAAATATTTATTCAGCAACAAATCAGCATATTAAAATGATTTCGAAAGGATCATGTGATCCTAAAGACTGGAGTAATAATGCTAAAAATTCAGCATTATTTTTGATCAAAATAAAGATTTAAATTTCAAATAAATGCTGATCATTTGAAATTTATATAAAAAGTACCACTATTTCCAAATAAATATTAATAAGCACAACTGTTTTCAACATTGATAGGAATGTAATATGTATTTATTGTGCAACAAATATTAGAATGATTTCTGAAGGATCATGTGATCCTGAAGACTGGAGTAATGATGCTGAAAATTCAGCTTTGCATCACAGGAATAAATTATGTTTTAAAATATATTGAAATTTGAATTTCACATTTAAAATTGTAAAAATATTTCAGAATATTAGTGTTTTTACTGTATTTTTGATCAAAATAAAGATTGAAATTTCAATTAAATGCTGATCTTTTGAACTTTGTATACAAAGTAACATTATTTCCAAAAAAATATTACTCAGCACAACATTGATGAGATAAAAAAAAAAATTCAACAAATCAGCATACTAGAATGATTTCTGAAGGATCATGTGTCCCTGAAGACTAGAGTAATTATGCTAAACAAAATTCAGCTTTGCATCTCAGGAATAAATTCAGTTTTAAAATATATTCAAAGAGAAAACATTTATATTAAAATGTAATAATATTACAGTATTTTTGATCAAATAAATGTAGCCTTGGTAAACCTAATAAACTTCTTTCAAAACCATTAAAAATCTTTTAAATGGTATATTTTACCTACTTTTAATATAAAAGTGTTGTCAAAGCTTTACTGACCTTCTCGAGTCAAGTGTTTGACCAGAATAATCTGTGTTGTTAATCAGAAGTCTAAGTATGAAAGAGCACAATTACCACACTTTTTATTCACCCTCATAATCAGAAGTGCATTTTTCAATTCTTTGTGAGGAACAGAAAAGAATTTAATTTAAAATTATTGCACTTGGCAGTTCCTGTGATGCAATGCTGTGCTGAATGTGGCAGTGGTATATTTCCTGCAGTTTCGCTGCTTTCTCCTCTCCCAGACTTTGCTTTCCCAGTTCAGCGGGCCTACAGATGCATGCTGGGATCAGATGGAGTTGTTGGTTCTGTGTCGACTGGCGTGCGTGCTGTAAGCCGGACTAATGCATTTGCAGATAGATACTCTATTCTCTCTGGTGCTCATGCTGAGGCACATTTGGAGGGATAAAAAGGACAGGCGGAGCAGACAGATATTACTAATGCAGTGTGTTGGTGCTGAAATGAAAGCTTTCTGAAAAACATGCTCCATAGGTTGTCTAGATGAGATCTTTTTTTCTTATTCATCTGTGTGTTTTGCATTTTTCTTACTCTGTGCTTTAATAATAGTCTCTGAAAAGGCAGATGTTGTTTTTCTCCTTGTGTTAGCTTTAATGAGGTTTGATATTGCATTTCTTTCTTACTGTGGATGTGAGAGTGATATGTACAGTAGATGTACAAGTTCCATATCTTATTAAATGATGGACTTGGATAGGTTTTTAAAGGAGTCATTTCAGGAGGATTTGATTTTTTCTATGATCCTTTGAGACTTTAAGTTTTAAAAGATATATTATTAAAAAAAATTAAATTAAACCAAGCAGTATACAGTAAAAGTAAAGGTTCACAAAAGGTTTTCACAGTGATGCAAGAGAAGAACCATTTTGGGTTCCACAAAGAAACTTTTCGTGACATGTTCACGTGACATGTTCACAAAATGGTTCTTGTTGGCATCTTTGGATCCATGTTCCATCTTTGGAACATTCCACAAAATATTCTTTATAGTAGAAAAAGTTCTTTACATTTTAAAATGTTCTTCACACTAAGAACAATTTCTGACCCTGGACCAAAAAACCTTAAGTAGCATGGGTAAGTTTGTAGCAATAGCCAAAAATGCATTGTGTGGGTCAAAATTATGTGTTTTACTTTTATGCCAGAAACACCCTTGTTTATTTTCCATGTTTCGCATCCATACAGAAGGATGGTTTTGACACTGGAATTAAAAATCCTTATCTTTGTTTTCAAGGAAATGGCTCTAGATCTCCAGACTTTGTTTAGGGTGGAAAACATTTGTTGTGCATTTCTCTTCCGGGCCTTTACATCATCTTTTGTTCCTCCAGAATTTGAAACTATGCTACCAAGGTAACGGAGCCGATCTACTCTCTCAATGGTCTCTTCTCCACATTTGATCACATCGGTATTTGCAGGCGTCTTAACTCTCATTTCCTTGGTTTTGTCCACATTTATTTTAAGACCCACTCTCTCTGCATTTCTCTTCAAGGTGTTTACTTTCTGTCTCTTATGTGCTACTTTGTGGCTTAGCAAGCACAGGTCATCTGCAAATTCTATGTCCTCTAACTGTCTGGTTAGTGTCCACTGGATTCCTGTCTTCTTGCTTCCATAGGACTCGCGTGTGACCCAGTCCAACAGGACGAGAAACAGCAGAGGGCTTAGCAGGCAGCCTGGTTTTACTCCTGTCTTAACCTCAATTCCTAGTGTTGTTGTTCCATCATGTATGACGCTGGCTTCAAAACCATTATAAATCACTTTAATCATCCTGACCATTTTGTCTGGCACTCCATAATGTCTCAGGAGGCTCCAGAGTGTGGCCTGGTCCACTGAGTCAAAGGCTTTTTCGAAGTCAACAAAGGTCATGTAGAGTCCGGAATTCCACTCGAGGGATTGTTCTATTATTATTCTCAGTGTTGCTATTTGGTCACAACATGAACTTTCGGCTCAAAAGCCTGCTTGCTCGTCCCTTAGCTTTAGGTCTATTGTTTGTTTCATCCTGTCTAGGATTACTTGTGTCATGATTTTGCTTGCAATCACCAGTAGCATGATTCCTTTCCAGTTCTTGCAGTGGCTGAAATCTCCCTTTTTAGGAAGTTTCGCCAGCAGTCCTTTATTCCATTCTTTGGGAATTGATTCTGTGACCCAAATCTTGAGTAGTAGTGAGTGAAGGGCATTTACTGTCACTTCACCTCCAGTTTTCAGTGCTTCAGGTGGTATATTATCTGCTCCAGCTGCTTTCCCATTTTTGATCTTGTTCAATGCATCACAAATTTCTTTCTTTGAGATAGGTCCTGTACTTATCTCAAGATCTGTTGCTGCTGGTGTTAGTTCTGGGGGGTCTTCTGGAAAGGGTCTATTGAGAACTCCTTGAAAGTGTTCTCTCCATCTCTCTAACTGTTCCTCTGTTTTACATATGATCTTGTCATCCTTTCCTCTGAGGGGTTTCTTCTTTTGGAAGTTTTTCTTTCCACTTAGGCATCTAGTGATGTCGTATTGCTTCCCCAGGTCTCTTCTTACCGCTGCTGCTTCTAGCTCGCTTGCCGTTTTCTTCATTTGATCTCTCTTGTCCTTCCTACAGCTCTTCTTAATCTCTCTGTCTTTCTTGTTGTACTTTTCCATTTCTAACAGTTTCTGGCTTCTTGTTCTGGCTGTACCGATTGTAGAGAATTTTGGTTAGCTCAAAGAATTTAAGATGATCAATATATGTGTGTATATGCATGAGACTGTTTCTCTCATCACATATACACTGCAAACTCCACCAGGTCTTAGACCAATGAATAGGATGAAATGAGTTATTTAAAACATACATTTCAGTCAGGGAAAGTAGTTTAACTCACAGGAAATCGTGTATAATAATCGTCATTAAATATACGCAATTTCCAGTTTCTGATCAGTAACAGTAATAACGATATCGACTGGTTTCTTTGTCCAGCAAATTATTCAGTGATATCCATTACTCTGACGTTGGCTCGTCGTCACGGCAACGCATTTTACTAACCAGAACGGAGTCAAAACAATTGAACAGAATAGGGCTTAAGGTAGCAATATGAGATCGAAACAGTTTAAGTGACTTTTGTAATGTAAGCATTCAGCACAGAGAATCATTATATGTGAATATATGGTTGTTTATTAAACTATTCTACTTACAAACGATCGCACATAGACAAACGTACATAAAACACAAATAGACAGAGAACGCGTGAGAGAGAGAGAGAGTAAGAGAGAGAGAGAGAGAGAGAGAGTAGGAGAGAGAGACAGAAAGTGAGTTTGCAAGGGACAGGAATGAAAACAGTTCTGAACAACCTGAAATCGTTTCTTTTATAAAACGCCTAAAACGCAGCTATCTACGTTTGTAGAAAGGACGGATACTTGCAAGCTTGTTTTTGTTGTGCATTGGTTCCGTTTGTGTTCAGTTCAGAAAGTCCTTTCCAGTTCCTTGAGAGTATTGCAGGCCTCATCTCCTTATGCTAGGTGAGCCGCTCCCCCCCCCATGGATCTGGGGGGGGAGGTGCGAGATGGCGTGTGTTCGAGTCCAGTAGAAGAGAGAGAGAAGAGCGTGTGCGCGCCTTTAAACTCTTGAAGAGTAACGCCCCTCAGTGTGGGCTTGCCCAATGAGAGAGGCTGAATCCCAAGCGGGAGATTTGGAGTTTTATGACTCTTTGTCTGAAAGCAAGGCAATTTTGCATTTGGATATTCATTCGAATCTACTAGGGATTCATGAAACTCTGATATGTTACATGTGTATCATCATAGAATATGCATCATCTTTCAGATTATCAAAATGCGAATTCAGAGATACCAAACATGACCATGTGGTTACACCACACAACACATCCATCCATATCTATAGTAACACATACCTAAAAACATTACACAATACAAAGACAAGATACCCAAACCACAATGACATACACACTGACTTGAGGATTGGTGTGTTCATTCATAGGAAGGTTTGTCAAAGAATTAATGAACGAAGTCGGTTACTATTGCAGTCTGTTTAAGAGAAAGTTGGTTGGGGAAATTGCGCTTCACATACTTTTGAGTCGTAAAGTCCATCTGGTCTGGCAGAGGTGTCCTGGTCACTATAGCAACCGGGGCCTCGTGGGCCATCTGAGACTCGTCGGCACCTACAGTGGGGACTGGGTGAAGGGGGGTCTGTGATTGTTTGATACTCTAATAAACAATTGTGTGTTTGATTGGTCCAGACACTACATATCCCCTCTTTCGAACGTTGTTGTCCGTCCAACAGACAACAGCGAGCGACGTCAAAGGTGCGGAACAATCAGACATGCACCCAGCACTCACGGCTGGAAGAGAGAGGTGGCTCTCTGGAGGTTGGTGCTTCAAGGAGTGGCTGCGGTGCCGTGGTCGACGTTATCAGGTGTGATAATGTAGACGGTGGCAAGGTATGGGTCCTCGAGCTTTTGCAGCAGGTGTCGAGGCAGTGTCACTTGTCACCCTGACCCAAGTTGGTCTGTGTCAGGTGGTTGTAGTCTAGCAGCTGTGGTCCCTGCAGTCTAGTGAAGGTGGGCAGCAGGAGGGCAGCAGGTGGCTGTTAGCCATCTGCTTTGCTCGAACGTCACCAGTCTGATGTTGGTAGGGTCGGCACTGACTTGAGCTTGCCTGAGTTGCGTTGGCAGAGTTCTCGCTGTTGGGCCTGTGGGCCCGTTGCTCTATTCAACATTGTCTGGCGGCTCCTGGGGTGTCGTGTGGTTTTACAGGATGCTCCTTCCCTTGGAGAAATCTAATGCGGTGTTGCATTGGGCAAGGAGCCAGAGGTTTGTCTTTTCAGTTCTTTTCAGTGGTGTTTCATTCAAGGAGTTCTTTGTTAGCATCAGAAGCTCCTGTACTGGAGAAGTAGGCGTGTCCAGCTGTCGTGGTGCAGCCTCCATTTGGCACTTGTGTGAAGGGTGTGGAGGAGGATGTGGTGGTAGACTGCCGTCGGACATACCATGGTGTTCATAGCATGGGGCTGTTGCCACAGCAACAGTTCTGCGTGTCAGGTGTTGCTCATTCCAGCTGCTTTTCCAGTTCTTTGTTCAGCAGCAAAGTCTTTCAACTCTGGCTTGAGAGTTAGTCTCTAGTTGGTTTGTGAGGCTTTGAGCACGTCTGCTCCTTGTAGGATGCTGTGCTTGGTCTATTGAGATCAGGTCACTTCATGTGCTGTTTCAGGGCTCACCTGAATGAGTCCTTTTCCTTCTGCAGAAGTTTTCAGGAAGTTGACTTGTGTTGAGGGTCAGCTCCTGGTTGTCCAGGCTGGATGTGAGTTGTCCATTTGTCGCAGTCCTGCTGTTCCTTTCTCTGCCATTGCAGGCCGTTGGCTGCTTTAGGCTAAAGGATGCCCCTCACCCCACTCTGCCGCGTCTCCAGTTGGTCCTGGTGAGTGGCGGGGCTGGATGTCCGAGACACGCTGGTTCACAGTTCCTATTGTGAATCTCGCTGGCTGCGGCATGCTTTTGGCTTCCTGCGCTCTTTGGATGCAGGTATCGCACTCGGGCATGTTTCACTGAAGTACTGGTGAGCAGTGTAGGTGGTGACACGGGTGGTCTCTTAGTTGACACGGGTGTCGTTTCTGGTGCCATCTGGTGGTAAACGTTCACAGATGTTTCTCGTCGACTGACTGCTTTGCATCGTAGAGAGGCTGTGTCGTTTGAAATCCGCTGGTTTCGAGCTGGCATCAAACTTAGCATATTCTGATGTCCTCTGTCACTGCATGCTTGGCAGTGCGCCACTTTTGCGTTGGTAGTGGCTTTGGTACTCTGGTGTATTCTGCACGGTGCATCTTGGGCATACATCAGCAATGACCCCCCTTTGTTCCTGGAAAGCTGGGAGCTGTGGCGGTGTTTGGTTATCAGGAACAAATGTGAGGATGTGTCATCTAGATGCGGCATGTGTGTGACATCACTGAGTTGTTTTCGGCTTAGTGCCTTAGTGTGGTCGGACAGTGTAAGGTTGAGTGTCAGCATTGGCAGAGGCTGCTTTAGCAGAGCTATTTTGTAGGTGGAGCCAGTGTGCATGGGTGTGATGCAGGCGGCGTAGCAGCGTGAGGGGTTTGCTTGTGGCTTAGAAGCGATGCTTGGGTTGGGTGGGTGGGTTTTTTGTTGTTGAAAACCTTAGGCAGCCACAAAATCCCTCAGTTTTTTCTGGGCCTTTCACTGTTTTTCCACGAATAGCATGTAAATGTTCTTATTGTGATGGCACTGCTTGTCTGGAACAGTTGTTGATGCTCGTCTGTTTCAAACTGAGTGGTGTTGTTTGAAACTGAGCTTAGCCTACTTTGAGTCTATGCAGGTTAGTAATTTTCAGAGGGAGTTCTTGCGACTTGCTGTGACACAAGGGTTGATCCGATTGCCGTCACTCGTGCTGTGATGTCAGGTGGCCCGGCTTAAGGTGTTGCAGTGGGACAGGCTTGTCGTTTTCCACTAGGTACCTGCTCTGGGCGTGTCTTGCCTCGCTCTTGGGTCTATGAGCACATGGGTTTGTGTGCGTGGGATCCTTGGTCTGCAGGCATTGACAGTTATAAACATCACACAGTGGTGGCAGGTCTCTGTGATTCCCTTTGTCTTCTGGTGTGCTTGGCACATCGCTGGATGGCTTGTGCAGCGCAGCTGTTGTCATCTGGGTGCTGGGCTCTGCTGAGAGCCTTGTACATGACATTAGTTCTGCATCATCGTCATATGTGGAGAGCAGCTTGGCACCATTTCTGAGTGGCCATTTTCCTTTAGGCTCTTCATGACGGAATTGTTTAAAGTCTTTGAAATACCTGAATGGTATGTACACTGCAAAAGATTACTTTTCAGAAAGGGGGTGTGGCTTCTAGAGTGGGCACTGCTTCACGTATTCCATTGAATGTGTGCGCAGCATTAGGGTTTTAGCCACACTGTGTTTTGAGCCGAACAGTGACCCCTTTTGGTGAATGCAGGTAGTTCGTTCGCCAGAGTGTAAACATCTGGGAGTAATCTTATCTAGCAAGGCTTTCTCGCAGTTGAGGGAGTATCGTAGGGCTGTGAGAAACAGGACGTAGCAGGTTTTGCATTGTCTATTCCAGGTTAAGTTCAGAGCACAGGTGTCCTCAGTGTTGGCCTGCACTGATCTCAGATCACTCCCACACAGTGATGTCGCTGCGTGTTCAGCTCCCATACACCACTGTATGTTTGTTCACCTTGGTCAGTCAGACGTCCCCCCTTGGCATGGGGCAGCTGGACAATCACTTTGCTAATCTTTATTGCCTTCTGGTGCTTGGCTGTTTTCCGGCGGTCTGTAGAGTCCGCTGAATCGAGCAATCGCTGTACGGAAGAAGGCTGTAGCATTTGGGTGGTGACTCACAGTGTGATGTGGATATCTGAGGGGAAAGATTTTCTGGCGTTGATGCCATCTTCCCTTGGTGCCTGTCGCGTTGTCTCACGTAGGCTCAGATGCTGGTCGTAGCAGTCGTGTTCTTAGCTGCTGTATTCAGTTTTGACAGTTTTGACTGCTGGTACAAATGGCTGGGGTCCTGTTAGCTGGAGGTGGAGCTAAGCAGATCTGTCTCGTGGTCACACTGGGCAATGTTCTTGCTTAAAAGTCAATGTTTTGCAGACAGGCGTGTGTTGTAGCCTACTGCAGTGTTCAGGAAGACAGCGTTTTGTGGTGACAGCTGTCAGATTCCCGGCCAGCTTGCTGGCGTGTGAGGTGTGAACGGTGGGCTGTTAGGCCCGGGAGAGATTTTGTGTTGAGCTCTCCTGTTTGTTCATATTGTTATCTGCAAGAATTTGAGTTCTTTAAGGTGTGCTGGGTTCATTGTAAAGAGAGCTTCCGCTGTTTAGGAGTGTTCTCCTGTACTGCTCTCTGCGCTCAGTCTGTGGGGGTGTTGCAGGCATGTCTTGAAGCTTTTCTCCTCTCTCCTCGTGTAGGTCCTTGTCCTCTTCATCCGCTATCTCTGAACAGCCAGATGGTCTAGGCGGTTCTGCGCGCTGTCCTGGTTCCGTCGTGGGTGAAGCTTTCTCCGCTGCGGCTTTAGTCAGACGATCTTGTTGAGGGCGTGGTCACTGATGGTCCGGGCTGTAGATGAGTTGATTGGTTCTCTGCAGCCGTAGCTCTTGACTGGATCGTGATCCATTCGCCTGTGTGCGCGGTCGTCCGGCTGTTCTCCGCTCAGGGGCTGTAGTCACTAGACCCAGGGCAGGATGGCCTTATTGCCTTGTCTGGACTGGATGGCGAGACTGGATGGTGACATGTTGACACAAATAGAGAGGGAGAGACAAAGCACAACGAGCCAATGCAAGTCCGTACAGAACTAATGAGCTAAAATGTTGCTATGTGTTGGCGCACTTAACTGATGTCATCAGATGGTGACGCAAACTAAACGCTTATTATCCTAGCTGTAAAGAAGGGGTCAGATAGTTTGTGTGGGTAAACACAGGAAACTATGAGTAAACTTAATGATGAGCGATTAACTTTGGAGCTATTCAGTTCATCGGTGTAGTTACCAAAAGATTTCACTGATGTTCAGACAGGTTCAGTCTCTAATAGGGAGAAAAATAAAAACAAAATCCATCAGAAAGAGAGGTATAAAGGGTTAAAGCAAAAGAGAGAAAGTGAGCTGACTGCCAGCCCTGAGGTCAGTGACGGGGCCCACCGGGTGGGGGCGCTATGGAGTCGTCACACCTGGGAAATGGCAGAGCTGAGAGAGCAAAAGAGAGAAAGGCCCCCCTGGGATGGGCCGAATTACCCGGGGTAGTGAGAGTGCAACTTGATCGATTTGGTCAAAGTTTAAATTTAAATCAAGACTGTTTAATCAAAAATTTAAGATGAGCAAATACGATTATAATTGCTAAAGGGAGAGTTGAATCTAAGGCGGTGAAATAATTAAAATTAAATCACACACACAAGAGAAAAAACATACATTATGTTAATTATCATTATGGTTTAAATAACAATAATTAATAATGTAACATCAAAAAGGAAAAGAGAAGGGAGAGACTGACTGGGACTATCTATAAGCGTTGTTGCTCAAAGAAAAAAAAAATAAATAAAAATAAAAAAATAAAAATAATATGAAATCAGGCATAGGTATTGGAAGAGGTTTTAGACAGACTTCTATCTTTTAATAGAAGGAAATACCTTTTATGCGGGATTTCAGATTCCACCTTGTGTGGATTTGAACGCGCATCTAAGCGCAGTTACCATGGCGATGCGTTATCGCGGGTGTATATTTCTTGTGTCCGTTTTACTGAACACAGGTACATGTTTTGCAAACTTTAACTTAATAGGATGCTTACACTATTAAAAGGTTGCTTAGTTACGATGCGTGCACCTTGATCTTGAGTCAGCCTGCTGACACAAGACTTGTATGTGCTTTGCATAAAACAAATAAATAACACTCGATCAAGATTTGTACAGTAATAACGCGAAGTTGTTTACTATATTAAATCTATTCGACGAGCAAACGGGGTCAACCTAATCAGTTAGCTAAGCTGAGGTTTTAACCCAAAGGAGCAAGATAGCTGATTAGCATTGGAGTGCACATCAATGGCTAATCTATCTACACTCAAAATATAAAGATATGGCCATTGTAAGGTGAAAGAGGAACATCGCTCAATCAGCTTCTTCACGCAAAAATAGAGGTTTTCTTTGCTCAATTTAGGGTGGCTTTAGGACGCTCTATAAAAGATTTCTTCGTTTTATAGGGTCAATATATAAACTGCAGTTAAGTTACATCTTCAACAGCGGTTTAGTCTCTCTGTGCGAGAGGCTCAAACATCTGTGAAGGTGTTAAAGGTGGGCTTGGCCACACCGTTCTAACACACACACACACAAACAAAAGAGACGCGAGTCGCGAGCCGAGTTTGAATACACAAGCATGCAGACACACAAATTATTCCTGAGCTGCTCACATCACATGGTTTAAAACTGCCCGCATTCTCCACCAATTAATGTAGAGAATTTTGGTTAGCTCAAAGAATTTAAGATGATCAATATATGTGTGTATATGCATGAGACTGTTTCTCTCATCACATATACACTGCAAACTCCACCAGGTCTTAGACCAATGAATAGGATGAAATGAGTTATTTAAAACATACATTTCAGTCAGGGAAAGTAGTTTAACTCACAGGAAATCGTGTATAATAATCGTCATTAAATATACGCAATTTCCAGTTTCTGATCAGTAACAGTAATAACGATATCGACTGGTTTCTTTGTCCAGCAAATTATTCAGTGATATCCATTACTCTGACGTTGGCTCGTCGTCACGGCAACGCATTTTACTAACCAGAACGGAGTCAAAACAATTGAACAGAATAGGGCTTAAGGTAGCAATATGAGATCGAAACAGTTTAAGTGACTTTTGTAATGTAAGCATTCAGCACAGAGAATCATTATATGTGAATATATGGTTGTTTATTAAACTATTCTACTTACAAACGATCGCACATAGACAAACGTACATAAAACACAAATAGACAGAGAACGCGTGAGAGAGAGAGAGAGTAAGAGAGAGAGAGAGAGAGAGAGAGTAGGAGAGAGAGACAGAAAGTGAGTTTGCAAGGGACAGGAATGAAAACAGTTCTGAACAACCTGAAATCGTTTCTTTTATAAAACGCCTAAAACGCAGCTATCTACGTTTGTAGAAAGGACGGATACTTGCAAGCTTGTTTTTGTTGTGCATTGGTTCCGTTTGTGTTCAGTTCAGAAAGTCCTTTCCAGTTCCTTGAGAGTATTGCAGGCCTCATCTCCTTATGCTAGGTGAGCCGCTCCCCCCCCCCCCATGGATCTGGGGGGGGAGGTGCGAGATGGCGTGTGTTCGAGTCCAGTAGAAGAGAGAGAGAAGAGCGTGTGCGCGCCTTTAAACTCTTGAAGAGTAACGCCCCTCAGTGTGGGCTTGCCCAATGAGAGAGGCTGAATCCCAAGCGGGAGATTTGGAGTTTTATGACTCTTTGTCTGAAAGCAAGGCAATTTTGCATTTGGATATTCATTCGAATCTACTAGGGATTCATGAAACTCTGATATGTTACATGTGTATCATCATAGAATATGCATCATCTTTCAGATTATCAAAATGCGAATTCAGAGATACCAAACATGACCATGTGGTTACACCACACAACACATCCATCCATATCTATAGTAACACATACCTAAAAACATTACACAATACAAAGACAAGATACCCAAACCACAATGACATACACACTGACTTGAGGATTGGTGTGTTCATTCATAGGAAGGTTTGTCAAAGAATTAATGAACGAAGTCGGTTACTATTGCAGTCTGTTTAAGAGAAAGTTGGTTGGGGAAATTGCGCTTCACATACTTTTGAGTCGTAAAGTCCATCTGGTCTGGCAGAGGTGTCCTGGTCACTATAGCAACCGGGGCCTCGTGGGCCATCTGAGACTCGTCGGCACCTACAGTGGGGACTGGGTGAAGGGGGGTCTGTGATTGTTTGATACTCTAATAAACAATTGTGTGTTTGATTGGTCCAGACACTACACGATTTTGTCTTTTATAGATCGTCTTTCCTCCACCGACCTCCATGTATGGTCTGTCATCCATGGTTTCGTCCCCGTTTCTGGTTTCCCGAGGATTTCATCACATGTTGACAGGAACATGTCCTTGATCTTTGTCCATTCTTTGTCCATACTGTTCTCGTTTTCTTCTCCTTCAGTATCTGATCCATTATATAGGATGTCATATTTGTTTGCCAATACAAGTTGGAACTGATGCAAAGCGTCTTTGTTTCTTAGCCTGCTGACGTTGTATTTAATTCGTTCGTTCTTTGGTTTCTTCTGTACTGCTAGTTCTGTACTCAGGGGGTGAGTACATTATCTGTAAATTGTTGTTATGAAAGTGAACTAATCCTTTAAAGTGAACCTGTAAGAACTTCGTTCATCTTCAGAACACAAATTTAGATATTTTCGATGAAATCTAAGAGCTATCTGACTCATTCAATGCCCAGAAGGGTACCAAGAACATTGACAAAATCTTCCATGTGACATCGATAAATCAACCGTAATTTTATGAAGCCTCGATAATACTCAACAATTCTTCTCCCCGAACACAGGATTCCGCGATTATCGAGAGTATCACAATGGTTGAACCACTGATGTCACATTGACTATTTTGTTTATGTTCTTGGTACTTTTTTGGCCTTTTAGAATGTGGTAGGATCCTTGCTGTCTATGAAGAGGAGATGTAAGTCTTCACTGCAAAGAATGGGAAGATGCCTGTGGATGAATAAAACATCTTAAAGACCTGCATCTTTGTCCTCTGCACTTTCAGTAGACCACAGCTACTGAAAAGCTTAAAAATGGCAGAGACAAGAAATGCTAGATGCCATTCTGGCAGGGTGTAGACATAACGATGCTTGTCATGAAGGTGCTTGTACTAAAGGGGTTTTCCAGCACATTTCACTCGAAACCCAGGGCATTTAGACTGGATCAGAGGTGAAAAAAAAAAGATATAAATACTGTTCAGTTTTTTGCACAGACCAACTGTTTCGTGTCTTAGGACCTCAATGTATCATCACAAGCCGCAGGGTTTAATTTGGTTTTGTCTGTGTATGTTTTTTTTTTTTTTTTGACTCTTATAGCCGTGGGTCCCATTGACTGCCGTTATATGACTGACAGACTGCAACAGTTTAAGTTAAACATCTTCGTATGTGTTCTAGTAAAGAACCAAAGTTACCTACATCTTGGATGCCATGGGGGTAAGCAGATAAACATCAGATTTTCATTTTTGGGTGAACTATCCCTTTAAAGGTTCACATGTCAGTAAAGAACCTTTAATCACTCTATTAAATTAGCTGTATGTGTAACCCCTCACACCCGGGTCCTACCGCACCCGCTCTGGGGTACGTTTCCCAAAAGCAACCATGGTCGCAAGTTCCGTCATTACCAATAGAGTTCAATGGAACTAACGATCATAGTTAGCTAACGATGCTTTTGGGAAACGTACCCCAGAGCGCGTTTCGAACCCGGGTCTCCGGCACGGGAGGCAGACGCACTAACAAGGAGGCTAAAATCTGCAACGTCTAGCGTCTGTCGCTAGTGTGTCTCTTGAGATCAGGGGAGTGAGGTTTACCCGCACAGCTCCTACTAGCTGGCCTCCGTTACATATGCATAACCACCCAGTAGTGTATTGTACATGCTGATAGATTCAGCATAATCAAATGCATGTGAAGTTCTGTCTGCCATAGATGGCTGGAGGGCCAGAATAGACAATATAGTAACAGAGACAAATGCTTTTCTTATCAGAGCCCCGGAGCACTGATCCGTCTGGCCTCTCCCGCTGTTCTCATTAAACAGGGTCGCTGGTTTCAACCTCTCTCTATGATTTTGACCTTCAAAGCTGTGACCCGACAGCTAACCACCCACCCAATTACACAGACCCCGGCTGCTACCGACCGCGTACTCATACATAAACACGCATTTCAATTAGCAGCCTTATCCACAGCTAGCCACGCCAAACTCTGAGTTTACTCTAGACACAGACGCTGCTAATAACAAAACATCTTCAAAACAACTGAGAAATATTCAGGACACATTCAGAATTCTTAAATAGAAATAAAACAGACAAAAATGAGAGGGTTGTTGACATATCATACAGAGGTACTATACCGTTCAAAAGCTTAGAAAGAAATTAATACTTCTATTCAACAAGAATGCATTCAATTGATAAAAAGTGACAGTAAAGACATTTGCAATGTAACAAGATTCAAATTAGCAGCAAATCAGCATGAATGATTTTTTGAAGGATCATGTTACTGAAGACTGGAGTAATATAGCTTTTTGCATCACAAGAATAAATTACATTTTACAAAATATTTAAATTTGAATTTTACATTTTGAATTGTAATAATATTTTACTGTAATTTTTTTTACTGTATTTACTGAATTTTTGATTAAATAATTGCAGCCTTGGTGAACATAAGAGATGTTCAAAAATATTAACAATTACTGACTTTAAGCAAGATATATAAGTGAAAATCTCTCTATTTTAACTTATTGCCATCTTGGGGATACAACTAATACTCATTTGTTATTTTTCTGTTCTTTTTTTTCTCATTTCATACTGGGTAAAATTTAAAAAAAAAAAAAAAATGCTCATAATGCCAAACTCCTGTGCATCATAATTGTACATTTAACAAGGTTACATTAAACAGTGTAAAAAAAATATATATCTTTAATATTTAGTTATTTCCAAAGGTGTCTAAAGAAAAAAAAAAAAACAGTGGAAATGCACAATTAAACAAGCAATATCAGACAATATTGATAGAATTGTGATCAAAACAAACAATAATTTCAAGTGCATTTAGGCATCATAACATTCTGATGTACATTAGGGAAAATATATATCCAAAAATGCTAAACATTACAGTTAACAATGTCATCTGTTTTTACTGACCTGGAAAAAGGCTCGGTTGAGAAGTCTGTTGATCACTTTTGCCTTGGGCTTATCTAATCCTTCCTATTAATTTGGTAAACTAATTAAATTCATATTTATTTTAGACAGTTTGCCATATCTTGAGCTATTTGTTTGACTTCAATTTAATACATGTTTATTTTATTTATTATCTCTACCTTTGATCATTCTTATTTGTCATGCCGCTCGTCTGAGGCACTTTGTATGCCGTTGTTTGCTGGAAAGGTGGTGAATAAATGAAGTGTGAGTTAAATTAGATTTCAGAGGTGTGTGGGTGTTGAGGATGAACAGACTGTTGAAAGAGAAGAGTAAACTCAATCAGTTCTTCACTAGCTTACTCACTCTCTCTCTCTCTCTCTCTCTCTCTCTCACACACACACACACACACACACACACACACACACACGTTGGGTTTACATGTTTTATGGGGACATTCCATAGGCGTAATGGTTTTTATACTGTACAAACCGTACTTTCTATCGCCCTACACCTAAACCTAGCCCTCACAGGAGATTGTGCATGCTTTTACTTCATCAAAAAAACTCATTGTGCATGATTTATAAGCCTGTTTCCTCATGGGGACCTGAGGAATGTCCCCACAAGGTCAAAATCTACTGGTATTCCTATCCTTGTGGGGACATTTGGTCCCCACAACGTGATGAATACCAGGTACACACACACACACACACACACACACACACACACACACACACACACACACACACACACACACACACACACACACACGTTGGGTTTACATGTTTTATGGGGACATTCCATAGGCGTAATGGTTTTTATACTGTACAAACCGTACTTTCTATCGCCCTACACCTACCCTACACCTAAACCTAGCCCTCACAGGAGATTGTGCATGCTTTTACTTCATCAAAAAAACTCATTGTGCATGATTTATAAGCCTGTTTCCTCATGGGGACCTGAGGAATGTCCCCACAAGGTCAAAATCTACTGGTATTCCTATCCTTGTGGGGACATTTGGTCCCCACAACGTGATGAATACCAGGTACACACACACACACACACACACACACACACACACACACACACACACACACACACACACACACACACACACACACACACACACACACACACACAGAGCCTCTTTGTTGCTCACCCATCCACAAAGCCAGTGAAGCAGGTTAAAAGAGATAGAAAGTCTAGCTTCATCTCAATCTCTCTCTGTTTTGGCGTCCATCAGCTGTGTTCTTTAAAGGCACTACATCAGGAGCATCAGAAGAATATAGAGTCCCCAGTGGACTGAAGTGTAATAATATAAAACCTGCCAAAAGCATCACATGAATCTTGGAAAGATAATCCCATCATCCCTTCAGCCAAAACAACCAATACCAGCTCACACAGTGTGTTTTGCAAGATTAGACAGAAGTGAATGCTATAGCTGAGCCAAGCAAAATTTAAACATTTAGAAACAGAAGCAAGCTCTAAGATCTCTATACTATCTAGTATATACAGTATCTCACAAAAGTGAGTACACCCCTCACATTTCAGCAGTCGTTTTAGTATATCTTCTTAAGGCACAATACTATAGAAAAGACACTTGAATATATTTTAGAGTAGTCAGTGTAGTATAGATTTAGCCTCTACTGAAAATTATTCAACATACAGCCATTATTGTCAAAATAGCTGGCAACAAAAGTGAGTACACCCTAAGTGAACTTGTCCAAAGTGTCAATATTTTGTATTAGCACTAGGGTTGTCAGACTGGACCAATCAGCCAGTAAAACAGCAGCATGTCTCATATGTTGGGCCTTATGATTTCCGAGATGCAGAAACTTATGGAATCACGGAATCCAGTCGTAAAACAGAATTTACAGTTTAATGCGGAATGTCACGGAATTTGTCAAAGTTTGGATGCATTAATTAAAAATAGGTCATTACACTTAAGTCAAATTGCGATATGGACTAATATTAAGCTGCAAAATGATGTACTGAAGCACGCGTGACACTTGCGGTAATACTACCATAAAATAATTCTATCAATTCATACAGGGTTGGTAGCTGTATATACAAATACACACCCAGGTATCTGATCAGTACTCGGTATAAGCCGATACCCTGAGCCCAGGTATCGGTATCGGGAAGGGAAAAAATGGTATCAGAACATCTCTAATTAGCACCATTGTTACCTGGCACTGCCTTAATTATCCTGGGCTTGGAATTGACCAGAGCTGCACAGGTTGTTGCTGGGATCCTTTTCCACTCCTCACGGAGCTGCTGGGCATTAGACACATGGTGCTTCTCCACCTTATGCTTGAGGATGCCCCACAGGTGCTTGGTTCATATTGTTCAGGTCTGGAGACATACATGGCCACCCCTTCACCTTCCTTTCTATTGATGTATGGTTTGTTAGGATAGGACAATATTTGGCCGAGATACATCTATTTGAAAATCTGAAATCTAAGGGTGCAAAAAATCTAAATACTGAGAAAATCACCTTTAAAGTTGTCCAAATTAAGTTCTTAGCAATGCATATTACTAATCAAAAATTACATTTTGACAGGTTTACAGTAGGAATTTTACAAAAAATCTTCATGGAACATGATCTTTACTTAATTTCCTAATGATTTTTGACATAAAAGAAAAATCAATAATTTTGACCCATACAATGTATTTTTGGCTATTGCTACAAATATACCCCAGCGACTTAAGACTGGTTTTGTGGTCCAGGGTCACAAATGGTTGCTGAAATGTGAGGGGTGCACTCACGTTTGTGAGATACTGTAAGTAGTTTCTGTTATGCAGGGTCACAAAGCTCACGGATTTCATCCAAAAATATCTTTGTGTTGCAAAAATGAACCAAGGTCTTATGATTTTGAAACAACATGAGGGTGAGTAATTAATGACAGAATTGTCATTTTTGTGTGAACTGTCCCTTTAAAGCAAAATCTAATTGTCCTTTTTTCTTTTGAATTTCGGTTGAAATATGACCGGAACGTGTTTTTTAAAGATTGTATGATTCCATCGTATATAAATAGTTGTAGACTCTCATCTCTTCCCTGTCCTTTAGAATCTGATCTGAACACAAACTTACCATATGAATCCACATAGACGTACTGGGATCAAATGTCACCAATGCAGACGAATTTCTGAAAAGAGAGACTGAGAGAGAGAATCGTCCCATGTGAGATTGTGTGTGATGCGACTGTCTGTGAAAAAGAGGAACAAAACAGAAAAGAGAGAAAAGAAAGGTCAAAGATATAGAGCACACCAGAGGAAGAGGACGATAAGACTAATGGACAGACAACGCCGCGTTCTGTTTGTCCTCAAAAGAGACCAACACAGATATAAATCTTTCACACCAGACAGTAAAATTCATTTTACATAGAAAAAAGATGTCTCACATTTCCAGATGTATTTGAAAAGAAAAGCTAAATAGTTTCCGTGCAATACATAACAAAACATTGCTGCGATGGCAGTTAAATGAGTATTCATTAAAAGAAAATGACAGTTTTGTTTACTCACCATCATGTTGTTCCAAACCCATATGACTTTCGTTCTGCTATGGAATACTAATTCAGATGTGATGTGTGTAATTTCCTTGATGTGAAAATAGTGATTTTAAGGTGGGACTGTATGTTTTTTCTCAGTTGCAGACCAGGGGAACTGTTTAAAAACACAAATTATCTTTACAGTTCCTTTTGGTGACACTAATAGTGTGCAAATTAGACACTTTCAGATACTTCCTATATTTATGCATTGAAAATCTAGCCTTCTGCTACCTTGACATATTCAAACGTGACATCATGTCATCATTGAACTCAAATCTGGAGCAACATATTTTGACATGACATGTTTAAATATATATTAAAGCGCCGTTCACATGTGCAAGAGTGCAAAGGAATACAGTGCATCCAGAAAGTATTCACAGCGCTTTTTCCACATTTTGTTATGTTACAGCCTTATTCCAAAATGGATTCAATTCATTATTTTCCTCCAAATTTATATATAAAAAAAACTCTGCAAGTGCTATGACAAGTCTCATTAAGCCTAACACAGAACACGTAGCAAGGTTTTTTTTTTAAATAAATAATAAATAAAAAGAAAATAGAATAAAAAAGAAAAAGCAGGCCTAAAAAATAGATAGATAGAAAACAAAATACAGAGAAGCTAGTGTTAGTTTTTAAGAAAACAAGCAGTAAGTAAATGAGTATAAGTCTAAAAGGGCAAGTTTTTTTAAAGGATAGAATTAGAATAGAAGGCATGAGGGTATTGAGAATGATGCTAAAGCTTGGTTATTTTGGGGCAATTTTTTTCTCCCATTGTTCTTTGCAGTACCTCTCAAGCTCCATCAGGTTGGATGGGGAGTGTCAGTGCACAGCCATTTTCAGATTTTTGGCCAGAGATGTTCAATCTCGTTCAAGTCTGTGCCACTCAAGGACATTCACAGAGTTGTCCCTTAGCCACTTCTTTGTTATCTTGGCTGTGCTTAGAGTCGTTGTCCTGTTGAAAGATGTACAGCCACCCCAGTCTACACTGAAAAAAATAACTTGTAACATTTACTTGATAAAATCCTCGTAACAATTTGCACTAGTAGATTTTAAGTAAATTTTACTGCTCTAATATTAAGTACAACTCACCTGTCATTATCAATTAAATTAAAATCAAATTAAATTAATAATTAAAGTAACGCTTATAAAGAAATAAAGTAAAAGTTACGTAATTATCTTTAATTCACAATTTAGATTTATTTAAAGTAATCAATTAAAGTTAATTTATTGTTGTATAAGCAGGAACCTTGTTTTTATGAAATTATTAAGTAAATCTTACTAATTAATTTTTTTTTATTTTACTTATTTTTTATCAATGTATATTACTCATAATAAAATGCACATTGCTAATTTATGTAAATAAATTAATCACTTGATCTATATATTTCACAAATCACACAACTAAATTATAATTTAACAATTTATTTATCCAACATTTCCAAATACAAAAAAAAGACATTCACAATACAGATTTTTCAATAAAATGCATTGTTAAATTTCGCATCAATTGGAACAACTGCATGTCTAAATAATTTGTTGCAAAAAAATAAAATAAAATACAGCATGTTAGATATAAAATATGCCAAATGATACATAAAACTTCTCAAAACCAGGTTATTGACAAAACTACAAACAATTGTAGATTAGTCCTTTTTAGACCATATTATTTAAACCTAATAGCCCTCTGACACAGTAAATGTACAACATTCAAATCAGCACTCTGAACAAGTGCACTTAAAAGTATGCTCATAAAACCCTAATGTAGTAAAACACTATAATCAACAGCTGAACATGTAAGGAGTTGTAGTCAAGGCATTTCAATAGCATTAAGATAATAACTTCATCTTTAAAGCTTGCACTTTTGAGGATAGCTTGATTCCATCAAGTTCTAAGGACTAATATCTCAAATGTGTACCGCAGAGCTCGGGGTATGTAAGGTTAAGGGCATAAAGTAGCCCCATGAGCAGTCCACTTTTTTTGGCCGCATCCTTGCAAGACTTTCTGTCCTTCCAGAAGAATGGACATATCAACTGGTTCTTCCGCATCAACAGCATGGACGAGGATTTTAAGAATGTGCAAACTGGCATCACTTCGTCTGTCCTCCTGCATACAATGTAAAAGAAACGTAATTATTATTAGACAATTATTTATAAAAAAAAGAAAAGAAAAAAAAAAGAAAAAAGATTTGCAAAATATGAATCTTTAACCCCCAAAAGCTCAAATCCCCATTTTTGTTCAGAAAATGAATAATTGTCTTAGAGGTTTGGAACAGTGTGATCAGTTAATGGCAATTTTCATTTTTGTGTGAATTGATTCTTTAATTAGAATAAGATAGATATCTAGTTTATTACTCTAACAACTTTAGACATTTACTCTGTATTCTTTTCGCCATCACTGAGTATAACATGTCCACCCCTTTATCTACCTTCCCTCTTTTTGTTAAGGGTTAACTTGTATTACATTTTTAATATTTTAAACTGTATCATTTAGAAATAAACCATACTTTACCAAGCAATCATTGAAGAGATCCTCTTCTTTCTCACCAAGGTAGATAATGAGGCTGCGGATGGCAGATTCACGTCTCCCTTCAATGCTTTGATTCTGTGAAAATATAACGTATTTACATAATTTTTATTCATACAACCACATTTAGTAAATTTTTTCTCTTTTGAAAATGTGCCTTTCTCCAAAGCAACTTTAAAAGAGGAAGACATCAAGCATGCCAAGAGGTGCTACTAAAACAGTTTCTAGCATTGTTAGAAAAATATAAATTAACATTGGGGGAGGGATTAAAGAATAAGTGATTAAAGATAAATGAATAAGTGATAAGTAATAAGCAATTTACAAATTTAAATGTTCAGTTAGGTTTTACAATTATTAACTTCTTTCTTACTTTATTTAATTTAGCCTCAAATGAATACTCTTCTTTGGACAAAAAAAAGCATTCTGATACATTTAATCATGACAACAGGTACATTTAAGTTAGCTTAGCATAGCATCTAATGTAAACAACTATTTAGATTATTAAGGTTAACGTTACTTTTGGTCCGTAATCAAAAAATATTGCTATGCTCACTCTAAATGTAAGTCTAGCGTAATAATAACGTATATGGTCCCGTGCGGCTCGATACAGAACGACATATAAGGTATAAGTTACATAAAATTTAACGTTAAAAGTTTAAAGACTAACATTACATCGATTAACACTTTGTAGCATTTCAAATACAAATTATTCTAATGGAAATACCCGAAATGGCGTCGAGAACATGTAACTTATTTTGATAAGCGATCGCCTTTCTCCATACAAGGAACATTTTTTTTTTACACGATAAATGGTGCTTTGTGGATCTCTAAGTTACACTATTAACGATACAAACATGAAATGAATTATGAAACAACACTGAAATAGGCTATTGCTAATTGCATGTAAGATGCTATGCTTAGCGATTAAGATGAACATTAATCAGGAGTCTGGAAAATGAGAAACAGACAATCAAACTTTCACACGAATCCATGTTTTATCACATCCAAACAGAAAGATAAACTTACCTGGAACATTACAAACTCCAGCCCAAACCACGTAGTACCTCCTGTGATGATCCCCAACGTATTGATCCACAGCCCGGGTAACGAGTCTCCAATCAGGCATGTGCAGTTTCAAACGCGTTATTTGAAATTTGAACTTTGAGTTTGAACTTTCAAAGTACAATTTACTTAATATTACTAGGTTTATGTGCAGTGACTCTAAACCATTTAAATATTACAAGTAAATACATAATAATATTTAACTGTTTCCACTGAGTTAATTAATTACATGAATTAAATGTGTACATATTTTAACTTTTACTTAGAAAAATCTAGTTGTAGTCGAAACGTACTTTTACAATGTAAAAATCACGATGGTTAATTTAATATATTTTACCACACCAAAAAATAATTTTTTTCAGTGTAAGGTCCAGAGCACTCTGGAGCAGGTTTTCTTTAAGGATGTCTCTGTATATTGCTGCATTCATCTTTTGCTCAATCCTGACTAATCTCCCAGCATGATGCTGCCACCACCATGCTTCACTGTAGGAATGATATTGGTTTCCTCCTTAGATGAAGCTTGGCATTCAGCCCAAAGGGTTCAATCTTTGTTTCATCTGACCAGAGAGTTTGGTTTCTCATGGTCTGAGGGTACTTCAGGTGCCTTTTGGCAAACTCCAGGCAGGCTTTCATGTGCCTTTTACAGAGGAGTGGCTTTCATCTGGCCACTCTACCATACAGATTGGTGCTACAGAGATGGTTGTTCTTCTGGAAGGTTCTCCTCTCTTCACAGAGAAACGCTGGAGCTCTTTCAGGATGACCATCGGGTTCTTGGTCATCTCCCTGACTAAGGCCCTTCTCCCCCGATCACTCGTTTTGGCCAGGCGGCCTCCTATCTAGGAAGAGTCCTGGTGGTTCCAAACTTCTTTTTGATTTAAAGATGATGGAGGCCACTGTGCTCATTGGGACTTCAATGCTGCAGAATTTTTTTTGTACCCTTCTCCAGATCTGTGCTTTGATACAATCCTTTCTCGGAGGTCTACAGGCAATTCCTTGGACTTCATGGCTTGGTTTGTGCTCTGAAATGCACTAAATACTGTGGGATCTTATATAGACAGGTGTGTGCCTAATCAACTGAATTTTGAAACTATAATTGAACTTGTTGTGGAGGTTGTAGAGCATCTCAAGGATGACCAGTGAAAATAGGATGCACCTGAGCTCAATTTTGAGTGTCATGGCAAAGGCTGTGATTACTTATGTATATGTGATTTTTTCCAGTTTTTTTAATTTTTTAATAAATTTGCAGAGATTTCAAACTTCTTTCATGTTGTCATTATGGTATATTGTTTGTAAAATTTGGAGGAAAATAATGAACTGAATCCATTTTGGAATAAGGCTGTAACATAACAAAATGTGGAAAAAGTGAAACGCTGTGAATACTTTCCGAATGCACTGCAGAATAGAATGTAGTGATCTTAAGATGAGTTTTTTTTAACTAGAAACAACTTTTTTATTTCACATAATATCTTAAACATAGCACTAATTCTAAAAGATCTTAAAAAGAGGAAAAAATGCTATGCAATGGTTAAAAGATCCATCAGACATATTTCACATTTACTGTCAAAAAAAGAGCACCGATGAAGCAAAAGAATAAATCCTGTTGGAACGTTTCTTTACGTGAATGAGATTTTGCATCTGCTTCTGTATGTATAGATGAAAGAATGCATCTGTTCGACAAATTAACACCATAAAAAGTCTTAACTCACAACAGAAAGTCTTAAATGTATTACCATTGCATTAATTGTAGCATAAAAATACCTTTCTATTGTAGTTTTCCGATACAACTATCTAAACATCAAAACATTAAATCAAGATACATTTACTGCAAATGTATGTTGGCTTAAAAAATGTAACAAAATTTAAAAAAATTTTTTTTGGGGGGGGGCTAAAATAAAAACAAACATCTGTCAATGGGGTATGAAAACTAGTTTTCCCTTTGAAATTAGTTCAAAATAATTTTTTTGATTCCATTGACATTTTTTCTTTTAATCATAAACATACTGATATATTGTGTTCCCTTCAGTTTATTCCTTAAATTTTCTTTACTTGGTCTTAAAAAGATCTTAAAGGGATAGTTTTGTTCTATTTTGTTCTCACGTTGTTCCAAACCTGCAAGACCTTCATTCATTTCGGAACATAAATTAAGATATTTTTGATGAAATCTGAGAGCTTTCTGACCGTGCATAGACATCAACGCAACTGACATGTTCAAGGCCCAGAAAGGTAGTAAAGGACATCATTCAAAATGGTTAATGTGACATCAGTGGTTCAGCCTTAATTTAATGCAACTACAAGAATACTTTTAATGTGCAAAGAAAACAAAAATAACTTTTTTCAACAGTTTCTTCTCTTCCGTGCTAGTCTTTGATGCCTGGTCATGATAGTAGCAAAATGCATGCTCTCGGATTCAATCAAAAATATCTTAATTTGTGTTTCGAAGAAGAACAAAGGTCCTACGGGTTTGGAACGACATGAGGTTGAGTAATTAATGACAGAATTTTCATTTATGGGTGAACTAGCTTCATTTTACAGTGCCTTCATCAAACCTGCAGAAACCCTCTAAAATTCACCATATTTCCTCCGTCGGCTGTTACATTCATTCAGACCTGTTGCTGAAAGCTTTTGACTCATTATTGATGTATATGTGATAAAAAGTATGTCCAGTAAATCTCAATGTTCTGGATAAATGTGAATTTTCAGTGACAGCTTCCAAGCGCAGTATTTATCACCCTAGGTCATACTTTACACGCATGTATGCAGGTTTAATAAATGTACCACAGCCTTACAGTCATCACTGACGCACACCTCAGACAGACTACACAGTAATGATTCCTTCAGGGCGTAAAATATCAGATTTACCTGTCATCTATCAAATCGATAAGCCAATGAGATACCAGATACTGCTGCTGCTGCTCGAAATATCTTATGAGTCATATCTGGAAAACTTTACACGTAGTCAGACTTATGATTGGCCAGAAGATCCTGCTTGAATCATCTTTTGGACATGTCTCACGGCGCCAGCTGTAAAATCCGGTGCTAAAAGTCATCTACATGTCTTCTCTTATATACCTCCTTTCCTTCCCCCCTTTACTTTTTTGCTTGCTACTGTTCTCTCTTACTTTTTCCTCTTTTGTCTCATTCAGACACATGACCTCTGCATCCCTCCAGCCTTGAACCGATAAAGACACTCAGATGCCTAGAATAGACACCCTGCCTCTCATTCAGAGCTATTCTTGCTGTGCCAATGCAGAGACGATCTTGACAGCTCTGGAGGAGAGAAACGGAGAGAGAGAAGAAATGGCAGCGTTGTGTTTGAAGGTGGAGGCTTGCCCTACCAATTAAACTGTTCTTGAGACCGTCAGCGCTGCGTCGGAAATAGTGAAAATCAAAAAAGATTTTACCTGCCGTTATGCTCCAGATTGCAGCTGCGAAGCGGATTCCCAGGGGAAAATTTTACGGCTCAGAGGTTGCTCTTTCAGGAGACTCTGGAGTTCTGTTATGTTTCATTAAGGAATTGACTGAAGGTCAGATCCTGGTCCCGTGAGGCCTTTGATCAAATATGTTAGGATTTAAAAAAGTAAAGATTCATTTTTTATACACAAAAAATGTATGTGTTTGGGTAAAAAATCGTTTTGAGATTTAAAGTTCTCGCATCTCGACGTAACTGGTTAGTACCATACACGGTGTTTCATAATGAATTCAGTTTTCACTGAAAGTACAGACAATCTTGCAAAACACTAAGTAAGTCATGTGTTGATTCAGAAACTGCTCTGATGGAGTTAATACAGAACAGGATTCGTTACAGTGTTTTATTTAATGATTCTTTAAAAGATCTGGCTCATAAAAAATTATGGTTGAGCAATATAGTTTTGATTCACTAAAAAGAATTGCCTTGTAAGAGTACGTTGTACTTTTTTGAAAAGTAAAGAACTAGCTCAAACGAGTCAGTTGTCTGTGAATGGACTACACTAGTTGTGCTGTACAGTTTTACATCAAATAAATTGCTTGTAAGAGCCATTTATTAGTGACTCGGTTTATGCAAGTTGCACTGTTTTGATTCACTAAAAAGAACTGCCTTGATTGTGAATCAGATACATTGTAATTTTTTTGACTCACTGAAAAGAACTAGCTCAAAACGGTGAGTTGTTCATTGTTCATTTTGATTCAGTAAATGGTGTTGCTCGTGAAAGCCATTTATTAGTGAATATATTTATGCTGGTTGCACTGTATGGTTTTGATTCACTAAAAAGGACTGGATTACTGCATTTGTTTGTGAATCGGATTGTACTTTTTTGACTCACTGAAAACTAGCTCAAAAGAGTTGTTTGTGAACAGACTTATCTAGTTGTGCTGTATGGTTTTGATTCAGTAAAAAGCATTGCTCGTAAGAGCCATTTATGCTGGTTGCACTGTATGGTTTTTGATTCACTAAAAAGGGCTGACTTGTAAGAGCCATTTATATGTGAATCGAATTCATTGTACTTTTTGACTCACTGAAAACAAGCTCAAAAGAGTCAGTTGTTTGTGAACATACTGCACTAGTTGTGCTGTATGGTTTTAATTCAGTAAAAAGCATTGATCGTAAGAGCCATTTGTTAGTGAATCTGTTTATGCTGGTTGCACTGTATGGTTTTGATTCACTAAAAAGGACTGCCTTGTAAGAGCAATTTGTACATGAATCAGATATATTGTACTTTTTTGACTCACTAAAAAGAACTAGCTCAAAAGTATCAGTTGTTTGTGAATGGACTGCACTAGCTGTGCTGTATGGTTTTGATTCAGTTAAAAGTATTACTCATACAAGCCATTTATTAGTGACTCAGTTTATGTTGGTTGCACGGTGTGATTTTGATTCACTAAAAAGACCTGCCTTGTAAGAGCCAGTTGTTCGAGAATCACATACATTGTACTTTTTTGACTCAGAGTCAGTTGTTTGTAAAGGGCTGCACTAGTTGTGCTCTATGATTTTCATTCAGTAAAAAGTATTATTCATATGAGCCATTTATTAGTGACTTAGTTTATGCTTGTTGCACGGTATGATTTTGATTTACTAAAAAAAACGACCTTGTAAGAGCCAAATGTTCGTGAATCATATACATTGTGCTTTTTTGACTCAAAAGAGTTAGTTGTTGACTAAACTGGACTAAACTAGTTGTGCTGTTTCTTTTTGATTTACTTCAAATTGATTCATATGAGTAATTTGTTAGTGAACTGGACTACACTGGTTGTTGTTGTTGTTGTTTTTTGCATGCAGTGTTTATTGACTTGCTGAATGCTAAACAATGGCAAAAATGTCTTTTGATTACTTTATCACATTAATTTCAGACTGCAAGCTTGCACTAATGGTGCAATTATTTCGTTATAAAAATCGAAAGAATATTTTCTTACACCATAGATTTTAGTAGTGTGCAATGCATATTTTGCAACAGTTATGACTCTGGGAATAAAGTTATTGCTCAAATCTTGAAGAAACTGAGACATTGAACAGTGTGTGGCATTCTTGAGATCTGTTGAACTCTAATGGGGCCTTTTCCTGAGTCTGAAAAGCAAGTTGCTTTCCATTAAATAGGAATGAGATATTAAAGAGATCTCATTTGTGATTGTTCTTTCCTACAGGTTCTCTCTTTCTCTATTCAGGGTATATGAAGTAGGTCTGGACTATTAGTTAACAAATCCCATGATGCCACCCTCCTGTGAGGATAAATTATCTAAAACTGAAGTCATTAAGAGGTGATGAGCAGACCTGACCCAGGACAAACGTTTGGGAAAACGCAGACATCTCATTGGCTGCATTCATTATATCTCACTTCTATCTGCGACAGCAATCAACGAATGATGAATGAACCTCAATGTTTATTCTCCAAAATGCAGAGAAGAATAGGTGGCTCTAGAGAATGTGAGCCTCTAAATCCCTTTCCCTCTATCTCTCGCTTTCTCTCTTTCTCTGCCGCTTCCGTAATTACTTCTGAGCTGCGGTGAACTTGGCCATGGAGACATATAACTCTCCCTTCAAATGTCAGCAGCTCATTGCAGCTGCTCTAATTGGGCTGGTGTAAACGCGAGGTGGCTTTTTCTCCCCCTTCATCGATTTCTTCTCCTTTCTTCACCTTTGTCATTTCACACTGTCTGTGTGTGACAGCCACTGCCAATCTCTCAAGTGTCTGTTAAAGCTGTTGAGCTCCTCAGGCCTGCGACTGATGTGGAGTCAGCTGTGTGGTGCTGTCAGCATTAAACTGATAAACACTAATCAGGAAGTTTTTTTTTACATTAATTAGTGGCAGTTCTCTTGGGATCATTGAATTGGGATGAAATGCTTCTTATACCAGTTGCAACAAATGTGAGTACACCCAGTATGTTAGTGATAACAGCAGTATGTTGTTTAACCATGCAAAGCCACATGTTCTATTCATCATGTTTATGTTTTTGTCTGCTTGACAGTACCATACAATGTTGTGTATTTTTTTATTAGAGCAAATAAAATTAGGTGCTTTAAGTACAATTCTCTCATACTGACCACTGGATGTTCACCATGGCATCTCATGGCAAAGAACTCTCTGAGGATTTGAGAATTAGAATGTTGCTCTCCACAAAGATGGCCAAGGCTATTAGAGGTTCAGTAACAGCCTGAAACAGAGTTACACTGCAGAGGTCAGGGTCATACAGAGGTTTTCCAAGATGGGTTCCATTCGGAACAGGCCTTGCAAGGGTCGACCAACGAAGTTGAGCACTCATTCTGTGCGTCAGGTGCAGGACATGGCTTAAAAAAAAAAAGATGCATGTGAAAGGATCGATTCACTGGCCTGAAAGCAAAGTCCAGCGATCAGGTTGAAGGTTTACTTCATGTTCGGTCTTTTTACAACGCTTCAAGATTTAGTTTCAGTTTTGATCTAGCTCCATCTTAATCTGACTCCAATTTCAAGTGATCATTAGATTTAGACCGTGTTTCTAATCAAAGGTGATCACAAACATCGATTATGATTTAATTTAACTATTTGATTATTCTAGACATTCCATATTTCCAATTATCCGTTCATCAGGGACCCAATGTCGCTTTTATGTCGGCCTTTACGTGGATCTTACGACACAAATCGCCAGCCTGATAATTAATCAGAGGTTGTAGGGGACTAATACCCTCTTGGCCAGCCGCCTACTGCTTGCTTCATACAAGTGTAGTTTACTTAGTCTTTCCCATACACAACTTGTTAACTTCAGTGATAAGCAGAAATCAGGAGGTCTTCAGAGAATGTGCCTACTGCTTCATCCATTCTCGAGCCTTCAGTTTGTCATATCTTGGTCATATTTTGTGGTAACACTGGCCTCCATGATTTACTAGTTACAATGATTGCAGGAGATTTTCAGAATAAATCAAATGTAACATTTTATTTGTCAGGTAAATATGTTTCATGCCAATTACACAATTAAACAATGAGAATCCAATTCAATTTCAATTTAGATAAATACATAACCTCAATATCTCAAGGATGTATCTAAGAATGAAAAATGCATACCTGACTATCATACCTTGACTAAACGCGCCTCACAACATCGTGCGATTAATCGTGCAGCCCTAGTGGAAATTGAAAGTAAAAAAATAAAATAAAAGCTACTACTGATAATAATACAATTAATATGACAAAAATTTATTAGATAATATTCCAGCTTATTCAGTTCTTATTATGGACTATTAATAATTTTTTTTAGTAGATATTGAAAGAAAAAAGTAAACAAAATAAAAATGAATAATAATATTAAAAGTATTATGACGAAAATGTATTATATAATATTCCAGCTCTTTCAGCTCAAAAGTCTATCTATTATGGACTATTAATAGATTTTTTAGTAGATATTGAAAATAAAAATAAATAAATAAAACAAACAAACAAAAATGTATAATCATAATATAATAATGATTATGATGAAAATATATTACATAATATTCCAGCTTTTTCAGCTCAAAAGTCCATCTATTATGGACTATTAATAGATTTTTAGTAGATATTGAAAGTAAAAAATGAAATAAAATAATAATATTAAAATGATTACGGCGCATCATTTTTTTATGCATTATTGCAGATTTATTTCAGCTCAAGAGTCCATCTATTATGGACTATTAATAGATTTTTAGTAGATATTGAAAGGAAAATAATAATAAAAAAATTATAATAATACAATTATTATGATGCACATTTTTTTATATATTACTGCAGCTATTTTCAGCTCAGTATCTATATCAACCTCAATATATATACTCAGTTTACAGTTTATAAACATCTGGAAATACATTTACAAAGTGTGCAGCATAGACCTGTAATTTTCCATGAATTTTGACAAAAGAGAAAAGAGAGTATCCTTATTATTTTGAAGATGTCTTTCAAAAGAAACAATCCTATAAACAATGCACCTATAATTTTGTCATTTTCTTCTCACATCTTCACTCCATGGTCCAGAACAGCTCTTTCACCCTAGTGAACCTAGTTAAACTTCCTCTAACGACCACCAGAGAGCAGACTAACACAGCTCACAGCCGCTATTGACACGCTGGCATAATAGTTTACATTGGCTCAAGTAGAGGAGGGAGCTACAACACCAGAAAAACAGAGAAAAAATGACCTGGATGTCATTTGTTTTAGTCATGGGCGTAGGTCTGTCTGATAATGTCCCTGATATCACAGGAGAGCCCAGCGGATTACAGAGCTTTTGAGAAGAGCCAGAAATAATTTACAGAGATTTCCGGCTCTGAACTCAAAGCTTATTGTGCAGTCTCAAGGTTCAGTGCTTTATCGATACTGTGTTTATGTTTGTAAAATGTTCATAAAAACACTTTAGACTTATTCTCTGATGTACAAAGCAAAATGTTCCATCATGCAAGATAATAAGGTTACAAATCTGTCTAAATGGATGCCTTTCTGCAGTTTGTGTGTGTGTCTGTGTAACTAGAGCATATCACAGGTAATTCATAACTCTGACATATCATATACATCATAATTGTACAGCCAGGTTTGCTGGTTTGCATTTCTCTGATGTGACTGAATTTCTATTTGAATGTGACTCATGATTTGTAGCCCATAATTTAGTCTGTTTGATGTTGGTATCAGTGTCGGGGCTTCCGTGAGCTTATAGAGCTCATATCTGATCAAGGCTCTGTATGTTCACATTTTAAACACACATAATCATTGCAGTCTTGGGGCTAGATAAGTGGCATATTACTAGAACATGGTATAAGTGGGATAGTTATAGTCAGTTAGTCTGTTTAAAAGGTTGAAACCTTTTATACTCTCGATTTTTTCCCCCTTTTCCCAGAAAGTAGCTTGCAGCGCTCAGATGCTCAGATGTTGAAAAAATAGTGAGTTGCCTGTGTAGGCAGCATTTTAAGTGCTTTCAAAAAGTGGGCATAATAATGCTGCTTGCTAACTTTTTCTGGCTAAATTCTAACACAGAATTGGAAAAACATTTGGTAATAAAAAATAATAATTTCAAACCACTGCAGTTTCCAGCTGAAATGCACACTAGTGGCAGTAAAACACCAACAATTTGTATTCATTTTCACACAAATTATGATTACAGAAGCAAGCAATACTATGTTATGACATTAAAACAGTTTTACTGTAGTGCATAACTTGCAAACTAACACATTTTGACATTTGCATCACATAACCAGCTCCATATGGCTTTTCTGATGTAGTAAACTTGCTCGGTAGCGCACCTGGTACAGTGTTGCATCAAACATAAGTCACGATAAAAGAGCTTAAAGACTTGTTGAAGGAACCTAAAATTGCATAGTTGCTTCAGCAAATGTCACATTTGATTAAATCTAAGTTACGATTTAGTGTAGTTGGTACATTATTTTTGAATGTGACAAGTGTTAAAGGAGTAGTTCACTTTCAGAACAAAAATCATCCAAGATGTTCATGTCTGTCTTTCTTCAGTCGTAAGGAAATTATGTTTTTTGAGGAAAACATTTCAGGATTACTCTCCATATAATGGACTTCTATGGTGCCCCCGAGTTTGAACTTCCAAAATGCAGCTTCAAAGGGCTCTAAACGAAAGAAGGGTCTTATCTAGCAAAACTATCAGTTATTTTCTAAAAAAAAAATACTATTTATATACTTTGTACACTCTTTTCTGACCTAGTAAACTTGCTCGGTAGCGCACCTGGTACAGTGTTGCATCAAACATAAGTCACGATAAAAGAGCTTAAAGACTTGTTGAAGGAACCTAAAATTGCATAGTTGCTTCAGCAAATGTCACATTTGATTAAATCTAAGTTACGATTTAGTGTAGTTGGTACATTATTTTTGAATGCGACAAGTGTTAAAGGAGTAGTTCACTTTCAGAACAAAAATCATCCAAGATGTTCATGTCTGTCTTTCTTCAGTCGTAAGGAAATTATGTTTTTTGAGGAAAACATTTCAGGATTACTCTCCATATAATGGACTTCTATGGTGCCCCTGAGTTTGAACTTCCAAAATGCAGCTTCAAAGGGCTCTAAACGAAAGAAGTGTCTTATCTAGCAAAACTATCAGTTATTTTCTAAAAAAAATTACTATTTATATACTTTGTACACTCTTTTCTGACCTAGTAAACTTGCTCGGTAGCGCACCTGGTACAGTGTTGCATCAAACATAAGTCATGATAAAAGAGCTCAAAGACTAGACGGAACCTAAAATTGCATAGTTGCTTCAGCAAATGTCACATTTGATTAAATCTAAGTTACGATTTAGTGTAGTTGGTACATTATTTTTGAATGCGACAAGTGTTAAAGGAGTAGTTCACTTTCAGAACAAAAATCATCCAAGATGTTCATGTCTGTCTTTCTTCAGTCGTAAGGAAATTATGTTTTTTGAGGAAAACATTTCAGGATTACTCTCCATATAATGGACTTCTATGGTGCCCCTGAGTTTGAACTTCCAAAATGCAGCTTCAAAGGGCTCTAAACGAAAGAAGTGTCTTATCTAGCAAAACTATCAGTTATTTTCTAAAAAAAATTACTATTTATATACTTTGTACACTCTTTTCTGACCTAGTAAACTTGCTCGGTAGCGCACCTGGTACAGTGTTGCATCAAACATAAGTCACGATAAAAGAGCTTAAAGACTTGTTGAAGGAACCTAAAATTGCATAGTTGCTTCAGCAAATGTCACATTTGATTAAATCTAAGTTACGATTTAGTGTAGTTGGTACATTATTTTTGAATGCGACAAGTGTTAAAGGAGTAGTTCACTTTCAGAACAAAAATCATCCAAGATGTTCATGTCTGTCAGTCGTAAGGAAATTATGTTTTTTGAGGAAAACATTTCAGGATTACTCTCCATATAATGGACTTCTATGGTGCCCCTGAGTTTGAACTTCCAAAATGCAGCTTCAAAGGGCTCTAAACGAAAGAAGTGTCTTATCTAGCAAAACTATCAGTTATTTTCTAAAAAAAATTACTATTTATATACTTTGTACACTCTTTTCTGACCTAGTAAACTTGCTCGGTAGCGCACCTGGTACAGTGTTGCATCAAACATAAGTCATGATAAAAGAGCTCAAAGACTAGACGGAAGCTAAAATTGCATGGTTGCTTCAGCAAATGTGTTATATCTCACATTTGATTAAATCTAAGGTAGGATTTAGTGAAGTTTGTACATTATTTTCGAAAGCGACAAGCGTTTCTTTTAGCACCAAGGAATGAATACTTTATTTCTGAACTACGCAGAACAACCAACTTAAAGGATTAGTTCACGATAAGTGAAGTTTGTAAATTTTTTTCAACTGCGAAAAGCGTTAACCTTTTAGCACCAAAAAAATAAATACTTCATTTCTTCTGTGCACAACAACCAACTTAAAGGATTAGTTCACTTCCATAATAAAAACTTCCTGATAATTTACTCATCCCCATGTCATCCAAAATGCTCATGTCTTTCTTTCTTCAGTTGAAAAGTAATTAAGGTTTTTGAGGAAAACATTCCAGGATTTTTCTCCATATAGCGGACTGTAACAGTTTGAAGTCCAAATTGCAGTTTCAATGCAGCTTCAAAGGGCTCTACACGATTCTAGTCGAGGAATAAGGGTTTCATAAAGCAAAACTATCAGCCATTTTCTAAAAAAAAAAAAACTAAACTAAATTTATGTACTTTTTAACCACAAATGTTCGCCTTGACCTAGCTCAAGCTCACACATTACATAATCATGCAATGTCAATCCTGTTACCATTTTTAAAATGTAAATTTAAACACATATTTCTTACATTTAATATAATCAATATATACAAGTAAAATCCTTTCAAATTGTACAATATGTGCTTTTGTGATCTTGACTATAAGCTAGCAATTGGCAAATTTGTTTGAAATTGTCAAACCTGTTACTTTTTAAAGTAACAGGTTTTGACATGTGGGTAACAGGGATGACCCTGATTTTTAAGATTGCATGTGTAAAATTCAAACATTTTAAAGGTCACCCTCGATAAAAAGCACCGATTTTGTGAAATGACCCAAAGACATGAACATCTTGGATGACATGGGGGTGAGTAAATTATCAGGAAATTTTCATTCTGGAAGTGAAGTAATATTTTAATAAAACAGATTCACACTCACCCTTTTAACATAAAACTGCAGTCTTTTTACCTCCACTCGCTTTCATGGAAATTTGCAAGATGCAACATAATATCATTTTGTAGAAATGTTGCCACGGCACACTTTTCCAGTGAGTTTGGGTTGCGTATCCTTTGCAAAGAAGCCAGTCCCACGATGCATTGCAACACACTTTAGTTGAAAAGATCCAATATTGCAGATGAAATGAGAGAAGTGTCATTTAAATAAATGCCAGTATTTGTGTGTATTATGTATATTAGAATTATGCGGCATGCACCATGCTAATGTGAAAACTATTGATAACAGTTGCAACTCAAGTTGCCGATGTGCTTTGTGTGAAGGTCGCTATTTGTATGAGTGCTTCCTACGTAGGCAGTAGACAGCAGGGCAGCTCACTAAGAATTGGAAGAGAGCCAGTAACTTTGTTGCAAACCCTAGTGAGCTGCCTAACAGCCTACATAGGGAGCTATATTTCAAGGTAGTACACAAACTGAAGTGAAGCTTCACAATCGACCAATCTCTTAGTCTCTTAGTCAAAACTCTTAGTCTGAAATAATGTTCTAATTGGCACACACATGCTTTTATTATGCATTTTCATCTTGTTTTTATTTATTTATTTATTTTCTCACAGATATGTTGGCCACTAACTTTAGGGACAACCTTGAAAGCTTGGCTATGATGCCTGAAAATGCTGTCTATCTAGGCAGCACTCTAGGGTTTGTTCCAAAAGGAAAACGTGGTTTTGGGCTTTGTTTCTTCCTTTTTCTTTTCATGTAATTTAAATGTATGTTTTGACGTCCTTGCAGTGCAAAACTCAACAGCAGGAGTTTTTCATCTTTGTGAAGACCAAAACACGTCTGTGTCATTTTTTGACAGAGACACAGCGAGTGGTCTGTTTTCATGGCAACAGTCGAGACTCACGTGGACCAGGATGAAAAACTCAGAAATGTTCCACTGTGACGTGATTCATTTACATGCTTAATATCGATGTGTGTTTATAGACTTGAGCTCTGATGAACAGGTTTTAAACCCTTTCAGGTACAATATATTAGATATAGTTATTATTTATTCCTTTTTAAGGCTATTTTTGCTACACTGTAAAAAATGATGTTTTTTCTTTTTTAACCCAAATGATGGGTTCAGCCTGTTGGGTCATTTTATTGGGTTGTTTTTAATATTTTTACCCAGGTGCTGGGTAGTTTTTCTGTACTCTAAAAAAAAGAAAGCTGTTTTTTTTTTTTTGTTTTTTTTTACACAAATGTGTAATTTGTTCTACCAACCACCGTGCACTACTCCAGCAAAATAAAGGTTTTTATACATTTTATTTCATTTAGAGTTTTGATCAAAATATGTAATTTCCATACCAAAACTACATATTTTAAAATCACGGTTATGCAGATTGATTATAAACACAGCTGAAAAGCTTCCTAACACAGTGGCCATCCTTCACAACAACGAATATCTACCACAGTTTTTTCACAGGTAGAATGCAATATGTTTCAATACAAGCATTTTAGTCAAATAGAATTTATGCAATATTTCAATCTTTTAACCCACGGGAGAAAATCAACCCCGCCGCAACAGTTTAAAATCAGCCTAATTCCGTGGAAAAAATGTGTATTTGGCAACCCTACATCCAACAAGAGCTGCATCCAAAGTGATTTAAATACTATTGATAGCGACTCTGTGATGTGCCAAATTTATTTTCAGTATTAGAATGTTTGCGGGAGTGGGATTAAGAAAACAGTCCTGCGCAAGGCTTTAATACAAAAACGCACACAATGAATGGTGACTGTAGAAAGCAAAAGCCGAATCCCGAACATTTTGGATGGATTTTTTTAAGTCCAAAAAGAGGACATGTCCGGGGAAAAGAGGACGTATGGTCACCCTAAATAAATGTTCATCTTTGTTTATTGCTGTTGCCTCTTTCTGTGTCATTTTAAAAACATTTTGTAAAAACATTTACCCCAACCAGCTGGGTCAAAATAACCTAGCATGTGTTATATTTACCCATCGCTGGGTTGCCAAATCACCCAAGTTTGGTTGTTTTTAACTCAGCCTTTGTACTGACCACTACGTATCTGGCTGAGTTGTATAGTGCCCCTAAGTTTGAATTTCCAAAATGCTCTAAATGATCCCAACCGAGGAAGAAGCGTCTTATCTAGCAAAATGATCTGTTACTTTCTAAACAAATTGACAATTTATATACTTATATTTTTAAGCTTGTCTTGTCTCATTTCTGCGATGCACATGCATAGTCTGTGTAATCCAGTTAGGGTATGTCGAGAAATTCCCAGCTCATTTTCTTCCCCAACTTCTAAACCGTCCTACATCGCTGCAAAAGTACCGACCCAGTGTTTACAAAGTGAACATACATAGAAAATCAAATGCCCTTAAAAAAAAGGTAAAACAGCATTGCAGGACGATTTTGAAGTTGAAGACGAAAATGAGATGGGAGTTTTTCGACATACCCTAACTGTATTGACCCGAATTACATAGACTACGCATGCGCATCGCATCGCAGAGACGAGACAAGACAAGCATTTGAGGTTAAAAAGTATATAAATTATCAATTTGTTTAGAAAATAACCGATCGTTTCGCTGGGATCATTTAGAGCCCTTTGGAGCTGCGTTTAAAGTGCATTTCAGAAGTTCAAACTTGGGGGCACCATACATATTATCCGTTATATGGATAGAAATCCTAAAATGTTTTTCTTTAAGACTGAAGAAAGACAGACACAAACATCTTGGATGACAAAGGGGTGAGTACATTATCTGTACATTTTTGTTCTGAAAGTGAACTAATCCTATAAATCAACTGATTTTAGCTGGTGTTTCAGAAGCACTATCAGAAAACTTCAGAAATGCAATCATCCGCATGCTACTTTTTACCTTGCCATAAAAATGAAAGAAAATATTCACAAAATGAAAATATTTCTACTTCGGTGCAAAAAGTAGTTGGCTTATTGTATACATATAAATATGGTTATTTATATGTATGTATCAAGAGCTCCTGTAAAGCCACAATAAATTCCTTGTGTTTGCACACGCTTGGCGAATAAAGCTCATTCTGTTTCTGATTCTAATATAACAAGCATACATGTGTAACTTTTTGTAAGAAGAAAGCACCCCTACAACAACTTCTGTAAAGTATCATTATAACATTAGTGTAATCATTTTAACATCAGTTTAAGAACTGAATAATGAAAAGGAAAAATAAAACACTGCTTAGTCTATGCACTGATTCTTATTTAAGCTACAAAAGTCAGTGGTAGTGTTTTTCTCTTTCTTTCGTTCATGGCCAAGCTGTAGCGATATGCATATTGCGATATGTACATTTGCGATATTGCGCTAATTTCGATATGTTGCACAGCCCTACTGCATATAAAAATAGTGAACCTTTCAGTCAGTTACTGATATAAATTGAACCTATTAAGCCACTTCCAGAACAAAGTTTCTTCAGTTGTCTGGTCAGAACGTTTCCAGGCTATGTTTTCGATTTTTCCAGACGTTTCTGTTGACAATTTACTAAAAGTGCTTACAGGGCAGAGTGATGTCGTTGTTGTGAAGAAGAGCCTCATTTTCTCCTTTATTGCTCATACACACTGGCTTTATTTGTCCTATTACCGCAATCCCCGTGAGTGCATTTAACAAAAATGGCCCAAACTCAACAAATTAGGAACAAACTGTTGCAATTTACTTTCTACTTCTGCCTGAAAGGATGAGAGTTTCTTTTCTCGGAATCAAGTTACCAGTCAGAATAAACGGATTGTTTTTTTTCTTTGTGAGACATATTACTCTAGACTTCTTCTTATTGCGCATCAGTTAAAGCTTGTAATTGTGCTATTTTTTTATCTCTGTTCTCACCAGGGAAACACATATCAGTCAGTCACAGCTTCAAGTTATGATATATTAGCGCATATTGAAAGGCAGGTGTTTAAGAGCCTGCCTCTCTGTGGATTTATTCTGACATTCCTGCAAAGAATCGTTTGGTAATTGAATGCATGCTTTTCAATAATTTGTTTTTTTAATTGCCTTAAAGAAAAGGCACATGTAAACACCATGTTTTCTTCTAACATTCCCTCATTGCATTAATATTACAAACTAGCACCACCATGTAGTGATTATTAGCTGTACGTGACATGCAGTTATTGTTAGCTGATTTGACGTGCTGCCGCTCTGCTGAGTTGCTTGAGTCTGCTTGAGTTGGATGTTTTTATAACTGTAGTTATGCATGAGTGATACATCTCTAGGTTGCTCATGTGTATTAATGAAACTCCGTAACTACAGGTTGACGCTTCTTGGGGAATGTTCCCTATTTAGAATTAGCACAGGCTGAGAGGAAAAATGACAATAAAATAAAGACATGACTCATTTTAATCATGAACCTATTAAACCCTTCAATACGTGATTACGGGTCCGAGGATGAATCATCAGCATGGCTTGACGTCAAATGTCCGTAATTGCAATTTGTCCACTTTTTTTTGCTTCAGTCTGCGTGGTAATGCATGATGGAAATGCTTAAAAAAGACCTCAATGACCTGATCTATGACTTAAAAATGGCCGAGGTCTGCAAATACGACCTGACCTGTGCAGTACTGACCCAACCCTCCTGAACTCACTCTATTTACGCTCTGTTTAAGTCATATGGACAACTTTATAGTGTTTTTTGGTCTGTTTGATAGCAATTGCTGTATTAAAAGAGCTGTTTTCCTGTTCCACAGGAAAAATAACACGAGGGTGAGTAAATAATGACAAATTTCAATGATAACCAAGCTTTGAGGGAAATGCGCACAGCTTATTATGAGCCGAAGGAGAAAACTCCTTCCTTCCCTTCCTCCTGTTTGTCACCACATTCCCCTCTTCGACAAACAACCTCTGTCTCTCTGGAGACTTTCCATCCATTCTTCTGTTATTTTCTCTCTCCCTGTGCCAGGCGGGAACCCCCTTGGCATGTGAAATAAAGGATTATACGAGAGTGGTCTGCCATTCGCTGCACATCATTCAAAATTCAGAAGTTCTGTCTGAGTTTTATTAGCCCTGGTAGCAGGAACGTGCTCATAACGTGACAGCATTACACCGAGCGCTGCTCCAGCAGAATTATGCCGAATGCAAATTGCATCAGAGGTGTTAGAATGTTGTTTTTATTGCACTAGGTTCTCTGTGGATGACACTGGAAATTCATTAAGCCGAAACACCAGTATTACATTTTTGAAAGGCGTGCTAAGCAGACATTTCTACGCTAGAGTGATGGTCGCTCTGTGTAATGGCTTTACAGAAGAAAAGCCAAAGGCAGGGATGTAATGCGGTTTTAGAAGCTGTCTGGATCACATACCTGGACTGGAGGGATGTGATCGCGTTCCAGACGATTTCACATGCAGTGAGAGGAAGTCATAAATGTGTGTGTGTGTGTGTGTGTGTGTGTGTGTGTGTGTGTGTGTGTGTGTGTGTGAAGCGATTGGCGCTTATTTGGATTTCTCCATTATACATTGAGAGAGGTAATAAGAAATGATTAAATGGCTCGTGATAATTGTCTGGAGAGGGCTTGTGGGATTGAGAGCTTTTGAATCGGAGAACTCAAGGACCGTCTGCGTTGTCTCATGAAAAGTGAACGGTCTTGTGTTTTAGCCGGCTAATCATGTGCTATAATTCCATATGAAGTCGCTCTAATGGAATGCAGGTGTTATTGAAGTTATAGTAATTGCATCTCAGAGTTTCATGATATACAGTAACAAAGGCGCTTTAAAATGGCATGATATAATTCACTCTTTTCTTTTATATCATCATGGCAAATGCATTTATTTATTTTTTTGTAAAAAATGAGTGAAATGGTAGTATTCTGCTTTCTGTAGATCACTGTAAAAGGTTACCATGGTGACATACACAATGACAGATGTATCATTGCATCTATTTATCTATCGTTCATTTGTTCTCTTTTCTTCTATCTATCTATCTATCTATCTATCTATCTATCTATCTATCTATCTATCTATCTATCTATCTATCTATCTATCTATCTATATCTATCTATCTATCTATCTATCTATCTATCTATCTATCGTTCGTTTGTGTTCTATCTATCGTTCTATCTATCTTTCTGTCATTCTATCGATCTGTCTACTGTTCTATCTATTGTTCTAACCATTCTTTCATTCTCACTTTCAAAAAAGGCTTTGTTAAGCCAGTATGTAAAGTCTGTCATGATAAGCCTTGCTTTCTAATTAAAAATCGCACCTATATTAGGCTCTGTTATATGAGTAAGGAATTTAATTTAAATTGTATTCTCAACTCAAATATTTACACAAAAACACACTGATGCTTGAAAAACTGCACCAGGTTAGGAATTACATATGGAGTGAGTCATTTTTGAGTGAAGACCTTTTAAACCCTTTGAATAGATGGTACTTCGCCAGATTAAGATTCAAAATGTACCCGGTTTAATGCTGTCAGTCAAATCCTGCTTGTGAAATAGACAGTCTGTGTGTAGTGAGCGCAGCAGGGCAGACAGCCTAGTCGGGCAAAAGAGCAAGAGAGACCAGAGCTGGCTTTACACAAGCGAATAGTACTGTTTACAGTGAGTACCGGCCCACTTTGAGCACCACTAAGCACCCTTAGGGTTCATGCATTTTCATGCATTACTCTGCCAGTCGGTGTCACTGCTGAGGGCAAACAACAGAAGGAATCACCACACCGAGAGCTTTCCTGCCACTGGTTTCTTGTAGGATGTGTCAGCTGTAAGTACTATTTAAATTCATAGTCATTTGAGACGCGGAGTGTCAGAAAGAGAAAGAGAGCAAGAAAGGCTTTCCTGACACCTCATGATTCAGCCCCACTAGGGTGCCCACGTGTTTGAAAAGATATTTGCCCTGGAGGTAGAGAAGTGAAAGGTGACCCTGCTTTCTCTCAGGTAATTAACCGCCACGGGGTGTCAGATCCCCCCACGCTGTGGCATAGCGCTGAAACAGCACGTGATGCCGTGAATGACAGTTAATATCTGCACGCTGTTTAGCATCGCTGAAAACTACGACAGCAGCCGAAAGTATCTGCCAGTCTGTCTGATTCAAGGTACCCTCCACAGCTGCTACCTCCTTTAGACCGGCTTCTCCTGTCACTGTGTCCTATCTTATCGTGCGTCTCTGTGTCAGACATGGGTGGACACATCAGATCACCTTGCAATGTCACTCTCTCCATCTTTGTTCCCTACTTCCAGGGATTGACTGGTTATAAAGAACATAACTTTTCCTGCCGGGTCAGTCATGTCCTGGCTGTTATAACCAAATTAAAGGAGTGCATGTTCAAATATACAGTTGAAGTCAAAAGTTTACATACACCTTACAGAATCTGCAAAATGTTAATTATTTTAACAAAATAAGAGGGATCATACAAAGTGCATCTTATTTTTTTATTTAATACTGACCTGAATAAGATATTTCACATAAAAGATGTTTACATATAGTCCACAAGAAAAAATAATAGTTAACCACTATATAATAATAGTTGAATTTTTAAAAATGGCCCCATTCAAAACTTTACACACACTTGATTCTTAATACTGTGTTGTTACCTGAATGATCCACAGCTATTTTTTTTTGTTTTTGTTTAGTAATTCAGTAGTTTTTCAGCATTTTTGTGTATTTGAACCCTTTCCAACAATGACTGTATGATTTTGAGATCCATCTTTTCACACTGAGGACAACTGAGGGACTCATATGCAACTATTACAGAAGGTTCAAACTCTCACTGATGCTTCAGAAGGAGAAACAATGCATTATGAGCATACATTTTTCTTATTTTTCCTAAATGTCTTATATTTTTCCATTTAGTACTGCCCTTCAGAAGATACTCACATGTTTCCAAAAAGACAAAATAAGTGAAACTTACCCTGATCTTCAAATTCAAAAAGTTTTCACCCCTGGCATTGTTTCCTTCTGGAGCATCAGTGAGCGTTTGAACCTTCTGTAATAGTTGCATATGAGTCCCTCAGTTGTCCTCAGTGTAAAAAAGATGGATCTCAAAATCATACAGTTATTGTTGGAAAGGGTTCAAATACACAAAAATGCTGAAAAAGGATTTTTGTAAAGAACAGTGGTCAGTTTACCTATTCAGGACAAACAAGGAACTCATGAACAACTATCACTAAACAAAAAAACTCACAGGTGTGGATCATTCAGGTAAGAACACAGTATTAAGAATTAAGTGTATGTACACTTTTGAACAGGGTTGTTTTTAAAAATTCAGCTATTATTTTCTCTTGTGGACTATATGTAAACATCTTTTATGTGAAATATCTTATTCAGGTCTGTACTAAATAAAAAATAACATTCAGTTTGTATAAATGGTAAAATAATATTTTGCAGATTCTGTAAGGTGTATGTTAACTATATATATTTGGATGTAAGAATGCATTATTTATATATAAACTATACATTTTATTTTATGTTTTAAAGTTACATGCTTTATAATTAAATTGTGCGTTTTTCAATTCTTGCCATTCTTACAATTTTTCACAGTCTCACAAACCCCCTGCAGTTCCATCATGAACCTCTAGGGGTTTGTAGACACTAGGTTGGGAAACTTTGAGTGAGATAACAGAGCGTGCAATAGTCCGTATTATTCCAGCACTCTTTAGTCCCAGTCTTCTCATCCTCTCCTAATCAAGTCATACTTCTTAGACAGATATCCATTCTGCCGGCCCTGTCCAGCATGCACTGGCAGTTACGGTCACTCTATCTTTGCAAATGCCTGACACGATAGGACAAACTGCCAACCGGTTCCTGTCATCTTCATCGCCCTGTTCTCCACCGGTCCCTTTTGAATCTCAGTTGAGGAGTGTATCTGTCAGAGAGTCGGCTATCTTCTCAGACCAATTATTTGATTAGGCCAGGATCTCGCTCCAGTGGTTTAGCCGGCTAATGAGCAGCCAGGACTAGAGCGGGCTAAGCCCCCCAATAAAAGAGGAATTACATAAAAAAAGGGATCCCAACCCCCTCTCATTTTATGGTTTTGTTTGTCATTTTAATGAAGAAGAGGGCAGATTAAGGTCCAAGAGTTTAACCCTCTCTTGACCACAAGATCCTCCCTGTACTCAGCTGATGAATTTTTAATAAAACTATATATATACAGTATACAGTTGAGGTCAAAAGTTTACATACACCTTGCAGAATCTGCAAAATGTTAATTATTTTACCAAAATAAAAGGGATCATATAAAATGCATGTTATTTTTTATTTAGTGCTGACCTGAATAAGATATTTCACATGAAAGATGTTTACACATAGTCATCAAGAGAAAATAATAGTTGAATTTAAAAAATGACCCTGTTTAAAGTTTACATACACTTGATTCTTAATACTGTTGTTACCTGAATGATCCACAGTTGTTGTTGTTGTTGTTGTTTTTTTTGTTTAGTGATAGTTGTTCATGAGTCCTTTGTTTGTCCTGAACAGTTGAACTGCCTGCTGTTCTTCAGAAAAATCCTTCAGTTCCCACAAATTCTTTGGGTTTTCAGCAATTTTGTGTATTTTAACCCTTTCCAACAATGACTGCATGATATTGAGATCTATCTTTTCACACTGAGAACAACTGAGGGACTCATATGCAACTATTACAAAAGGTTCAAACGCTTACTGATGCTTCAGAAGGAAAAAACAATGCATTGAGTCAGGGGTGAAAACACAATGAAGATGTGAACATTTTTCTCATTTTGCCTAAATATCGTATTTTTTTCATTTATTACGGCCCTTCAGAAGCTACAGAAGATACGTACATGTTTTCCAGAAGACAAAATAAGTTAAATTGACCCTGACCTTCAAATTCGTAATGCATCGTGTTTCCTTCTGTAACATCAGTGAGCGTTTGAACCTTCTGTAACAGTTGCAAACTAAAAACGAAGCCACATGATTTGATTTGAGGTATCATTCATTTATGTAGCTCAAGTTTACTGGTCTGAGGTCTGTTCACATCCTAATCCCTAACAATAAGAAACTGTAACTGCAATGCTTGTTTTAGTAAATCTAATAATCAGAGAAAAAGAACCTCTTTCTTTTCTGCAAATTCACTGTCATTTTAACATACCTTTTGCATTCATGCGTCAAACGCACCTTACAATCTGCACTAATGCAATTAAACAAATTATTAACAGTGCAATGGAAAGCAAATCCGAAAGACAATTAAACAGAGAATATTGTTATCTCCCTTCTGGCATCAATAAAGACATGCAGGGAAACTCGTTTATAATGCATTGTGCCTGCTGATATGTCTCTTGTTAAAAACAGCAACTTTTTTGAGTGAAATGCAATCTATAATAAGTCTGATTTACATAGAAAGAAATGCAGTTGAAATAAAATGTCAATGTTTTAAAGCTGACACAACTAACATCATTCAACAGGAATGGAATTTTTTTTTAATCCCAAACACTCCCACCATCTGCTATTGGTTGGCCAAACAGATAGTCCCGCCCCAAACTCATGCAACCATTTGAGTCAGTATATATCTACTCAACACTGGATTTTGAGTGCTTAATAAAACGCAAAAGTGATGCAACTGTGCATTCATCCCTCAGAAGCTGCCGAATATCCCCATACTGTAGAAGCTTCAGCTCAGTTCTGCATGTATTGTCAGGTTCTGCTGTTGTGCATGTTTTAACCTTACCTCCTAAATGTCAGAGGGTGAAATTCAGCCTCTTAATGACATCTTGCCCTTTGCAGACTCCATGTGCCGGGCTCCAGCAGTTGGACATGTCGACATGCGCTGCAGAGGAGGAGGATGCACAGTCTCTCAGACCCTCATTATTTTGGGTGTTTCATCATGCTGTGGTTGGTATCAGTGTCTCTTTTACTGCCTCACTGTTTGCAAATTTACCCTGTAATGATTTATTTGTGTTCCTATATTTAAATCACATCAGCAGCAGCAGCGAGTGGGTAAAGTCGCAATGATAATATGATGATAGTGATTATGACATGGGAGTCAATGTTCTTTTGTGATGCTGATAATGTTACCTGTTTCATTTACCATTATTAGCAATTCGATTTTCAGTTTAAAATTGCTGTATATGGATGTTTATTTATTTATTTATTTATACCTACAGTATACCTGCAGGAAAGCCTAAAAGGGGCAGAAAAATAAGGTGTCACTGTGGTAATTAATAAAATAAAATAATTGAAAAAAAAAAAAAAAAGATAATAAAAGATAACTAAATAAACACATTGCTTTGCAAATTCTAATAAAATAAAATAAGAATTAAAAAAAAAAAGTGAGATGCAAACTCAGAATTCTGAGATTTTTTTGTTAAATATAAAGTCAATATAATATATAAAATACATTTTAAGTAATTTTTAATAATTCTAAAAATGATTTTTGATATGAAAATATATACAATTATAATAATAAAATAAACAGAAGATAAAATAAAATAAAGTTTTTCTTTTCTTTTTTTTTTTTTTTGGAAAATGTGAGATACAAAGCCAGAATTGTGAATTATAAAGCTGTAATTACCTTTTTTTTATTATGTAGCATAAAATAAAATAAATACAGTATTGTGTGATGCAAACTCACAACTGTGATAATAAAAGTCAGAAGTTGGAATTATTACAACTGTGATAATAAAAGTCAGAAGTTGGAATTATTATTATTATTTTTTTTTTTGCAGGAAAATGTGAGATATAAAGCCAGAATTGTGACATATAAAGCTGCAATAACCTTTTTTATTCTGTGGCAGAAAAAAAATAAAAATAAAAATAAATAAATACAGAATTGTTGGATGCAAACTCAAAATTCCGAGAAAATATGCAGAATAATAAAAGTCAGAAATTGGAAATATAAAGCTGCAGTTACCTCTTTTATTTTGTGGCAGAAAATGATAAATAAAATAATAAATGAAAAGAAAAATTATAGAATAGAATTTATTTATTTATTTTAAATGTGAGATATAAAGCCAGAATTGTGAAATATAAAGGTGAAATTACCTTTTTTTTTTTTTGAGTTGTGAGATGCATTCTGTGTAGAATTCTGAGAAAATATGCAGAATTGTGAAATATAAACTCACAACTGTGATAATATAAGTCAGAAATTGGAAATATAAATCTGCAATTACCTTTTTTATTCTGTGGCAGAAAATTCTAATAAAATAAAATAATTATTTATTATTTATATACAAAAAATGTGAGATGCAAACTAAGAATTCTGAGAAAAAAATATTTTTTGTGAAATATAATTTATAAAATAAATTTTAATTAATTTTTAATAAATCTAAAAGTGATTTTTTAAATATGAAATTATATAAAATTATAAAGTCTAAACTGGACAGCGCTGGTGTCTTCATGGATGTTGGTAGTTGTCTCTGTTAGTCAGTTTTGACCAAAATATTCGAAGCATTTGAGTCCTTCCTCTCAGTGAATGTGTGTGTTTATAGTTCATTGCGTTCCGTCTCATAACCTCAGCAGCTGGATCTTTCCAGGGAGGACAATAACCGCTGTTGGGGATCTCTTTATTATTTAGAGCTGAGAAACATTCATAACAAATCACCCTGATGGAGACGTGAACACTTCACAAGCTCACTCACTGACTGACAGTTTCCTGAGCGGCATAACAGGAAGTGAGCTTCTGGACTGACAGTAAACCAGTCCTTTATTTGTCACTGGGAACCTGGTACCTGCACAGGGTCAGCATTTAGCCAAGCTCTACATACTGCATATTTAAATTAGGCCTGTCAAGTCCAGTATTTTATGCAGTATTTTTCAAATTAAGTTGCTTTTTCAGCTGACATGTCAACAATACCAGTATGTTTTTGGAAAAGACATACATTTGCAATTGGAGTTTCATGCATTCACAACGTTGCACTTTATCTGATTTGAGTTTGATTGCATAGTTTCGATGACTTTCCTGCACTAAAATGTGGAAATTCTTAATAAAGACACAGCGTAGGTGTTTTCCTGACTGGCAGTAAATAAAAGAGGAGGTAGTTTACTATGAGCTGAGCTGAGAGGAGTGGCGACAATCACAGAGCTGTCAGTCAGAGGTATAAAACTAAGCAGCAATGAATATGGAAAGAACAAACAGTCAAATAAACAATTTCTACGTGCGGATGAGGGACGTTCACATATTAAAGATTCTTATCTGACTTTTATTTGGTTGTTATTCCTCACAGCGCAGACTGTCAATGAGAGACGAAGAATTGAACAAAAAGATAGCCCAATTTCTCTACTCCTCTAATTTAATCATTTACACAGTTTTGTTGCACATATACTTACTTTATAAGAAGAATATGACTTTGTAAAGTATGTCGAAATGAAATGAAATCAATAGTACACCGTTGAGTGTTTAATACAAAAAAAGTTCATGGGTCATTGCTATTCTGCAGCATTTTTTCATGCTATATTGGATTAAATATATTTTACAGGTCAAAATTATATTGGATAATTTTTAGCACAATATCACAAGTCAAACAGTGAATTATACTTAATTTTGCATTTTGTTTCCTTGGTTCAATAACTTTACATTAAAATTGGCAGTTCATTAATGTTCATTTTGTTCTTTCTCTAATGAAAACATTTTTAAAATAATTCTTAAGAATATGTTTTGAATTGGATATCTATTTAGTTTTTTTCATGTCCTTTTAACAAATGCCACTTCCTTAGTGACATTTATCAAAAAGAAAAAGCAATTGGATAATGTTCATTTTGTATGTTCTGTAATCAAAATCAAAATTAAATAAACCTGAACATTTCTTAAAAATGTGGTTTGAATTGGTGATCCATTTAGTTTTGTCCTTTTAGCAAAAGCCATTTCCTTAATAACATTTAACAATACATAAATAAATAAATAAAAAACCTGGCAATTTATTAATGTTCATTTTGTATGTTCTATAATCAAAATAACATAAAAAAAATAAAATAAACCTAAATATTTCTTAAGAATGTGGTTTAAATTGGTGATCCATTTAGTTCCCTTCCGGAGGGAACTCTACGCTGCGTTCTGGTTCAGGACACTTTGGGAACTGCCTTCAGCATGACCGGTTCTGAAACAAGCTATAGAACAACGACAGTGAACTTGACACTGTCCGGCGCCAGCCTATGACATCATCAACCTGCTAGTATAAAAGCAGGTGCCTGAGAGCACAACACCATCTTTTTGTCTTCAGAGTCCTCTGTTCTAAACGAGTGAGTACAGCGATGCCTAGAGAAAGAAAACTGTTTAGGAAGTGTGCGGATCCGTGTCAGAGAAATCTGACACTTGATGACGCACACGACCTTTGTTTGGTGTGTTTAGGTGTAAGAGCACGCGCGCTCGGCTCTAGAAGAGCGGAGCGCGTTCATTGTGAGAGTTTCACTTTGAAGAAACTCCGTTCTCGTCTGGCCCTTTTCTCGAGGGAATCGGGCCATCCATCTGCCCCACGCTGCTCCGGTCCCGCCACAGCTGAGGCTGCTCGGCGGCTGAGATTGCGGGGCTCACAGGTGGAGCTGACGAGTTTGAGAGAGCGTTTAATCGCTCGCGCACGTCAGCCGGAGACGAGAATGCGCTGCTAGCGGATGATGTGTTGTCTCTCACATCCTCCGGTTCTGCAGCGAGTGCTCTTTTGGCTTCAAGCCAGGGCGAGCAGGAGGTTGAAATGGAACAAATATGAGCTCGTTTGAGCCCATGCAGCCCCGCATATGAAGAGTTGATGTCTGTTATGGACCGCGCGGCTGCCCGCTTGTATCTACAGTGGAAGCCCGCGAGGGAAGAGGCCGCTCTCGGCAGACTAGACGAGCGGCTTCTTCCGGGCCATGACAAAGCCAACTCCTGTGAGCCTCCCATTCCTTCCTGATCTGCTTAAGAGATCGAGAGGGAATGGGACAGGCCATATTCAGCCCGCATTCACAGGCATCGGCATGTGAATCATGCTGATGTCGAGGGAATGCACGGGCGCGGATATGTGACGATGTCTCTCGCTGACGGTTGCGAACTATCTCTCAGAGCGAGGGACATCGACCCTGAAGGCTCCAAAGCATATGCGGCAGTGGCCGGTGCTCCTCTGCACACGATGGCAGTGTTGCAGAGGCGCACCAGGCTGATCTGCTGAAAGATCTGGACCGAGCCCCGGGGATTTGCATCCCTTGCCGGTCCACGCCTCCACCTAAACACCGGGGGGAAACCAGGCCCGTCCTGGCCCAAGGGCCAGAGACGAGGCCAGGTCGCCAGTTTGGGGCTACCTGCCCCTTCCTTTTCCCCTTGACTCCGGGGCTGGGCCAACGATGAGACCTAGGCTCCATCTGTTGACCCGGTATGTGAACAGTAAAGACACTTTAATAAAATATTCAAGCGTGTATGTGTATGTTTTCTTTTGTCTACCAGCTCCGCTTGGGTGTTTACTATTGCAGTTTCGAGCTCCTCTCGAGTTCTACTGCCACCAAGTGCCGAGTGTAGCCAGGTCTCCCCTCGTTTTATAAAAGAAAACAGTGTGTAGAGACCTCCACTCGTAGAAACCCCCTCGTGGGTTAAGCGTTGTCAGGTTTTGAAACCTCCGCTAGAGTGAGCTTGGTGTAGACATGATCCAACATACATATACATACGAGAATAACCCTCTTGAGCGTTGTCAAGCTGCTTCAGGCGGAGTATCGCTCTGCCGAAGCCTCCGCTCACTCAAACCCTGCTAAGAGTAATACTCTTTTTGCATGAGTGTGGTCAGGTACCTTCCCTGTGTATTTTCATATACACATATGTGAGACCTCCACTCCTGGGAGTTTGTGTGCTAGGGTGAATAGAGCGTTGTCAAGGCTCCCTCTCTGAGAGAGAGGTGTTTTACTGGAGCCTCCGCTCTCTTTAAAGAGCCCCGCTTTGAAGTAGAATTGAGTGTAGCAGGCCTAGGAGGCCTCCTCTCTGTGAAGTCCTCTGTGAAGAGAGACATATAAAGATAATACTTCTTAGCGCTGAATGTGGCAGGTCATTTTTAGACCTCCATTCATGAGAGCTTTTTACTGGGTCGAGTGTTGCTAGGCTCCCTCTATGTGAGGTGTTTCTGTTAAGCCTCCACTTCCCAGAAATACAGGCCGGGAGAACACAAGGTTAAGGCAGCTTGTGAACTCTTTCCGTGGACCTGTCACTACAAGCGTTGAGTGTAATACAAAGTAGGCCTCCCTTCCATGAGAGGGCGTGTATTCCAAGGCCTCCACTCGATAGAGCTTACTCAGTTGAGCGTCGTCAGGCTTATGTTCGAGAGCTTAAAGCCTCCCTCACTGAAAGCTCCGCTTCCGGGTTCTGCTATCACCCGGGATAATACAGGTGTCTTTCTCGCGAAACGCTTAGAGCACCTTCTTAAATCCACGTTAGTGGTGTTTGCTCACGCAAGTCTTTGAGCACTCTCTGAAATCCACGCGAGTGGTGAGTGCACTACTCAGGCACTTCACTAAAATCCATACTTATGGTAAGGTTCCTCCCGTAAAGGCAGGTTCCTTCTTCAAATCCCTCACGGGTTGGACCACGCAGGATAATCCTCCGTGCCCATTTTTTCGAGTTGGTTCCAAAACCCTTAAGTTTTACAACTCCTTTGATAGCACAGTGTAATAGGTCTCCCTCTGTCACAGCCAACAGTACTGAGACCTTCACTCTCACAGTTATAGCAGCTGGCAGGCCCATGAGTGCCTCGCTGACTATTTTTTGGGGGAGTGCAGTCTTCCACTCACCAAAAACTAGTGTTGTAGGCTTCTCTCCTTGGAGATGTAGTCTCGGAGCCTCCACTACACAGAGCTAGATGATAAATGAGAATTTTTCATTATTGGCTCTGACTGTGAGTATCTGCCTTTCTTGAGCGTCGAGTGTAGTCAGGCCTCCCCTCGCCTAGAGGGTTTTACCTGAGGCCTCCACTCTGAAGAGTTTCCTAGGGAGAGCGTCGTAGGCCTCCTCTCGCTTAGAGAGTCTTTCTGCTGAAGCCTCCCCTCTCCAGAAGCTCCGCTTTCAGGCTCCGCTATCGCCTAGAGACTGCAAATCTGGTGATCCTCGCTATGCTCAGGACACCTACTCAAAACCACATTTGTGGTGTTTGCTCACGCGAAGTCTTTGGGCATTCTCTAAAATCCACGTGAGTGGTAAGTGCACTGTTCAGGCACTTCACTAAAATCCATACTCATGGTAAGGTCCCTCCCGTAAAGGCAGGTTCCTTTCTCCCATGGACCACGCAGGGTTCCTCCGTGTCCATTCTCTGAGCTGGTTTTTCTCAAAAACCTTTTAGTTTCCCAGCTCCAATTCAGATAGCGCTGCTAGCAGGATCGAGTGTCGGGCCTCCTCAGGCCTCACTCTCCAGGAGAGCTCCAAAATGAAGGTATTTCTGTCGCACAGGCTAGTCAGCCTCGCGGATGACCTTCAAGGCTAGAGTGTAGCTAGGTCATGAGACCTCCACTCTCAGAGTTCTTCCTTGCTAAGCACGGAGGTGTGTTAGGCTCCCTCTTTAGAAAGCCTCCACTCTCCAGACTCCACTCAGGCAGTACTGTCGTTTAGGCTGTTCAGCTTCGATGAACGCCTGCAGTGTTGAAGTGTAGTAGGTCTTGGGACCTCCACTCTTAGAGTCCTTCTGCTGCTCGCAGAACACTCACAGAGTGTTGCCAGGCTTCCTTTCGGCAAAGCCTCCACTCCTCGGGAAATCTCCACTTAGACAGGCCTGCTGCACAGGCTATTCAGCCTCACAGGCCGTCGTCAGTGTCAAGTGTAGTTAGGTCATGAGACCTCCACTCTGTAGATTCCCTCTGAGCAGAAGCTCCACTAGGGTAGTTCGGGTTGCATAGGCCATGCAGCCTCACTGAATAGCCCCAGTGTCGAGTATAGGCTTTTTCCTCCGGGCGTGAGTGTAGCCAGGTCTTCCCTCACTGAAGGGCTAGTGAGACCTCCACTCCTAAGAGCTGGTGGACTGAACGTTGTCAGGTTTCCTCTCTTTTTAGAGAGTCTTCTGTGAAGCCTCCGTTCTCCAGAGGCTCCGCCTCCAGTACTTCTAGGCGTGAGTGTAGCCAGGTCTCCCCTCACGGCAGGGTTATTTGAGACCTCCACTCCAAAGAGCTAGTGGATGGAATGTTGTCAGGTTTCCTCTCTTTCAGAGAGTCTTTTATGAAGCCTCCATTCTCCAGAAGCTCCGCTTTCAGTACTTTCAAGCGTGAGTGTAGCCAGGTCTCCCCTCACTGCAGGGCTATTTGAGACCTCCACTCCTAAGAGCTAGTGGATGGAATGTTGTCAGGTTTCCTCTCTTTCAGAGAGTCTTTTATGAAGCCTCCATTCTCCAGAAGCTCCGCTTTCAGTACTTTCAAGCGTGAGTGTAGCCAGGTCTCCCCTCACTGGAGGGTTATTTTGAGACCTCCACTCCTAAGAGCTAGTGGATTGAATGTTGTCAGGCTTCCTCTCTTTTAGAGAGTCTTTTATGAAGCCTCCATTCTCCAGAAGCTCCGCTTCCCCATCTATACCTGTAGCACTGAATGTTGTCAGGTCCCTAGAGCAGGCGTTTGCCCTGCCGAGACCTCCATTCCCTAAACTCCGCCCCTTATGGTCAGGGCGTTTATGAGCTCCTTCACTTAGGGAGCTAAGTGTAGTAGGCTTCCTCTAGGCCTCCACGCTTGAGAGTTGTGTGCACAGGTAGCCGGGCTAGCCGTGGCAGGTCACTGGGCCCCAGCGACTCTCGCTGATGCAGGGGTGATTTCCTTCTTGACTCCTCATTCAGTCAGTTTGATCACCTATCCCTCGGCATGGCGGAGTTGGTATAAGCGTTCCCAAAGTGTCCTGAACCAGGACGCAGCGTAGAGTTCCCTCCGGAAGGGAACGTCTCGGGTTACGTATGTAACCTTAGTTCCCTGAGGACAGGGAACGAGACGCTGCGTCTCAGGGCCATGCCTCGGGCCCTGCACAGACCTCCGTCCGACAAAAAGATGGTGTTGTGCTCTCAGGCACCTGCTTTTATACTAGCAGGCGCCTGTTGATGATGTCATAGGCTGGCGCCGGACAGTGTCAAGTTCACTGTCGTTGTTCTATAGCTTGTTTCAGAACCGGTCATGCTGAAGGCAGTTCCCAAAGTGTCCTGAACCAGGACGCAGCGTCTCGTTCCCTGTCCTCAGGGAACTAAGGTTACATACGTAACCCGAGACGATTTTTTTTTTTTTTAACAAATGCCACTTCCTTAGTGACATTTATCAAAAAGAAAAAGAAAAACCCGCAATTGGATAATGTTCATTTTGTATGTTCTGTAATCAAAATCAAAAAATTAAATAAACCTGAAAATTTCTTAAAAATGTGGTTTGAATTGGTGATCCATTTAGTTTTGTCCTTTATGTCCTTTTAGCAAAAGCCATTTCCTTAATGACTTTTAACAATACATAAATAAATAAATAAAAAACCTGGCAATTTATTAATATTCATTTTTGTATGTTCTATAATCGAAATAATATTAAAAAAAATAAAATAAACCTAAATATTTCTTAAGAATGTGGTTTAAATTGGTGATCCATTTAGATTTTTTTTTTTTAACAAATGCCACTTCCTTAGTGACATTTATCAAAAAGAAAAAGAAAAACCCGCAATTGGATAATGTTCATTTTGTATGTTCTGTAATCAAAATCAAAAATTAAATAAACCTGAAAATTTCTTAAAAATGTGGTTTGAATTGGTGATCCATTTAGTTTTGTCCTTTATGTCCTTTTAGCAAAAGCCATTTCCTTAATGACTTTTAACAATACATAAATAAACAAATAAAAAACCTGGCAATTTATTAATATTCATTTTTGTATGTTCTATAATCGAAATAATATTAAAAAAAATAAAATAAACCTAAATATTTCTTAAGAATGTGGTATATATTGGTGATCCATTTAATTTTGTCCTTTATGTCCTTTTAGCAAAAGCCATTTCCATAATGACATTTAACAATACATAAATAAATAAAAAACCTGGCAATTTATTTGTGTTCATTTTTGTATGTTCTGTAATCAAAATAATATAAAAAAAATAAAATAAACTTAAATGTTTCTTAAGAATGTGGTTTGAATTGGTAATCCATTTAGTTTTTTATGTCCTTTTAGCAAAAGCCATTTCCTTAATCACATTTAACAATAAATAAATACAAATAAAAACTGGCAAATTATTAATGTTAATTTTGCCTGTTCTGTAATCAAAATATATATAAAAAAATAATCAAATAAAAAGATCTTAAGAATGTGGTTTAAATTGATGTCTTTTTAACAAATGCCACTTCCTTAGTGACATTTAACAACAATAAAAAAAGAAAACACCTGCAATTTAGTAATGTTCATTTTGTATGTTCTGTAATAAAAAAATAAATAAAGTAAACCTAAATTTTTTTTACATTTTCGTGGTTTAAATAATAAACCAAAAATAATAATACAATAAAAATTCTTAAAGGGATAGTTCACCCAAAAATGAAAATTTGATGTTTATCTGCTATGTATTCTACGCCAGAAGCGCGTGCACATGTGACGTGACTGATGCCAAACTCGTGCTCATGACAGATGGACGTGGCTGTGTATCAAAGGTAAAAAATGATATAAATACTGTTCAGTTTCTCGCAAAAACTGATCGTTTCGTGTCTTAAGACATCAATGTATCATCACGAGCCGCAGGGTGTAATTTGGATTTGTCTGTGCATGTTTTTGTTTACTTTTAAAGGTTTGGTGCCCATCCACGTCTATGATAAGGCTGGCAGACTGCACCGGTTTTCATTAAAAATCTTCGTTTGTGTTTTTCTGAGGAAAAAAAAGTCACCTACATCTGGGATGCATTGGGGGTAAGCAGATAAACATCAAATTTTCATTTTTGGGTGAACTATCCCTTTAAGAATGTGGTTTAAATTGGTGATCCGTTTAGTTTTTTATGCCCTTTTAACAGAACCATTCCTTAATGACATTTAACAAAAAAAATAAATAAATAAATAAAAAAAATAACAAGAACTGGCAATTTATTAATGTTCATTTTGTACAAAATCAAATGTAAAAATAAATAAATAAATACAAATTTCTTAAGAATGTGGTTTGAATTGGATGTCAATTTATTTTTTTCATGACCTTTTAACAAATGCCACTTCCTTAGTGACATTTAACAAAAAGAAAAGAAAAAGAAAAAAAACTGGCAATTTATTAATGTTCATTTGGTATGTTCTGTAATCAAAATATTAAAAGAAAATAATAATAAAATAAAATAAAATTATTTCTTAAGAATGTGGTTTAAATTGGTGATCCATTTAGTTTTTTATGTCCTTTTAACCAAGGCCATTTACTTAATGACATTTAACAAAAATAAACAAATAAAATAAAAATAAAAAAACTGGCAATTTATTAATGTTCATTTTGTACTTTCTCTAATCTAAAAGTAAAAATTAAAAAATAAAATTCTTAGAAATGTGGTTAGAATGGGTGATCCATTTTTTCACGTCATTTTAACAGAAGCAAATTCTTTAATATTAAAATAGTATTTTCTTGTAAAATGTATTCCAGTAATCCAATAATGAAATCAATAGTAAGCATTTAAGTGTATAAAAGGAAAACGTATATTGGTCATTGCTGTAATGAAGCACATTTTAATAATATACATGAATTCTGTGATGTTTTGTGGTTTGTGTCACTAAAATACTCTATTCTGTCAAGTAAATTAATATAATAATTGAAAAGCTGGTTAAAATAGTTAAACACTTGTTGACAACCTTATCTAGTTCAAAAGCTACCTGCATTCTCTTTATCATATTTTGTCTTTTTTCTACTCTCCTGTCAGTTAAAGGCAAAATACCAATAAAAAGTTTTTAAAGTACACATTGAAATACAGTTGGGATGTGCCATGTGTCATCTAGAGATAAAGGAAGTAGAATAGGTCTTATGGGTTTCATTAGTTGAGTGGCGACCAACGGCTGCCATGTAAAACAGTTCCGGATCATTTATGTTTGAGCGTTTTTCGGTCACCGCCAAACAAAGAACTAATGGAATAATTATCGCTGCGGCTTCACCGATACGCAGCGCTATCAGCAGCCGGCACACCTGAGATGCCCTCGTGGAATTTAAACACATATCTAATCAGTCACCAGACTGTTGGAAATTAATGTTTGCTTCACTTCATTAATATTCTGCCACTATCTGTCATGCTAAAGATGTTTTGGGTCCAATATCGGATCTCAAAAAATCCCACGGTTATGCAACTTTCTGCTTTTGAATATGAATTTTGACAACAAGGCGCTGGCAAATCCCACAAGAGCTCTGGGTACATAATGACAAAACAGAGCAGAGAAAACAACAAATGTCTAGTCGTGCATTTGTGTTCAGACTTAACTGCTGAGACTGAAGTATGAGTAAATAGAGGACAAGCTTCCACATGGTTATGAGCCAGAATGGGTCACTGAGATGGATGGGAATTAGGGCTTTCATGACTACTCAATTTTAAAAAATCTTCTACAATTTGACCGCAAATAACTGGAAGTGGCATATTCCACAGATGCATGAAACACATGATAGGGTGTTTTCACGACGTGGCATCAATCAGCTATATAGCACTGAATGTAAACAATGCCACTGAATCGAACAATTTTTGCATGTTTTGCTCATATTTGCTTCTGAAAATGCTCAATAATTGTCATGTTTTGGGCTGTACTAATCGGGAAAAAATGAGCAAAATGTGTTTGTGGTTGGCCAAACTCAACCAGGATTTCCAGAGCAAGAATCTTGACAACATTTGTGTTTGTTCTTATCATTTCCGCTCAGGTTTGTGAAAAAGGCTAATATCTTAATTAATACTACTCATATGTGACCCTGGACCACAAAACCAGTCATAAGGTTTAATTTTACAGATCTGAGATATATACATCATATATATAAGCTCAATAAATAAGCTTTCTATTGATATATGGTTTGTTAAGATAGGACAATATTTGGCCGAGATACATCTATTTGAAAATCTGGAATCTGAGGATGCAAAAAAATCAAAATACTGAGAAAATCACCTTTAAAGTTGTCCAAATTAAGTTCTTAACAATGCATATTACTAATCAAAAATTATATTTTGATATATTTATAGTAGGAATTTTACAAAAAATCTTCATGGAACATGATCTTTACTTAATTTCCTAATGATTTTTGGCATAAAAGAAAAATCAATAATTTTGACCCATACTATGTATTTTTGGCTATTGCTACAAATATACCCCAGCGACTTAAGACTGGTTTTGTGGTCAAGGGTCACATATGTATCTTTACCACCCAGCAAACACATTTACGTTGTGGCGACGTCTGTGCAACGTTCCATTTTTATAATGGCAACGTCGCCGTCTACGTGCTCGCAACGTTGTAGCAACGTAGAAATGTAAGACGCGAAAAGGCTGTGGCAACGTTGTTGGGCGACATTCATCAACCGGGAGGCGACGTTTTTACTACATGTATTTTTTCATGCCAGATTATAAATATTGCCTATTCTGCGTGTTATATCAGGCACGGGATAGGTTTATAAATCTTTTAAATACGGTTTAATATTAAAAATCGCCCAATAATATTGTTCTTTTTAACTTAACATCTTCTTGTGTAAACTTTGAATAAAACTTTGAGTAAAAATGCCATACAAATTCATATAATCAAACTTTATTTCAAACCAAACATTTCATACATATCAGGGATAAGTACGTTAGGTATACATTTGGAGGAAAATGCAATATAGATTATATTTTACGTATGTAAATATATTAAGTCAGTTAGTTTAATTATATTAAATTACAAATAAAAAGCAAAGGCATCTGAGAACGTTTATTAAACAAAAGTAAAACAACAAAACAGCGGTCACCGGCCGATGAGGCGGACTCTGGATGGAGAATACGGAGGCCAGGTGATCGTCAAAGGCAGGCGGTATGGAGAAAACAGTGCGAGAAAGATGAACAAATCCAGAGGGCAGAGGCAAACGCAGAATCCAGTAGACAGGCACAGGTCAACACCAAACACCAGGAAAGACATCTGAATACTGAAAGAAATATAGTTCGCATTAACACCCGACCGCATACTCACACTTGGTATGTGAATTATCAGATATTCTGTTCCATTAACAGAAAATAAATAAATAAATGTCTCATTGGACACGAAAATTAAAGGATTTGTTTGGATATTTATATTTATCTGAGAGAAATCAAAAAGCAATACTCACATAATGTTATCCTGGCTTGAAGAATAATAACGGCCCAACGGTCTGTTAAAATTTAAAAAGCGCTTCGGAATAGTGACGAGTAAATGTCGTACAGTAGTTGTCCAGACAGCCGTAGCACAACTTCCAGAGATGGCCCTGAACCGTAGTAGAATGCCAACATTGTGACAACGTAGTAACAACCTGACAACACAACGTAGAACCAACAACCTTTTAGCCATGTTGTTACAACGTTGCTAAAAGGTTGGCTACGTTGAGGCGACGTTGTGTTTGTTGGGCACCTATTAACTTTAGTTTGTCAAAATATTCCGCCTTATTCTGCTTACTAAATCCTTCTCTATATGATTTAGCAGCTTCCACACGTTTTTCCGTGGTTTAGACAGCATTTACTGTGCAATCCTTGCTGTTATTTACATCCGAGTATCACCGAGATATGACTGGCATCCGGGTAACTGACTAAATCGTTACATAAGCGAACCCGCTATTAGACATTTTTCCAAGGCTGTTTGATATACTAAACCCATTTTTTAAATCATGATAAAGCATAATGCTGTTGTGAATTCACAAATGCCGATTCAGTAAAATAAATATATGCGATGCAGATTTAATAGTGCGCTTTAATTATTTACATGCGTGTAGTTTATGTTTGCTCCATTCACAATAAATTATGTTCCACACCAACTGTTATCATTTTAGATGTGTGCAGCGTCTTAAACTTCGTCTTTGCATATTGCTGTGAGTTTGGGTTTAACATTCATCTTGGAACGCAACGTGCGCCATTTCATCAGATTTGTGAGGTAAATCATTTATAAACCTACACAAACACAGGAGAATACATTAATAAACATGCTAATTATTTATCGCTATTTCAAAATAAAAGTTCAACCTCTCTTTTAAGTTTTGATGTCCACATATCGAAGAAATTACAGATGTTGTGGCATTTTCGTCAGAAAGAAATAGCCAAATATTAAAGGTTAAGCAGACATTTGAATAAAATGTTGTTTATATTATACAAGGATTAGATCCTGCAGTAAATAAAAAAAAAGAAACAATCGTCAAGCCGTTGGCGCCCTCTGCAGTCATTTTGTTATAATGCGTAACTTAATTAACATTAGTTCTATTGTTCCTAATCAGTGTTGGGGGCAAGTAATGCAAGTTTAGTAATAATATTACTTTTTCCAAGTAACTAATAAAGTAACGCATTACTTTTTAATTGACAAGAAAATTAGTTACTTTTTCAAATAAGAAACGCTCATTTATTGATTAAAAGCTCTCCTGTCCCCATTTTGAGAGAAATTGTGAGTAAGATGTTAATTTAGTTCTGGAATAAATGTGAACATGCAAAAAAAAAAAAAAAAAAAAAAAAATCTCACTCACTAAAAAACAGATGCAGTATTCATCAAAATGAATAAAAACAGTGAAATTCAAAGCAAACCTACAATAATTAAATATGTTAAATAATAAAAAAATATCCTTTATGTATTTAATTCCATTTTATTAACCAGTGTCTTTGCTGCCAACCTTCGATGATCCAATTCCTCCATACTAATAAGCAAAAATTACTCAAGATAATCTAACATGTGTTTTCCTTTTTTTTTTTTTTTTATTGCTGAAGAGTTGACTTTTTTTTCTGTGGTCTACTTGAATTTACTTTTCTCTAAGCCTGAGGCTTTTGGTATGAAAAGGCTTTTACATTTGCCAAAAATAGAACTTTTTATATTATAAAAACAAACAAGCAAGCCTTGCCCAGATTTAAAAAGTAACGCAAAAGTAACGTAACACATTACTTTCCATAAAAAGTAACTAAGTACCGTAATTAGTTACTTTTTTAGGGAGTAACTCAATATTGTAATGCGTTACTTTTAAAAGTAACTTTCCCCAACACTGTTTATAATACATTATGCAGTTTTGTTGAATAACACCATATGACTACTTGTTTTTGATACTTTATTTGAAGTTTATTATTGCCTCATTGCTACTGTATATATAAGGCTATTGTTTGCTCAGGTCAGCTCATTTTTATTACCCCCATTTTTATTATATTTTTCTGATTACTCCATTAGTTGCCAGAATAATCGGGCGACTACTTGATTACAAACAATAACAATAACTGTTAGTGAAGACCCTAAATTGGAATGCTAAGCGATAGCTTTTCCAGGGATTACACATTGCCAATGCAAACAGGGTAGGAAATGAACAAGAAGAAAATATGCAAAGTTTAAGTTTGTCTTCCTCTACATTTGATGCCAAACTCTTATTACCAACAGACGGCTGAATAATGTTACTGTAATATCACTCGGAGGAAGCAAAATGGCACAGATCATTCTAGCCGAGAGGCTTTGACTGTAACTTCCTCATCCTGACCTCAGCATTTCTGTCCCGGAAACTTATTTACTGCTCCTCCAAGGACTTAATTACCAACACGACCAAGAACAATAAAGTCTCAGCAAACAGTTACAACTGCAGGCTGATAAGGCCTGCACATTCATCAAAGAAAGCCCTCAATTAAGTCGTACTCTTGACTTTATAGGTGTTCATCGTGCAGAAAACGGCTTTTGTGCAGGCTATTACCTGTTAATAGGTCAGTCACTACTTTTACTGCTCTGACACCTCGACTGGCACGAGTAAAGCAAAATGATATTTAGGTAATATAATGTGTGAAATAGCTGGCTGACTGAGGCATAAATAGCTATTTGATGTATGAATATATCCACTGTCGTAATACATTATTATGACACTGTCATATTCAGACTATAGGTAGGTGGTGTGAAATTGAATAAGCATACAGTAAAAATGATGCGTGTAAATGGTCCTATAATATTACTTCTGAGTGCTGAATGTTTTTTTCTGAACAAATACATTGGAGTATACAGCCATTTTTCACTTAATTGTTCAGTGGAATGGTTGAGGTTGATGGTTGACAATTTCTGGACTGAACATGTAAATTTCTGTTTATTTTAAAAATAAAATCACGTGCAATAGCTTAAATCATGTACACACACTATTAGATTGCACATGCAAATATGCAGTCATTATTTTGTATCTTAGTGTGAGGAGATATTCTCATAGTTTTTGTTATTTGTGGAGAGTTATAGGATCACACACTTACACACACACACACACACACACACACACACACACACACACAAATATGAAATAATAAATCATATCTGTGTTGTGACTGATAATCTATGGCTTGCATAGATCATGGTGGTGTTCCTGTGGATGGCAGAGCTCCAGGCGAAAGGCAGGCAGAGGGTCATCAATATCCATTGCAGTTCAGAGGATCATGGGAAGGAGGGCTGTTTCTGTTCTTCAACTACAGACAGGAGCACAGGTGCCTAATGCGACACAAAACATTCCATGTAAATTTGTCAGAGCGAGTGTGTGCGAAATCAGCATTCTGTGCTGTTTTCCTACATACAGAATGAATAATATCTGTTCCTAGACTAGGGGTCTTCAACTAAAACGGCTCAAGGTCCGGTAATGAACCCTGCTCACCAGCTGAGGTCCGGACAATTATATATAAAAAACTATTTATGTTTTTTTGCGAGACCAGGGTATCTGCTGTCAGGGGTGTGTGCAGGACGAGACGAGACGAAAGACAAGATAACAATTAACAATCTATTTAATATAATACTTCAAAGGATCAATGCAGGAACAGGCAGGAACTGGCAGGACACACATCACACAACGTTAAAGACCGACATGAACTGAAGATACAAACAGACTTTTAAAGGGTGACTAGATGATTAAACACAGGTGACACAGATGACTAATAATTAAACACAGGTGATGGGGATGACAGGCTGATGAGGGTGAAACCAAAAATGACAACATGACAGGGGGAGACCAGATGAACAGACAGGACTGTGACATTACACCCCCCTCCGAAAAGGCGCGTCCTCGCGCCGTGGGGAACAACAAAAAAAAAAAAAAAAAAAAAAAAAAAAAAAAAAAAAAAAAAAAGAGAAGGGGAGCGAAAAAACAGAGTCCATGTGGGAGGAGGCTTTGGCGGAGGACGGCACCCCTGGAGGCACAGAGCAAGACCCAGGCCACAGCCATGAAGATCCATGGTGGAGCCGACGGAGGGAGGAGCCATGGTGGAGGATGGGCTGACGACTCCAGGGGTCCGACCGACAGAGGCAGAGCAGGTGAAGGATGAGCCCGAGGCGGAGACGGAGAGCCGAAGATCCTGGGCGACACCGAGGATCCGGAGGGCCAAGGCGGAGCCAGAGGCTCTGGCGACCAAGGCGGAGGCGGAGATCCAGAGGGCCGCGGTGGAGCCGGAGCGACAGAGGACTGAGGTGGAGCCGGGGGGAGGGAGGAGCCCAACGGAGCCGATGGGACGGAGCGACGAGGCGTAGCCAGAGGAGTAGAGTCCGTAGGCGATGGCGGGACGACAACCGACCAAGGCGGAGCCGGAGGGACGAGGAAGCCCGGTGGAGCTGGTGGGCCGACGGGCGACGCTGAAGATGAGGGAGCTGAGAGCCGTGGTGGAGCCGCAGGGTCGGAGGGCCGAGGCGGAGTTCTGGACTCTGAGGCTGGAGGTGGAGATGAGGGATCCTCCAGCCGAGACGCCGATGGAAGCTGGCAGACCTGCGGCGAGCCCACTGCACAGATGGAGGACTGAGGGTGAGCAGGGGGACTGACAGGTGACAGCGGGGTTTCTGGAAGGCTGGATGGAACCAGCAGAGATTCAGGATGGCTGGACGGAACCAGCGGAGATTCAGGATGACTGGACGGAACCAGCGGAGACTCAGGAGGGCTGGACGGAACCAGCGGAGATTCAGGAGGGCTGGACGGAACCAGCGGAGATTCAGGAGGGCTGGACGGAACCAGCGGAGACTCAGGAGGGCTGGACGGAACCAGCGGAGATTCAGGATGGCTGGACGGAACCAGCGGGGATCCAGGATTAGGCAGAAGAGGGCGGGTGGGTGGGAAGTTCAGGCAGGCCAGTGTTTCTGAGAAGAAGTCTATTAAATCCCCAGAGTGTTGCTCAAGCTCACCCCCAGTGGTGGTGCAGTGGGCAGGGCTCTCTACCGCCCTCTCTTGCTCCACGCAGCACTCCACCGTCGCAGATGTAGAGGTCGGCTCACGCTCTTGGTCGGAGGTTTTGATCCCATCGGCAGTCCATACTGTGGCCGCTCCGGGCTCAGGCTCTCCGTCCGCGGTGAATGCGGGCTCATACTCTGCATGTCGGGGTGATGTTTGGCTGGGCTCTGGGTCTGGAGTGGGGCTGGTGTCATCCTTCGCGGTCAACGAAGCTCTGCTGGACACCAGCACCCACTCGATGTAACCGGCGAGGCTCTCTCGAGGACCCTCCCCGGACAGCTGCGCTTTAGTGGCGATGTTAAGTCCTGCACGGAAGAACGTGCACAGGCAGCGGTCCGGGTAATGCGTCATCGGCGCGAGGTACATAAAGTCACTTATGTGGTCCTCGAGAGAGCGGTTCCCCTGCTCCAGCAGGATGATGCGGACAGCAGGGATATTCATAAGGGAAAAAAAAAAATAAAACAAACACTGATTCAAAAAACGGAAAAGAAACACAGGGGAAGACGCCGTGAACTGTTTTGGGTCGGTCTTTCTGTCAGGGGTGTGTGCAGGACGAGACGAGACGAAAGACAAGATAACAATTAACAATCTATTTAATATAATACTTCAAAGGATCAATGCAGGAACAGGCAGGTACAGGCAGGAACTGGCAGGACACACATCACACAACGTTAAAGACCGACATGAACTGAAGATACAAACAGACTTTTAAAGGGTGACTAGATGATTAAACACAGGTGACACAGATGACTAATAATTAAACACAGGTGATGGGGATGACAGGCTGATGAGGGTGAAACCAAAAATGACAACATGACAGGGGGAGACCAGATGAACAGACAGGACTGTGACATCTGCAGCATATTGTATCTTAAATTCTAGACATTTAAATACCTTTTTAAAGACCTGAACAAAAAATAAATTAATAAATAAATAAATTATTAAAATGACTGTAAAAAGCATGATTTACAATTGAGATGCAGATTTCACAAAACAAAAAAGATTTCTTAAATTATAAAATTCACATTCCAGCCTTCAAGAGTCAAAAGTATCAATTCTTCTATTAATTTAAACAATTATTGTCAATCAAGTATTATATTAATTAACATATATTTTATTGCCTTAGTTGTTTAAATTTGTGTAACACATGATCTTGTCGATCCATCAGTTAACATTTACAACCTGCTTAAAACCATGGACTGATTTTTTTACATTGGTCTTTTTGACAACAGCAGATGTACGAGCTGATTAAAAATGTCAGATCATTCTCTTCCAGCAGGAGGCGCTATTAGAATGGTACACAAAACAGCGCCACAGCTGACTTTGAAACGTGCAGCGCTCATATTTATTCAATGGATAGCCTTATAAAGTTTCATCGCAATTCTTGCCTTTCAGTCCCCACATTTAAGACCACCTGAAATCATAATTAAGACTTTCTTAACCCCTAATAATGCTGCAGTCATCAATGAAAATTAAGAGCTTTATTTCAAGAACCGACTTTCAAAAACAACCCTTAGCATACACAAAATACGTTTCTTTTTATTTTTTCCCCACTGTGTTCGGTGCACAAGAGAAATATTAGGGAAGTAAATTAATATCAGCATATGAAGTATATTCGTCTATCATTGTCTCTTAGAGAATGTGCACATCAGATGCTGGAAGCGCTGTTTCAATTTAACATATTGCGCAGTTTTCACTTTGCTTGTGTGATATCCTTTGGCTCACCTTCATGGTTTAAAACATAAATATGTATAAAAATACAGTATAAAAAGATATATTTACAATATTTTGCGACGTAACACCAACATAATGCGTTTTCCATCAACGTTTTTCACTCACTCACGTTTTTCAAATAGCGTTTGGCATTTTTTTATTTAATTATGTCAAAAGTTTTCACGGTCCGCATGGACGCATCTTGCGGTCCGGATCCGGACCGCGGTCCGCCAGTTGACGTTGTTTTTCAGTTCCTATATGGAACAAAATATAGAATATAGTATCCTCAACACCTCACAAATGTTTTCAGACCACTTAAACTCCACAAACAAACACAAATCTGCTAGATATACACACTGGAAAGTTTACATTTACGTTTATGCGATTGGTAGATGCTTTTATTCAAGGAAACTTACTGTACACTGCATTCCAGGTGTATATTTAGATCAGTTCATGTTTACCATGTTTGACCTTTTTTAAGCTATGTTAGGGCATTTTATTTTATTTTGTATTTTGTATTTTGTATTTAATTTTGTTTTGTTTTAAATATTGAAGTAATAGAATTAATATGATAATTTATGTTATGAAGAGTGATCAGATGAATTGCATAGTCCTTCTTTGCCATGAAAATTAACTTAATCCCGAAAAAAACTTTCCACTGCATTTCATTGCTGTCATTAAAGGACCTGCTGAGATCATTTCAGTAATCGTCTTGTTAACTCAGGTGAGAATGTTGACGAGCACAAGGCTGGAGATCATTATGTCAGGCTGACTGGGTTAGAATGGCAGACTTGACATGTTAAAAGGAGGGTGATGCTTGAAATCATTGTTCTTCCATTGTTAACTATGGTGACCTGCAAAGAAACGCGTGCAGCCATCATTGCGTTGCATAAAAATGGCTTCACAGGCAAGGATATTGTGGCTACTAAGATTGCACCTAAATCAACAATTTATAGGATCATCAAGAACTTCAAGGAAAGAGGTTCAATTCTTGTTATAAAGGCTTCAGGGCGTCCAATAAAGTCCAGCAAGAAAGTACAGGATCGTCTCCTAAAGAGGATTCAGCTGCGGGATCGGAGTGCCACCAGTGCAGAGCTTGCTCAGGAATGGCAGCAGGCAGGTGTGAGCGCATCTGCACACAAAGACTTTTGGAAGATGGCCTGGTGTCAAGAAGGGCAGCAAAGAAGCCACTTCTCTCAAAAAAAAAAAAACATCAGGGACAGATTGATCTTCTGCAAAAAGTATGGTGAATGGACTGCTGAGGACTGGGGCAAAGTCATATTCTCCGATGAAGCATCTTTCCGATTGTTTGGGGCATCTGGAAAAAGGCTTGTCCGGAGAAGAAAAGGTGAGCGCTACCATCAGTCCTGTGTCATGCCAACAGTAAAGCATCCTGAGACCATTCATGTGTGGGGTTGCTTCTCATCCAAGGGAGTGGGCTCACTCACCATTTTGCCCCAAAACACAGCCATGAATAAAGAATGGTACCAAAACACCCTCCAACAGCAACTTCTTCCAACAATCCAACAACAGTTTGGTGAAGAACAATGCATTTTCCAGCACGATGGAGCACCGTGCCATAAGGCAAAAGTGATAACTAAGTGGCTCGGGGACCAAAACGTTGAAATTTTGGGTCCATGGCCTGGAAACTCCCCAGATCTTAATCCCATTGAGAACTTGTGGTCAATCCTCAAGAGGTGGGTGGACAAAAAAACCCCCACTAATTCTGACAAACTCCAAGAAGTGATTATGAAAGAATGGGTTGCTATCAGTCAGGATTTGGCCCAGAAGTTGATTGAGAGCATGCCCAGTCGAATTGCAGAGGTCCTGAAAAAGAAGGGCCAACACTGCAAATACTGACTCTTTGCATAAATGTCATGTAATTGTCGATAAAAGCCTTTGAAACGTATGAAGTGCTTGTAATTATATTTCAGTACATCACAGAAACAACTGAAACAAAGATCTAAAAGCAGTTTAGCAGCAAACTTTGTGAAAACTAATATTTGTGTCATTCTCAAAACTTTTGGCCACGACTGTACAAATTCTTATTAGATTAAGCTTTTTTACAGACAAACTTAAAAATAAAGAGGGATTCAACAATGTTTTGCACATACAATATCTAGTCTGTTATACACACACACACACACACACACACACACACACACATATAGTCCACAAGAGAAAATAATAGTTGAATTTATAAAAATGACCACATTCAAAAGCTTACATCCCCTTGATTCTTAATACTGTTTTCCTACCTGAATGATCCACTGCTGTGTTTTTTTGTTTATTGATAGTTGTTCATGAGTCCCTTGTTTGTCCTGAACAGTTAAACTGCCTGCAAAGTATTTGGTTTTTCAGCATTTTTGTGTATTTAAACCCTTAGCAACAATGACTATGCTTTTGAGATCCATTTTTTCACACTGAGGACGACTTAGGGACTAAGTTATGCAAATATGCAACTATTACAGAATGTTCAAACACTCACTGATGCTCCAGAAAGAAACAATGAATTTGAAGATCAGGGTAAAATTATTATTAATTTTTTTTTTTGTCTTCTGGGAAACATGTAACTATCTTCTGTCGTCTCTGAAGGGCCTTACTAAATGAAAAAATACATATTACGCAAAATAAGAAAAATGTACACATTGTTTAATCTCCATTCCATTCTGTTCAAAAGTTTTCACTCCCTGACTCTTAATGCATCGTTTTGCCTTAAACTTTGTCAGATTCTAAAATTGGACTTCATGCAATAGCATTCAGCCCAGAAGATTTGCAGACGCATCTTTGTGCGCATTATGCATAAAGCAGGATTTTAACAAGATGTGGGTGGCTTGTGGCCAGGCTGGGTAATACACCGGAGCATTCTCACAGGGCCTTGGCGAACAGAACCCAATAAGAATGTTGTAGAATGGACGAGGGTCATGACAGTCAAAATGAGATGTGGCATATAATAGTCCTGCGGGATCAGTGCACTGGTACATTTATCTGGAGACAGCACCTTAAGAATCAGCCTCTGCATATTAAGCACATAATTATGGAAAAGCAACAAGAGGCAAAATCCGTAATAGCAGCATAAACAGTCTAAGACTGGAAACTAGAATTATATGCAAATTAGATGCCGCTATTTAATGTTAGATTCATTGAGTCATCATACAAAGTAGTTTATTCATTCTGCTGCCTTTATAAAACGAGCTCACAAATAGCCTGTACTGTTTTAGCTTTAATGATGTTGTGCTGCGCTCTACGCCGTCGCTTCGCAGTGATTGTTTTCATTGCTTATTTTAAACACATGCACAGACAATAAAGTGCATTAATAATAACTTAGCAAGTGCTGGTACTGAGTCAAGATTTTTGAACCGTAGAGTCAAATTTTAATAGCATACAAAGTGCCTTGTAAAAATAGCTTCTTCCGAATCACTGAGGGAATTCAGAAGGGCTGCATATCAGTCCCACGAGGGGTTTGTTGTCCCGTGGGAAGCCACAGCGGTGCCCCTCGATTGTCATTCAGGGCTGTAGTGATCATCTTCTACTAGGACCACGTGTTCAGGTCTCTTTGGTAGATTCTGGTCCTGCTGTTTAAGTGTTTTAAAAGCCTCTGGCTGCCTCAGACTCCTATCCACAATCCACTCTTGGAATTCAGAATCTTAGTTTTAGCATATATTTTAGTTTGATACAATCATGTGAACTGTTTTATATTTAAATAGGATTTAAAATGGAATTAATCCGAATTGTCAGCATCATTACTCCAGTCTTCAGTGTCACATCATCCTTCAGAAACCATTCTTATATGCTGATTAGCTGCATATTGATTGTGCTGCATGGAAACCATTATGTTAGGGACCTTTGAAGAATAGAAAGTTCAAAAGAACAGCATTTATTTGGTATACTATTGTAACAATGCCAAAGTGTCACTTTTGATAATTTTGTAACGCCTTCTTGCTGAATAAAAGTATTTCTTTAGTGTTGCAGTGTGCAGTTTGCACTTTAAGTGAAAAACAGTACTCTAATTAGAACACAATTAACATTAACTTAGCCTTTACCTGTCAATCTCTAGCACATTTTCTGGATTATAGGTCATAGGATAATTGTAGGATAATTTACAGGATAATTGTAAGTTATAGGATAATTATCCTGTTTGGAAATATGAAACGTACATATGCAAATGAAGACACTAGCTTCTTAACGAAGTGAAAAAAGCATGTGTGTGTGTGTGTGTGTGTGTGTGTGTGTGTGTGTGTGTATGTACACATAGTGCATTGCAAAAGTATTTATACCCCTTCATTTTCATGTTTTATGTTGCTGCATTATTTATATACTGCTTTAAGTAACTTTTTCCCCCATATTAATCTACACTCCATACACCATAATGGCAAACCTGCTGAGCTCAGAAACAGGAGGTTTGAAGGTTTGAAGGTTCACAGAAGCTTGTAATCTCCATAACTAGGGATGCACCGAAATGAAAATTCTTTGCCCATTTTTAAGACCCCCTTCTTGAATCAGGCATGTGTTTGTAATGTACAAATAAATGCAGCCTTGCTGAGCAAAGGAGAATGTTATAATAAATGTATTAACATAGCTGTTGTAATGATTGTTATCATTATTTTTGTCCTCCTTTTTTTATTTTATTTTACAAAACAACAGTAAAATCACAATAATAACATTTCTGACTGTTGACTTTTAATTTGGCGGAAACCCGCAAGAAGACCTTTGCCTCAGTACTGCTTTTTGCTGACAGCAGCAGATTCATGAATGATTCTCATTATGCTGTTTTAGCACAGATTTTCCTTGCGTTTTGGACTTTGTACTCTGGCTAACAAACTTGTGCAGCGCTGTCAGATTACAAACAATTTGTGCATTTATTAGACAACATAACATTCTGTAGTTTATTTACTAATGGTTTAAGGCCATTTCGCGATTTCAGTCATCATATAGTAACCAATAACAACCACCCCTTCCTTTTCTCATCAAATATACCAAACAGTCTCTCGCTGTCGGTGCTTGTAATGATTTTTGCGTCTTTCTCGGATAATTTTAAATGCTTCCACACTGCCGACATGTTTGCTGCATTAGTGCGTCCCTCTATTTGATTGCGTCACGTCATTGTTCGGTATACTGTTAGTTATTCGGCCATTTCACTTATTCAGCCGAACACCGAAAGAGCTCTCTTTGCAATTTTCGGCCGAATAGTTTTGGTCGCCAAACATTCGTTGCATTCCTATCCATAACCCTTAATGGAAGAGGTCTGAAACAACCAGGACTCTTCCTAGAGCTGTCCTCCTGGCCAAACTGAGCAGTTGATGGAGAAGGGTCTGGGTTAGAGTGGTGACCAAGAAGTTGATGGTCTCTCTAGTTGAGCTGCATGGTCAGATATGCAGATAGGAGAAACTTACAGAAGGACTAACATCACTGCAACACACCACCAATCTGGGCTTTATGGCAGAGTGGCAAGACTCAATCCTCTCCTCAGTGAAGACACATGATAACACATTTGGAATTTGCAAAAAAGCACATAAAGGACCCTCAGACTGCAAGAAACAAGATTCTCTGGTCTGATGAACCTCAATTCCAAGCATCATGTTTGGAGAAACCAGGCACTGCTCATCACCTGCACAGCAGCATCTCAAAAGTAAAGTGTGCTGGTAGCAGCCTCATGCTGTGGGGTTGATTTCCAGCAGCAGGGACTGAGAGACTAGTCAGAGTAGAAGAAAAGCTCAGTGCACCAAAATATTGAGATTTTGAGCCTTAATGAAAACCCAGTCCATAGCATTCAGGACCTCAGACTGGGCAGAAGGTTCACCTTCCAACAAGACAATGACCCTAAGCACACAGCAAGAGTGGCTTATAGACAACTCTGAATGTCCTTGAGTGACCCAGCCACAGCCTGGGCTTGAACCAAATCAAATATTTTAGAAGAAAACTGAAAATGTGCATCTGCCCCCATCCAACCTGACAGAGCTTGAGAGGTGAAAAGGTGAGAAGAAGAATGTCAGATAATTGCCAAATGCTGATGTGCAAAGCTTGTTGCATCATACAAAAAAGACTTGAGGCTGTAAAGGTGCTTTAGCTTAGTACTGAGTAAAGGGTATGAATACTTATGTTATGTACTTATTTAATTTTTTTTATATTTAATAAACTCATTAAATGACTGTGATGGTTCTGTTTTTGCTTTGTCATTATGGTGTATGGAGTGTAGATTGATTTTTAAAAGCAGTTTAACATAAGGCAGCAACATTAAAAAAGGCACTATATATTTGAAAAGTTTGGAAATTCAGAGAGCTTAGGACAAATGTATAAGTGAGTTGGATATACCAGATAGGGTTCTTTCTAAATATGTGACCCTGGACCACAAAACCAGTCATAAGGTTAAATTTTACAAAACTGAGATATATACATCATATGAAAGCTCATAAATAAGCTTTCTACTGATGTATGGTTTGTTAGTATAGGACAATATTTGGCCGAGATATGTCTATTTGAAAATCTGGAATCTGAGGGTGCAAATAAATCAAAATACTGAGAAAATCACCTTTAAAGTTGTCCAAATTAAGTTCTTAACAATGCATATTACTAATCAAAAATTACATTTTGATATGTTTACAATGGGAATTTTACAAAAAATCTTCATGGAACATGATCTTTCCTTAGGCTCAATCCCAATTCTACCCCTTACCCCTACACTTAGCCCTCCGTTTGGCGCGTTCACGTGAAGGGGTAGGGGTGTCTCATTTCTCTTTTGGTTGGAGGGGTAGGGGTAAGGGGAAGGGCCAGATAGCCCTCCAAACGAAGATTTTTCAGGACCTCACTTCAAACGAAGGGCTAAGAGAAATTTCCAACATGGCTGCTCACTCGAGCAAGCAGACTCGTAAATATAAGTAATTTTTGCCTTTAATAAGGATTTTGATGACAATGTTTCATTATATGTATATTACCTTCAATCTTGTGTTTGTGTTTATGGTGTTGTTTTGTAAATAAACGTTTGCAAAAAAATCGCTAAAGTTTGCTAGCAGATAGCACTAATTGCACGATATTACAAAATATATTTTTATGTCGTATACACTTGACTGCATGTTAGAAACATGAAAGACCAGTGGCACGGCAATTTGCAACGGTTGTGTAGTGGAGGGTGTACGCAGGTATACGGTGTATACACACTTCCACTTTTTAAATCCCCTCTGATGTGCATTATTCAGTAGTGTCCTGCATTCGCCAAAATCATGGCAGTCCACCACATTCAGTCATGTGAATAAATGTAAATATTCGCTAAAAACACCCAATAAAGGCAGTGATGATGCAGTCAAGACCGTGGAGCCGGCTTGCTTTGAAATGTATTTGATGATTGAGCCAAATGCACCTGCGCCCGCTCACCGCACCAGTAATTTAAATCAGTACATAATAATAAAAACGATACCTTACAAATAAAAAGAAGCTGATTTTTACGATCAGAAATTTCTTAAACAAGTGAACCCCTGTAAACATTTTAGTCCAAGGATCCAGAAAACGAACGCGTTCAAATAGAAAGTTGAAAACGAAATTCACAAATGAAGCATATATACTTCTCCAGGCACCACTACACTGATTAGCAATTTGCCGCGCATGTGATAATGCGTTGTTTGTTTTGCTTACGGCCACATGTGAATGAACGGTGCGTACACTGTACATTTGTACTTTTTGAAACATGACAACATTTTGACATCTTGGAATGAGTGATAAACATCTGCGCATGTCCTCTGACGTAACATTAGGAACTAGCGACAACCTATGATGACGTATAACAGTGTTGTAGTGGTGTCCCATTTCTTAGGGGAAATATTTTAGCCCTTCCCCTTTACACTTTGTTTCAAGGGACAAGGGGAAGGGGCGAGGGGTAGGCGAAGGGGTAGAAAATAGAATTGGGATTGGGCCTTAATTTCCTAATGATTTTTGGCATAAAAGAAAAATCAATTATTTTGACCCATACAATGTATTTTTGGCTATTGCTACAAATATACCCCAGCGACTTAAGACTGGTTTTGTGGTCCAGGGTCACATATTTGATCAAATGACAAAAACATGCATTGTTTGTTACCACTTGATGCATTTTAGTCTGGAAGGAAGAGATCCCAAACACATCAACAGAAGCACAGAATGACATTTGACATGAGACAAACTGCCCATTATAGTTTACAAATATACAACATCTTCATTTCAGTGCCCGATGTCAGTGAGGACAAACAGAGGCGTAAGATTGACAGATTTTGCACCTTACAAATATCAAGGGCAGCAGCATCTCCTCTGAACTCTGTTCTGTGTGATACATAGACTCTCTTTCCCACCCCAAAGACAAAGTTTGATGAATGGGGTGCTCTGAGATTCTGCACAGCCGATCTGTTTTCAGAGGACAGTGGAAGCTCTGATCCAAAACCGTGTCCTTTCAAATGCAACAAATCTACTACTTGTTTCTCCATTCAGTAATTCAACACTCTCAGTAATTTGTGACATTTACAACTTCAGAACATTCACGAAATAAAGTACCATAATACACTGGTTCTTAGCTACTACTTTTTGCTTTGAGGTGCAAGTGGCAACCAAGCACTATAATTGTTTGTCATACTAGGTTTCAAAGATTGATTTTAAGAACATTTGCTTTAACTTTTGTAAATACCATAAATTGGCTCAAAAATGTAATTAACTAGCATGACAAGGAAAATTAAACTATTTTAGTTTAATTCTCTCAGCAGCAAATAATTTGCTGTTTATTTTGTATTTAAGGAAAGACAATATAGGCAAAAATGCATTAGTCAGTATTGAGATTTTCAACAATTTGTTTTTTCATGGCATGTTGTTTCAGAATAGTGGAAAGAAAACAGCCAAAATACACTTTTATGTGTTAATTTGTTAATCTATTTGCATCTATAGATTTCAATTACAATACTTATTTTTAAAGACCTTTTTCTCGAAATTAGCAGAAATCTTCACTTCAGCAACAATGTAACTATCCAGTTCTATTTTGAAGTTTATTTTTTATCATCTGCCTGATTTTAGACAATATTATATTCTTTATTCTATTTATTAAATTTTTTTTAATTTAATTGTATTTTATCTATAGATTTCAATTATAATAATTATTTTTAAAAACTTTTTCTTGAAATTAACAGAAATCTCCACTTCAGCACCAATTTAACTGTCCAGTTCTATTTTGAAGGTTTTTATTTTTTATCATCCGCCTGATTTTAGACAAAATTTTATTTTTTATTCTATTTATTTAAAAAAGCTTTTATTTAATTTAATTTTTATTTATTTTATTTTATCTATAAATTATAATGACAATAATTATTTTTAAAGACCTTTTTCTCAAAATTTGCAGAAATCTCCGCTTCAGCAGCAATTTAACTGTACAGTTCTATTTTGAAGGTTAATTTTTATTATCTGCCTGATTTTAGACAATATTTTATTCTTCATTCTATTTATTAAAAAAATATTTTTATTTAGTTTTTATTCAGCTCTCTTATTTGTAATTACTGACACAATGACAGATGGTGATGCTCCTCGGGCCGTGTGGTATTAGTATGCTGGCCTCAGGATAGCCCATCACATTATCACGTTTTCAGAGCTATGCAACTGGGTCTTTACTGCTGCACTTGTCAAGTGAAGAATTAAACACAGCTTCCAAATGGCCAAATACTCATATAACGAGAAATGAGCCGGCTAGAGGCGGAAGAAAATAGCTTCAAATCTCAACTTCTAGTTGAAATGTGATACTACCATGCTGAACATTAGGGAAAGGAAGATTACACAACCCTGCATCTTAAAAAATATATATTTGACATTGAGTTCAAAAATATTTATTTATTTATTTATTTCAAATAAATAAAAAAATAGAGATACTAGGAAAAATATACATATTAAATTTGGCAAATTGTACACTTAAAAAATATTTTAATTCATAACAACCCTGCATTTTAAAAAATATATTTGATGTTAAGTTAAAAACATTTATTGATTGATTTAAGTTAGAAAATACAAACATTACATCACATACAGTCCTTTCACAAAATAAGATTTTCAAAAATAAATAAATAAACAGGTAAATAAATACACACATAAATAATAAAATATAAAAATATTTTTATGTATGCATAACCTTAACTGCACATAAGTTCCAATATTTTAATTCATAGCAACCCTGCATGTTACAAAATAAAATTAATGTTGAGTTAAAAAAAATAAAAATTATATATATATATATATATATATATATATATATATATAATTTTTTTTTTTTTTTTTTTTTTTTTGAAGTAAGTTCAAAAATATAAACTTTAGATCACATACAGGCCTTTCACAAAATAAGATTGAAGATTTTCAAAAATAAATAAATATATATTTCTTATTTATTATGCATAACCTTAACTGCACATAATTTCCATATACATATAGCCATTCAGAAATTTGATACTACCCTATTGAACATTACTAGAAACTAGAAAAAGGAAGATTATGAATTAAATGGCATTACATTTTACACTTAAAAAAGTTTTCTATGCACACACATACCTTATATATATTTATAAATAAATATGCTTTATGTATAAAGTTGTAATTGTTTTCCCCTCAAAATCTTACATTTCTGCTGCGTTTGGATGTAGTTTTAATTTTCTTCTGTTGTTGGCCATAATTCTAACCTTGAAATCAGAAATAATGTCTTTTAAAATTTCAAGGTCGTGTCATAAAAAAAAGTCTTCATAATTATTCATACATGTGAAAATGGGCTGAGAATTAAACAAAAAGACAGAAATCATGTTTTTTTTTTGCATTTTATCTGGTGATTAAGGGATAATACAAGACTTCTTCACCTTACAAAAATGCTACAAAATCATATTGTGTAAGAAAATGTGATGTGCTAAAGCAAAACAGACACTGTTTTTGGAATCAGCACCCCAGTATGAAACAAGTACTGGATTTCATTTAGCAGGATATGTCATTACTTTGTATTTTTTAATATCTGCAAACAATTATTTTCTTTTTCAGTGTAAAAACATTGATATCAGCAGGTCACTAAAAATAAGACTGCAACGTATAAGCTTTCCTTTTTGCAGTGTTTTTTTCTCTCCCCCTCATAATGTTGGGAACTCTACAGATGGATTATCATTGTTATTGTGGTTAAGTGGGACATGCAACATATTTTTGTACATGACTAAAGAGTGCACCTGCATGGACTTGTACAGTACTGAGTCATCAGATCTGTTTAGGTCTGTCACTATAGTGAGTATGAGGAAAAAGGCTCCTCTAATATACTTTGCAATCATTAAAAATCCTTAAATGGTAACTTTAGCTCTGTTGTACCCTAAAACAACAGCTTAACAACTACTCTTTAAGAAAAACAATCAACACCAGGTTAAAAGTGCTAAATGAACACACAGTAATACGTTGGTTGGCATAAGGAAGCAAAATTCCACATGGACTATATCACACCAATTACTTTTTAACAGCACAGTTTTTGCTGCACACTAAATTTAAGGCAATGCCTCATTAGGGGCCATTTTAACTCTCCGCTGTCGTCCCTTTTTAACTTTAATGAAGACTGTCTGATTAGATTGGAAGCTATAAATAAGGCTATTCGGACAATTAAGCCACACTTGAAAATGTCTGCATGTCATTACATTGACAAAATATCAAACCAAGTGGCATTTATTTTGAAGACTGACAGCCAATGCACACATTTCAAACAAAATATTTCACCAAAAAAGTAAAGTAACAATTTTATTAAGCATGAGATGCATTACATGTGGCAGTAAAAAGAATTATAACGGAAAAATAATGCAAAAGGTTTCAAATGCTGTTCTGTTTAATTTTCTATTCATCAAATAATCATAGGGGGGAAAATATTGTTTTCAACAAAGAAATATTAAGCAGAATAACTGTTTTTGATATTGATAATAAGAAATGTTTCTTAAACCGCAAATCAGCATATTAGAATGATTTCCGAAGGATCATGCGACACTGAAGACTAGAGTAATGATGCTGAAAATTCAGCATTGCATCACAGGAATAAATTACATTTTAAAATATATTCAATTGGATAACAGTTATGTGAAATTGTAATAATATTTCACATATTTATTACTCTTTTTATTATTTTTTATTATGTGTTTCTATTCATTTCATATTTCATCATACAATAAACATTTCTTTTATAAAGACGAAGTTTTTTCAACCAATATTTCTATTTTCTTTACATTTATTTGTTGTGTGTATTAATAATACCTGCTACAAAACAAAAAATATAAATAAATAAATGTTTATTTATTTATTTGCATTTCTGCTAAGAAAATGGAATTGTTTTAAAATATTTATAAATGTTAAAAAATCTGCTTTAAAATCACAGGAATAAATTATATTTTAAATATATTCAAATAGAAAACAGCTATTTTGAATAGTAAAAATATTTGTAAATTTTACTGTAAATTAGTACTATTTATTATATTATAAAATATTACAAATCTTACTGTTCACAAACTTTTGACTGGTAGTGTATGTTTGTGAACAGTAAGATTTGTAAAGTGTTTTAAAGAAGTCTCTTCTGCTCATCAAGCCTGCATTTATTTGATTCAAAGTACAGCAAAAACAGTAAAATTTACAAATATTTTTACTATTCAAAATAGCTGTTTTCTATTTGAATATATTTAAAATATAATTTATTCCTGTGATTTTAAAGCAGATTTTTTTTAGCTATAGTACTCCAGTCACATAATCCTTCTAATTTTCTGCTCAAAAAACTTTATTATTACAATTATTATGTGGTTCAGGTTTCTGTAATGAATAAAAAGTTCAGAAGAACAGAATTTATCTGACATATACATTTTTTTGTAACATTTTAAATGTCTTTAACATCACTTTTGATCAATTTAAAGCACCCTTGCAAAATAAAAGTATTCATTTCTATCATTAAATGCTGATATTTGAATATTTCTATTCATCAAAGAATCCTGAAAAAAAAATACTCAGCTGTTTTTAATATTGAAAATAATAAAAAATAATAAATGTTTTTGAATAGCAAAATAGCATATTCGACTGATTTCTGAAGAAGCAAGTGAAAATGTTAAAATTTAGCTTTGATCACATAAATTACAATTAATTTAAAATATACTAAAATAGAAAGCAGTTATTATAAATAGTAAAAATATTTCACAATATTACTGCTTTTGCTGTATTTTGGATAAAATAAATACTTGGTGAGCAGAAGATAATTTTTTAAAAACATTACAAGTCTTACTGTTCAAAAACTTTTGACTGGTAGTGCAAATCCTCAAAAAGAGTTGTGTATACTGTTTGAAATGATGATATTGTTATGCTTTGTGGTTGTCAAATGTTACTGTATCATGTGATTAATGTGATGAACTATATCTGTGGAAACTTCGCTGAGACACCTGTGTGAATTCATACATCCACTGAAATCAATTTTAGACTATTTAGTTCAAACTCACCGCATAAGCTGCAGTAATTGAGCACAGACGCCACTTGCTTTGTTATTTCATGTAATGCAATGACATTAAACGTGGCTTAAGTGTCCAAATATTTTTATGGGGTCACTGTACATGAAATGGTGAAACGCTTTTAATTTGCTTTTATGTTCCGCCAGCGTATGGAGGACAGGTGTGCATGCAGATGCTCGTGCTAATGCGGATCGCACCGAAAAAAGCCTCTTTAATGACTCCACGGCTGTGTGCGTTTGTTTCAAGATGTGTCTGTCGGATCGGAGAAGGCTCTCTTGAGGATGAAACAGTTCTGTGGTCTTTGTGTATAAAGGGAATGTGACAGCTGTACAGTTCCCATGGTCCACGGCACATCTTTATACTCTCACACATATGCTGCGCGATATACACTCACGGAATGTCGATGCCATTTCCTGTCCCGCGTCCTATTTATATCAGTCTCTGTGGCCATCTGCACAGGGCACCATTATTCCTGGTCACTCTGCATTTGGGATGCTTGTTACCGTGGCGCTGGTTGGGGAGGGATGTTGCTAGGCAGTGGACCCCAGAGACTGCATTGTCCAGATGCTGCTGGCTTTCCCAGGCTGCCTCCTCTCCAACCAGAAGGAACACTACGATCTCATTTCTGAAGTGTGTTACTGCATCTGGGGTGCTCGAAACAGCAGGGAACACACAGACACACACGCTTGCACATAAAGCTGACAAACTTTTACGTTCCAGCACTGTGGAAACTAGGATGGTCTGATTTTTACACGTTCAAATTTTTCCTAAAGTTTGTTTGTAACTTAGGAAATATATGAGGTGATATTATATGGGACAGTTTCTGTATGTTGAACTATATGTGACCCTGAACCACAAAACCAGTCTTAAGTAGCACAGGTATATTTATTTCAACAAAACATTGTATGGGACAAAATAATAGATTTTTCTTTTAAGCCAAAAATCATTAGGATATTAAGTAAAGATCATGTTCCATAAAGATGTTTTGTACACTTCCTACTGTAAATATATTAAAACTTATTTTATTTATTTTTATTTATTAGTATTATGCTTTGCTAAGAACTTCATCTGGACAACTTTAAAGGAGATTTTCTCAATTTTTTTCTCAGTTTTTCTAGTTTTTGCACCCTCAGATTCCAGTTTTTCTCTGCCAAATATTGTCCTATCCTAACAAACCATATATCAAAGCTTATTTATTTAGCTTTCAGATGATGTATAAATCTCAATTTGAAAAAAAAAAAAATACCATTATGACTGGTTTTGTGGTCCAGGGTCACATATTTTATTCTGAAAAAAAGGTTTTTACAGTTTCATCAAAGTAAACTCAGTCTCTATTTTCTATTCAGTTTATTCTACTTCTGTTTTGACTGTCAAGGTCAGTTTTTATGGTCAGTTAAAGACCATTTTTTAATGATTAAATTCCATAATTTTAAATTCTTTAGAATAGTTTATGTTCATTAGAAACATGATTCAAACATTGACAGTTGAAAACAGCTGAGTAGATTTTTTTCAGGTTTATAAATAAATAAAATATCTAAAATGACAATAAAATCAAATAAAAACTTTGTATAATATATATACAATATAATATATATATATTATTTTTTTTTATGTCATTTATTCCTGTGATTTCAAAGTTAAAAAACAGCGGAGTAGATTTGTTTTGGTTTCTTTAATGAATAGAAACAGATGAATAGAACGGCGTTTATCTGAAATAGAAATCTTTTGTAACATAAATATTTTTTTTTATCACTTTTGATCAATTTAAAGCATCCTTGCTAAATAAAAGTATTAATTTCTATCATTTGAATTAAAAAATAAATATATACAATTATACTGACTCAATGCTTGAATGGTATAGTGAATGTTAAAAAAGCTTTTTATTTCAGATCAATTCTGAAAAATATTTCAAAATGTTACTGCTTTTGCTGTGTGTTGGATCAAATAAATGCAGGCTTGGTGAGCAGAAATCTGAAACTAAAACTGAAAAAAAAAATTAATACTACACATTAAAACATGAAAAAATAAATATTTGTATAGTACTTTAAAATAGTATCTCAATCATACTAAAATAAGTCTACAGATGATTGACAATGTGCGTCCTAACTAGCAACATGATAAATTGAAAAGAGTTTTTGACCTTAACAGCTGTGACAGGACATTCTGTCAATCGCTAAGTAGCCCCACCCACCAGGAAATCTCATTGGTTTAAAATCAACCTCCTCGTAACTCTCTATTAAACATCAGATATGTTCTGATTGGCTGTGATTGTGTCACGCCATGCAGAAACCGGCAGAAACTTGTTGCAGTGTGCCTGATTAGTCTCCATTTGCTCTCCAGTTCATCTCTTTGCTGTGTAGAAGAAACAATTAAGATATTAAAGAAACATTCTCATGGGATTGGCTTCACTAAACATCAGAATGACTTTAAAACAGTTCCCTGTCAGCATTAGTTTGGCTCTGTTCCAGAGTGTGGCGGCCGGTAGTCGCCTCCCGTCGAGTGTGCCAGAGACTGTCACCCCTGCTCTGTTAAGTCCAGAAATGTCTCAGGAAAGGAGAGAAGACAGCT
>NC_133362.1:9881645-9929618 GCF_049309525.1 Garra rufa | reverse complement strand
GCAAAAGATTGATATAGAAACAATAATGTTGTGATGTTTATTGCTTTTAATGTATAAAACTTTAAATGTGCTTTGGTTCGAGATTCAAAATGATGGAGCAGCTTTTTGAGAAATTATCAAAAAATTCTATTTTGCACAATATATATGTGCTTGCTATGTATTTAGCTTGGCAGCATGCTAATATTAAACTGTATTGGAACCAGTTTTCAGTCAGGGCACCTGTGTGGGGCACTATTAGCAGTTAGGATGTTGCCTGAAAAGGTGGCTGCCTATGAAGGAAGCTAACAGCGCTGCAGGTTCACTAGGTTTTGGAACAGAGCTGTAGTGAGGCAGAATGGAGGATGACAGGGGCTAACGGGGGTCTGATGTTGTGGTTGACTAGCTGGTTCTGTTGGCTATAAATCATGTCGCTCGAATGTTCATCTGGACGCTTCTGCTTTGCCATAAAAAAACGAAGATGCTCAACAACGACTGGAGGAATTTCACTCGTCTTCATTTACATATCCCTCTCGCTCTCCCTTATCCTCTCGCACGCTTTGCATTCCCTTTCCGTCTGTTCTTCCCTTAATTTGTTTTTGTGTCTCTTTCACAGTTTAATGAGATGTGGACAGGATAAGTCTGTCCGTGTTTTTCTGTTGTAGTCATCTAATGGGTTGTTTGCACTACTTCAGCTTATAAAAGCTGTTAGATCTGAACCTCAGCATTCACTGTCAATGCTACTTTGAAGAAAAAGTATTCAACACCCTCGCTTCTGTCATATTTTGTTTTCGTTTCACCTCATCTTTGGTGTTTTCCCTCTAAACATCTTCAATTATTCTTGATCCAGTGCTAGTAACACATACTGTAGGAAAGAAAAAAATCAAAGTAAATCTCTTTAAAATCTCAGTAGCTAAAGCACAATATTAGACTTCTCAGATGCTTCTCCTGAGAAAAAAAAGAAGCCAGGAATCTCACATGTCTTCTGTAGTTTCAGAAGAGACCTGATTTGCCAAGTTACCAACAGTCAAAGGCTTGATATAACCCACATTTATTTTATTGCTGTAAACTCTTAATGTACACTACTGTTCAAAAGTTTAGAATTGGCTCAATTTCTAATGTTTTTGAAGAAGTCTTATTCTCACCAAGGCTGCATTTATTGATCAAAAATACAGCAGAAACAGTAATATTGTGAAATATTAATACAATTTAAAATAGCTGTTTTCTATTTTGATGTATTTTAAAATGTACTTTATTCCTGTGATGCAAAGCTGAACTTTCAGCATCATTACTCCAGTCTTCAGTGTCACATGATCCTACAGAAATAATTCTAATAAGCGGATTTGCTGCTCAAGAAACATTTCTTATTATCATTGTTTAAAATAATTAATAATAGAAAGTTCAGAAGGTCAGCATTTATTTGAAAGTGAAATATTAAGTAATATTATAAATGCCTTTACTGTCACTTTTGATAAATTTAAAGCATCTTCGATAACTAAAAGTATAAATTCCTTATATAAGACAACTTTTGTTTATGACTGACTTCTATTTTTTGAAGAAACGTAATTTCTTTTTTGAGTTTTAAAATTTGTCAAAATTTATCCTTACATGGAAAACTGAGACTTGATTTAAAGGTATAGTTCACTCTTTAACTTACCAAGCCTGTATGACTTACTTTCTTCTATGGAACACAAAAGCTGATATTTTGAAAAATTTCTATGTACTTTTTTCTGTTTTTTTTTTTTTTGTCCATACAATGAAATCAATGGGGTTCAATGTTATTTTAAACCCTGATATTCCTCAAAATATCTTTTTAAAAGGATAGTTCACCCAAAAATGAAAATTCTGTCATTAATTACTCACCCTCATGTAGTTCCAAACCTGTACGACCTTCATCTTCAGAACACAAATTAAAACATTTTTGATGAAATCCAAGAGCAACGCAACTGACACATTTTACGCCCAGAAAGGTAGTAATATCATCATTAAAATAGTCTGTGTGACATCAGTGGTTCAACCTTAATGTTATGAAGCTATGAGAAGAACTTTTCTACACAAATCAAAATGAATGAATAGGGGTGTGAAGATATCTCGTGGCACGAGATCTCGCGAGACTCCGATGTGTCCCGCGATATCTGACTGGTCTCGCGAGAACGTGGCGATATCATGGCAAAACATTTTGCAATGTTTAGCTACATTAGGGCTGCATGACTAATAGTTATATAAATATCACCATCTCTATTCAAACACCCATGCGATCTTATTCATGAATGACAACGATTCAGCGATGTCTATTACAACTGTTTCACGCTCCACTGACGCTTACAATGTGAAAGTTATTGAAGACATTCAAATCTGCATTCTTACTGCTGTGGTTTCAGAAAGCAACACAAACAGTCTTTTTAACCACATAATCATCATCATGTCTTTGTTACAGACATTTAAATAACATAAGTACTGGGATAAAAGCTTATAGTTTGGATATAAACACTTATTGTCTACAGTAGCGATCAAAAACGAAAGTATAACACGTATGTAGAGCAACGTTTATTCTCTTCACCAGGAGAGGGCGACAACTGAACGTTTAAAAAAAGTATTTGTCATTGAATTAAACATTCAAGAAATTCCAATAGTGAAAGTCTTTATTAATTGAGACACGGGCTCCTTCATTTTTTTTAGTTTTTTTTTTTTCAGACTCAAGCAATGAACATTATTTCAGAACCACTAGTAGCCTAAATTATGTAATTTTGTTTAATTTTCTAATCCTTTTTTCTTCAGAATCGTGATCTCCAGTTTATAAAAGAAAATTGTTTTTCAGTTTACCCAGAATCATGCAGCTTTTTTATTACTGCATATAATTCATTAAAATATAAGTTTAATTTCATAAAGTACAAGTTCATATGATATCAAAAATGCACCTACATTTATTTATTTATTTTTTGCATTTTGTGTTTTTTGTTGAATAAAATACTATTGTCCCCTATATATTTCATCATTGAGGATTTATTTAAAAAAGTTAAAAAATCTCGTCTCGTCTCGTTCTCGTGAGCCCAAAATCTTGTCTCGTCTTGTCTCGTGAGATAAGTGTCTCGTCACACCCCTATGAATGAATGAATTTCTTCTCTTCCGTGTCAGTCTTCAACATGCGTTTAAAGGGGTCCTACATTATGCTTTTTCGCTTGTTGAATTTTAGCCAGTGTGTGGTGTGTATGTTTGGGCATAAAAAACATCTACAAATAACAAATCTCAAAGTCCACTTCAAAGGGAGATATTTAGTTTTCAAAAAAAAAAAAAAACTTTTCAAGAACTACAACAAACGGCTCCTTTGGACTACAGCATTTGTTTTTCGGATGCTATGATGTCACAACGTAAATCCCAACTACGGAAATTCCAATTGTTGGCAGGTGGGGAGTAAATGTGAGCACTGACTAGTTCGTTTGACTAGTGTGAGTGCTCCGAACCGTGCCCGGGCGCTTGGAAGAGGTAGGCCAGAGCACGGTTCAGTTGGACTCGGGCGCGGTTCGCATGCAGTGTGAGCGCTAACCGTGCTGGAGCACGGAACAGGACACGTGACGTCGCGTTTTTGCGAGGTAATCAATGTTTTTGTAGTCCGTAATCAAAGCTGCAAAGTCATTGCTGCACTTCAGCTGGTAATCGAAAACCTCCTCATACGAGCAGCACGATTGCGTGAAAATTGTCGTGCCACAAAGGCGATAGACCTGTTTAACAATAGGCGTTGAGAGGGCTGTGGACCACCGCGGACCAAACGATTTAAAATAATTATCCACAAAGTAAACTATTTTGCGTTCAGCGCGAGCATTGCTCTTCCTGTTTATCCTGAAACCATCGCAACATAATGACGTAAGCGTGCTCCGGCACGAATGCTGAAGTGCAGTGTGAGTGCAGGCCAGAGGGGGAGTGGGGAGGGGTGACAATCGTACTCGGGCCCGGTTCAGGGCAACCGTGCCTAGTGTGAGTACACCCTAAAGTGCCCGCAAACTGCTCTGGTAGCCATGCTGGAGCCGCGCCCTTGTCGTGTGTGGTATAGATTGTTAAAACACATGCGGAGCCGTGGCTGATGTAAGCACAAGCATTGACTAGAGTGACGATTATCGGTGGTCACATCGGAGCCACTGTAGATGTGCCGTGTGTGGGAAGAGATTTATTCATCATACAGTGTAGCTTCACTAGCCTTATGCTGAAGCTGGAAGTGTTAATAATTAAATAAATTAGCACAATAATGATAATATCATGAATCGCGATCTCACAGGCTGACGATAGGACCAGCATAGTCTCAGCCTCAGACGTCACGCACACAGAACGTTGGCTAAACGTCTGATGCATATGGAATACTTAACTGGAAACACTTCAGGAATGTCGAAGTCGTCATCTGATTAGTTGAATTTGACTGGATTTCCGGGAGACGCGAGTGTCGCGTTTATTCTCGGTCCGCCGGGAAACAAAGGTAAAAGGCTCCTTCAGCGATCCGACGTGTTTTTGTAAGAAAAACATCCATATTTAAATCATAAGAATCACTTTAATCTAGCTTGCGCAGTTGTACACAGAACTTGCTGCCTTGGGAAGGGTTGTGGCAGTACTGAAACAGTGTCTAAGTTGTTCACCAGTCACAACGCAGTGGTGACTTACCAATCACAACACATTTGATTTTTCGGAAGGCGGACCTTTATCAAACCCGGAACTAATCAAGCCATTTATGCCAGCCTGGGGAGAAAGCTATTGTCATAATGAAAATTATGTGAAAAATAATGCATTTTTCGAACCACCCAAGCATGAGAGCATGTTCTAGTGCACCCCCAAACAAAATAAAAACGTTGTAAAAGAGCATAATAGGACCCCATTTAAAGCTCTCGGATTTCAAAAACATCTTAATTTGTGTTTCGAAGATAAACTAAGGTCTAATGGGTTTGGAATGACATGAGCGTGAGTAAATACTTACAAAACTTTCATTCCAGGGTAGACTATCCCTATAAGTCTCCTAAGATGGGAAATAGCATGTAGTTGAAAAAAATAACCATTTGAAAACGTATATAGTTCTACCATAATTCTGCTGTATTTAGTTTATTCCCTCTGCCTTCAGTATCACTTGAAACATGACCTTGTGAAACATCTCTACTCTTTCAAACAAATGGAGAGATACAAACTCAGTGTGTCTAGGAGTATAGATTACTAGTCTCTTCACACGGAAAGTTCCCACTAGTAAAGAATTATGTAATCTGAGGCGTGAAGCCCGACGGCAGAGTTTTTAGAGCGTCGACTAAGATCACAGACAAACTTCAATTGAAGAAAGCAATAAACATTTCCCGCCGCAGGCTGCGTTAGGTAGACGCGCGCTAGTGCAAAGTGACATATTACAACAAATTTTGACACTAAATTTCGTTCCTTTGGTTTTCTAACCAGGGGGAAGATTTTAATGAGGATAATTTTAATCTAAAATCACACATTGCCCTAAAATATTACAGCCCTCATATCTCCTCAGAGACTCTCCCTCTCGAAAAAACAGCCCATAAACTGATGCATTTTATTTAGAAGTTCAGTCACTCATGAGATCCTAAACATATGGCGTAAACAAAACCACTATGATACACTGCCGCTTTACCACCTCACTTACCTCTGAAAGGCATTTTGCTCTTTCTTAACCTACAAATCATAGCCACGCAATTGCCTGAGGTGCAACGTATAAACATTAACGTAGAGCGTTCACATCTGTGTTGACGACCCGAGGGACACATAGACTGGCACGGGTTGATTGTAAAGTCTCGGACTGCCAGTGCTGGCTGAGAGAGTGGGTGGACCGCGGGCAGAGGCGTGACAGTGAACCCTAATGAAGCCCAACTCTAGTTCTCTCATTAGAGGCTGGAATGCAGGCGTCCCCCGAGAACAACCCTTATTACAGACCCCTACTAACCAAGCAAAGTGAAGAAGTTAAAAGAGAGTAGATGAGTCGTGCATGGAGAAAAAGAAAGAGGCAGGGAGGAAGATAAAGAGTTTGTGTAAGATAGAGAAGATGAGAAAACATCAATGCACTGAAGGACAGAATGTGTCAGTAATATTAGTAGCCTGTATTTATTTATTACTAACATCATTTTTACTTACTAATTATGTTGTTCCAAATATGAATGGCTTTCTTTTTTCTGTTGAACACAAGAAAGAGCCATTTGAGACTTGGAATGTAATGCACAAATACTTATAAAAATAGATTACATTTCTGATCGTTTTGTGGTTCCTTTGTCCCATTTTTAAAGGAATGAACCCTCATGTCGTTCCAAACCCGTAAGATCTTTGTTCATCTTCAGAACACAAATTAAGATATTTTTGATAGAATCCGAGAGCTTTCTGAACCTGCATAGACGGCAACGCAACAACCTTTAAATAACTCTTTAAAATAATCCTTTCCTTTCCTTTGCAGGACTGCAGCTGCAATGCATCATCATTTGGACTGCTTTTGGTACTGCTTTTGACACTTTTGACAAAGACTGACATAGTAGAGAAGAAATTGTGGAAAAAAGCAGTTACTATTGTTTTCTTTGCACACAAAAAGTATTTTTTGAAGGAGTTCTTACTACCTTTCTGGGCCTTAAATGTGGTAGTTTCAGGATCAGAAAGCTTTTGGATTTTATCAAAAATACCTTAATTTGTGTTCCAAAGATGAACAAAGGTCTTACAGGTTTGGAAAGCTGTGAGGGTCAGTAATTAATGACAGAATTTTCAATTTTGGGTGAACTATCCCTTTAAATATGGCACTAGTAGTAGGTAGTAGTACAGATGAGTTAGAGACATGAAGGCACTTGTATCAGACATGCATTTCTCTGAATTCCCAACATTTGTTTGAGGGACAAGCATTCAGTTTTCAGTGTGAAGTCTGCAAGTACAGTTGAAGTCAAAAATTAACATGCACCTTGCAGAATCTGCAAAATGTTTTATTTTACCAAAATACGAGGAATCATACAAAATGCATGTTATTTTTTATTTAGTACTGACCTGAATAAGATTTTTCACATAAAAGACATTCACATACAGTCCACAAGAGAAAATAAATAGAAAATAATAGAAATAGTATAGTAATATAATAGTTGCATTTATAAAAATGACCCCGTTCAAAAGTTTACATACATATGCTACATGTTTTTTGTTGTTGTAGTTTAGTGATAGTTCATTAGTCCCTTAGTTGTCCTAAACAGTTAATCTGCCTACTGTTCTTCAGAAAAATCCTTCTGGTCCCACAAATTCTTTGGTTTTTCAGCGTTTTTGTGTATTTAAACCCATTCCAACAATAACTGTATAATTTTGAGATCAGATCCATCTTTTCCCACATGACAACTGAGGGACGCATATGTAACTATTACAGAAGTTTCAAACACTCACTGATGCTTCAGAAGGAAAAATTATGCATTAAGAACCAGGGATGAAAACTTTTGAAAGGAATGAGCATGTGTACATTTTTCTTATTTTGCCTAAAAATACTTTTTTTTCATTTAGTACTGCCCTTCAGAAGATACAGAAGATACTTACATGTTCCCTAGTAGAGAAAATAAGTTACATTTACCCTGCTCTTCAAATTTAATTTAGCTCTTAATGCATCATGCTTCATTCTGAAGCATCAGTGAGCACTCAGTTGAGATGGATCTCAACACAAAAATATAGAAAAATGATGAAACCCCCCCAAAAATGTGGGACCTGAAGATTTTTTCTGAAGAACAGCAAGCAGTTTAACTGTTCAGGATAAAAGTGTATGTAAACTTTTGAACAGGGTCATTTTTTATAAATTCAACTATTATTTTCTCTTGTGGACTATTTGTAAACATCTTTTATGTGAAGTGTCTTATTCAGGTTAGTACTAAATAAAAAAATCACATGCACTTTGTATGATCCCTCTTATTTTGGTAAAATTAACATTTAGAAGATTCTGCATTGTGTATGTAAACTTTTGACTTCAACTGTATGCGTCAGAGGGCACATCACTGAGAAGTTTAATTAAACCTTTTGCATCTCAGCATGCATAGGTTCTTTCCTGCACAACACTCCTTTTTGTTTCCACAGGGGATGTCAGGATAAATGCCGCTGTTGTGCAATACGCTCTCTTGGATCTCAGCGATAGCATTGACATCGTAGCACAGGGCTTAATTAAACGCAGCCCATTGTTTTGTCTCCTGGAGATGAGAACAGCAGAACTGAAAGAATGCACTCGAAGAATGACAACTCGAAAGACACGCGTCGCCTTTATCACACTAAAGGTCTCGCGCTCATATTTCTCAGTTTCCGCCACCAAAGAATCTGTGTTTTTCCTCCCCCTAATGGGATGACATCCGGTCCGAGCGGCTCGAGAATCCGATCAATGAGACGAGCAGCACGCAGAGAGATTTGATCAGATCTCAATATCCCGACTCTCTGAATCCAATTTGATTTTCTCGAGAGAAACAGAAGAGGCTCTTAGTATCAAATCCGCTGTCATATTGATTGTGTTGCTAACCTACGCTACTTACCAAAGAACATGCACAATGTCCTCATGCCGGGACACTAACCAATGAATAAACAGTCAGAGAAAAAACACAGTCATTAACGAAAGCCCCGGGGGAAGCTCCGGCTACATCTGACATCTTAACTGTGTGATCGATATGTGTCTTTGTACAGCTGTGTGCACTAGAGGTAATTGGCGTCCTGGTGTAGCCGGATTCGAGCTGACGGTATCTGATTCCTGTGGGACCACTCACTTTGAGTGGTGGCTTGTTGCAAAGCGCTAGAGATACTCTGTGATGGACATGTTCTGGTACCAAAAGGGATTTTCATTCACCAAATTGTAATGCACTGCATAGAAAACGCAGCTGAATGTTAAAATTACAGGCCAGTTGTTGTGGTCCTCATCTAGGTAGAAGAACTGCATTTTTGCCTTTGTATGCTTGCAAAAGTTTCTGCCATGGTAATAGTCGACTGGTCGATGCCAGAGGAGCTGCTTTGAGCCTACCAGCAAGTCTCTAATTTTTATTGTAAGTCTATAAATCAATCTAAGTCTAAAGTGGTCATTCATACAGAATATAATTTTGTTTAAAACTGAGAGACGCTGAAGAAGACAGCAATGGTCTGTCTAGCACATGCACAGTCGCAATCGAAATGATTCAAAGCTTTTCTGAAGAGCCAGGATTTTATAAATATTGCATCTATAACAGATTACTGACATATTAAAAAGTGATAATGTCAATATATATATAATGTAATATTTTTGAGTTCTGTGATTTTTTAATAACACAGCTTTGTCATAATTACTCAACCCCTATTCAACATTGCTGTTTTCTAGTCACTTATTTGTACAAAAGTGTTTTAAAACCTTCGGAAACTCTATAAGAAAACAGAATTAGCTTGAGCCGTTACACGTACATACAGTTAGCCCATGCATGTGCTGAAGTTTGAGTAGCTAATATGACAAAGTCAACAGAGCTCTCACAAAAGCTATAGAGAAGAAATAATTGCATTACTTTAGAAAGTCTAAGGCTATATAAGGATTTCCAAGGCATTAAAAGTTCCTAGAGACACAGCTGGCAGCCTTAGTTCTCAGCTTAAAATGTGTTGTACCTTTGAGGGTGTTGAAGAAAAAAGCACAATATCATAAAATGTTTGATCAGAACTAAGGGAAACCTACAATGTGCAGCCAAAGACTTTCAAGATTATCCAATGAAAGGTGGAAAAACATTTCAATGCAGAGTAAAAGATGCACACAAGACATGCATGGCTTTCATGTTGGGGCATCTTGCCGAATGCAACTCTTGATAAAGAAGAATGTAAAATGCTGACTTGAACATGCTAAAAATTAATTTGGATAGACCTGTGGAGTTCTGGAAGAATGTTTTATGGAGTAATGTGACCAAACTGGAACTTTCTACACCCATGGATCAGCGGATGTCTGGTGCAAAAAAGGCAAAACTTATGAGCAGAAGAACACCATCTCCATCATCAAACATTAAGGTGGACCAGTCCTGTTATGGGTGTGTTTTACTGTTGCAGAAAGTGGAATGACTGTATGAAAGACATCATGGATTCTTTGAAATATTTTGGCAAGAATTGTGATGCCTTTGGTGCAAAGACTGAAGCTGATGATCAATGGACTTTCCTGCAGGACAATTATCCTAAAGTAAACATCCAGATCTACTATTGAGTGGCCTGTTTAGTCTCCAGATTTAATTCTCATTGAAAATATTTGGTTGAATTTGAAGAAAGCAGTGAAAACATGGGAAAAGCAAAAAGCATAGGAATGCAAAAACTTGTGTAAATAAATTTTTGCATTGAAAACATGAGAGAGTGTAGTAGTAAAAGTTACGTTTTAAAATGTACTTTAAAAAAAACAGGCACACTGGTCAAATATGTCTATCTAGTGCATGCTTGCATTGAAAAGCAACATAAGACTAGAGGAACGTTCAAAAATGATGTTTACATAAAAAAAACTATCGAAAAGCAGTGCAGTGGAATGAAAAAGCTTTAAAAATATTTATACTAAAACAATGATAATGCATCTATTTAGAGCGCCTTGAGATACTGCAGAAGACCCAAGATGCAAGTGGTCAAAGATGTCTATTAAGCACGTTTACACAGAAAAATAATGAAAAGCTGTGGAATGCAAAAACGTGTTTAGTCTGAATTTCTCCTAAGAATGCTTATATCATGTGTCAGGTTAAAAACGTGATTTCGATTGTTTAGAAAAGTAATAACACATCTCCTCAACAAGCTGTGTGATTTGAAGCATCATTTATTTCTGTAAAATAAACAATGCGTAATATACAAACTTATTCAATAGGGACCTAAAAGGTGAAATTGCTTCCTCTAGCCTTTCAAATATAGTTTCTGTATCCAAAATACTGAAATATCTGTGTCTGTCAATGCAAGATGACGGTTTAGAGCAGAATAACACAAAGTGTTACTATTAAAAATATAGAAAAGTTATCTATCCTTGGTATTCTTTACTACAGACGCAACAGTCAAGAATACATATCAGCTAATGATAGAGGTGCTAATGAAATCATTTTCATATTATTACTTATATAGTCATATAATGTCGACATTTCACTTGAATTGTTCCATAACATTACTAAAAAAAAGCAAAAAGCATAACACAAGTTATAGGTGCCTAATGTTGTAGAGGGTATATTTGTAGTCCAGTCACAGCAAACAAAGCATGGCAGTCCTCTTTTTTATTTATTTCCTGAGTCATTTATCTTACAGATGTCTGCACAAGCATGTTGTCATTACAAATGAGTTCCCTGGGTTTTACCAGAGCATCTCAGAGCCACCTTAGTGCTTTCACAACCAACAGTGTGTGCCAGTAAAAAATATATGTTTTGCTGCAAGCGTTTTTCAGGTGTCTGGGATATAAGTGAACTTTTGTTATCATACCATTGGGCTAAAACACGTCCTGATCACAGTCTGGACAGTCTGTTCTCTTCATTCTGTCCTACTTACTGTACAAAACATTTGTGCAAAGATAGAAAGAACATTTTTAGTACAAAGAAAAACGGTGCAATTAATCGCAGTTCTTTAACTGCGAGCTTAACCTTAAACTAGAACATTTTCTCACTACTTCATTTCCAACCATTAAAGTCTAAAAACAGCAAAAAGATTAATATAAGAACATTTATGCCAACAGGTAACATTAGAGCCTGATGGTAACTCAAAAGGAAATGCGGAATCCTGTCATAACAATGGAATTTGCTGTATAATGTCACGGAATTTGCCAAATTTTGGATGAGTAACTTGAAAAAAGGCCAGTACACTTAAATCAAAACATGATATGGAAAAATTACGCTGCCAAAATAGTATTTAAATGTGAATCTCTGTGTGTCTCTGTGTGAATGAATGCGTGGTTTCGTTTATTACTGAAGCACACATGACACTTGTGGTGTTTTCAGCCTCTGCCGTCTCAATATATGAGTACATGAACATAATCTCTGAGAGTCAATTCATGAACATTTTACCATTTAATTTGAGTTAACTATCATCATATCATATACAAACAAAAAACTTCTCAGCAACCCATCAAAATAAAAGTTTGGTTTAACTTGAAGAAATTGTGACCCTGGACCACCAAAACCAGCTTTAATTAGGTATCATGGGTATATTTGTAGCAATAGCCAAAAATACATTGTATGGGTCAAAATGATCGTTTTTTCTTTCATGTCAAAATTCATTAGGATATCAGGACCTCAGGATCTTTACAAAATATTGTCCTATCCTAACAAACCATCAATGGAAAGTTTATTTATTCATTTTTAATCTTTTTTTTTTTTATGACAGGGTCACATGTAGTCAAATATCTTAATTTTATCAGATTTTATTTTACCTAAATGTCATTCAAAGTCCAATAGCAAGGCACTTCAATAATGCATAAGTAAAAATAAAAATAAAAACATTCAACACTGCAGTATTCTCTATAGTGGCAGCACAGCAGAGATGTATACATTCTGCTGTCATACAATCTTGCTTCTGGGCAACAAACACATTTAGGCAATTTCTCATAGCATACAAATAATTTATGTGACTGGTGTAATGATGTGATGTAAATTGTAAATGTTTAAAAAATGAAGTTTACTCTCTAACAAATGCAAATCTTATTTATGATGAGTGATGACTGAAAAAAGAAAAGAAAAAAGAAATCTTCCTTTATTATTAAAGAGACAGTTCACACAAAAATGAAATTTACTCACTCACAGGCCATCCTAAATGTATATGATTTTCTTTCTTCAGCCGAAGAAATTAAAGTTTTGGAGGAAGACATTTCAGGAATTTAATAGGGTCAACATACATTTTTTTGCAGTCTAAAATCTATATTTAGGCAGCTTCAGAGAAATCTAGGGAACCAACTAGTTTTTTCAGAAAAAAATAAAATTGTGTCTTGCGTGATGTATAGTGTGATGGACAGCCCCAGTCTTTGGCTGAAGAAATAAAGTCATATGCATCTTGGATGGCCTAGGGGTGAGTAAATATTCAGAAAATGTTCATTTTTGGGCGAGCTGCTCCTTTAACCCTTCATTATCATCGCATGCTTGCAAAGTGAAGAGAATGTTTTATACCCAGAGGCAATTGCATACAATTAGGTGTTAGTCTATTCATACACTTCAAATAAGGATTTGTACAAGTGCATATGAGAACATATTGAACTGGATGTCCTGCGTGAGTCAACAGTAATTAATGCAGTGAACTAGACGATTGAACCACTATGCACTCTGCTAAATTCCACTTTGCTCTTCACCAAGAAAATAATTAGGTCCAAAATAACCACACTTCAGCCAGATAGCATTTACATCCCCACAGCCCCTTTTAGCTTCATCTTCTGCAGTCACTGAGCAATTGCATATTTAACCTGGCTAAATGCTTGGGAATATGAGCGTCCTAAGTAATTAGTTTGCACTGGTTATTTTGGCAGTTCCTGTCGGTTTTGCTTAAGGGGGGACTTGTGTCAAGAGTCAAGCTCAGAGAAACCCACACGTTTCTGCTCCACGGCTGCTTTTGGCCCTCAACTAGGACCTTAATAAGAGCTCTGAGGAATGTGTTTACCTGGTTCAGATGATGTCATTACCTCTTTGTGAACTATTCTCAACCTGCAGGGCAAAATTCCTAGAGCGTTACAGAAAGAAAGCACGATTCAGTCTGTAGTGAGGAGGGTTTTTTTGAAAGTGTGAACGTTTCTGTGTTTTCTCTCACTCCAGGGACGTTCCAATACCTCTCTATTTCAAGCATAATATTTACTAACAGGCCATAATGTAATTGCCACACATTTAAGGCAGGTGAGTTCTAGGCTAGTAAGCTGCTTACATTGACAGCATTTTTAGGCCAACGCAGCGACTCACAGAGAATGATTATGCTTCTTCCTAAGACTAATTTTTTGGGCAAATTATAGGACAGAATTTTCTTTAAAAAGAAATGAAACATCTTAAACCAGTTTAAGCTGATCTGCTGGTCTTAGTTGAAATCACAAAATGGTAAAGCTGGTTGTTTTAGTTGGTTATGGGTACTTAAACCAGTCAAGAAAAGTATCCAAAAGTAATCTCAAAATGCATTGTAATAACCTTAGATGAGAAAATCCATTATAATGCAAAAATGTATAGTAATTAATAATTGAACATAACACACACACACACACACACACACACACACACACACACACATACATATATATTATTTGTGTGAGGTATATAGGTATTTTTGCGTTTATTATGTGGATTTTATGTGGAAACTGTACGCTGTTCTTCAGAAAAATCCTTCAGGTTCCACAAATTCCTCACTCTTTTTAGTATTTTTGTGTATTTCAACCCTTTCCTGTACTGTATGATTTTGAGATTCATCTTTTTACACTGAGGACAACTAAGGGACTCATATGCAACTATTACAGAAGGTTCAAACGCTCACTGATGCCTCAGAAGGAAAAACGATGCATTAAGAGCCAGGGGTGTAAACTTTTAAACGGAATGAGGATGTGTACATTTTTCTAATTTTCCTAAATATCATATTTCTTTCATTTAGTACTGCCCTTCAGAAGATACATGTTCCCCAGAAGACAAAATAAGTTTGAAGATCATTTAAACCTTCTGTAATAGTTGCATATGAGTCCCTCAGTTGCCCTCAGTGTGAAAAGATGGATCTTAAAAATCAATTTGTGAGACCTGAAGGATTTTTCTGAAGAACAGCGGGACAACTGTTTAGGACAAACAAGGAACTCAACTATCACAAAAGAAAAACACATCTGTGGATCATTCAGTTAAGAACACAACATTAAGAATCAAGTGTATGTAAACTTTTGAACAGTGACTTTTTTTTTCTCTTGTGGACTATATGTAAATGTCTTTTATGTGAATATTTAGGTCAGTACTAAATAAAAAATAACATGCAATTTGTATGATCCCTCTTATTTTGGTAAAATAATTAACGTTTTGCAGATTCTGCAAGGTGTATGTAAACTTTTGACTTCAACTGTGTCTATGAGCATCCTTACATTCAAATTCAAATTGCTAACTCAATTCAAATTCAGCCAGTTGAATTAAAATTTGAAATGCATTCTCAGTTCAACTCTGAATGGCGCGCAACACTGTCAGCAGGCGACGAAGCAGAGTCTGAATGTGTATTAACTGTCCATTTCTGTTCATGTTATTCAGAACGTGTCCCGACCTCAGGCTTCTAAAATAACATCTAGCATGACTGCATTAGGAAAGAGGATAAAATTACTGGTATTTCTCTAGTGCTTCGAGAAACCCAAGACTGTATGTTCGGCTCCACTCCAGGGCCAAAGGACTGTTTAATTATGCACTTCAATATCAAGCGTTTGATGTTATTCTCTCTGTGCAGTCAACAAACTCCAAACTGGGTTTTGAAAAGTGATCATTAAGGAATAAGCTGTCTGCAGAAGGGACTTATAAAAAGAAAAGATTACTAAGAGGCGGGTGCCTTTGTGACTGTTACACTGTAATTAACAGTTTTAAATGTGAAGAGAGAGGCCTTTGCTCATAATTAAAGTCAGACATGATACACTAAACGCATCCTGAAGTCCCTCCGGGAGGAAGATAAGGGCTATTTCACTAACGAGCTATTGTAGTCTGACGAGTCAGTGAGGAGAGGGCAACACAGTGACTCCACCAGTGCATGGTGGGATGTACTGCCTGGACATGAGATAAGGACCAATCAACATCTCTAAGGAAATATTATTACGCTATGTGTAAAATTGCTCTCCAAAACAGGCCTATCAAGAGAGGTCAGACAACGCTTACACACTGAGGTCACACTTTTGTTGAATAATACTTGCTAGATTTAATTCCATGCCCTCACTTGAAGGCAACACATATTGCTTATGTAGCTAAGTGCCAAAATGAAATTCCTACCTCCCATGATGTTTTGCGAGTTAATTATGTAACTTATAGCAAACAATAAACAGCCAGTGATTATGAATAAGGGAGTTTTACAGAAGAAATAAGCATTTCCGACTGATTTCATTACGCTCACTGATGCTCCAGAAGGAAACATGATGAATTAACAACCGGGGGGTGAAAACTTTTTGAATTTGAAGATCAGGGTAAATTTAACTTATTTTGTCTTTTGGGAAACATGTAAGTATCTTCTGTAGCTTCTGAAGGGCAGCACTAAATGAAACAAAAATAAGATATTCAGGCACTGTAAGAAAAAAAAAAAAATTACACATCTTTGTTCTGTTCAAAAGTTTACACCCCTGACTTTTAATGGATCGTTTTTCCTTCTGAAGCATCAGTGAGTGTTTTAACCTTCTGTAATAGTTGCATATGAATGCCTCAGTTGTCCTCGGTGTGAAAAGATGGATCTCAAAATCATACAGTCATTTTTGGAAAGGGCTCAAATACACAAAAATGCTAAAAAAAAACAAAGAATTTGTGGGACCTGAAGGATTTTTCTGACGAAGAGGGGGCAGTTTAACTGTTCAGGACAAACAAGGGACTCATGAACAACTATCACTAAACAAACAAACAAACAAACAAACAAACAAACAAACAAACAGCTGTGGACCATTCAGGCAGCAACACAGTACTAAGAATCAAGCGTATGTAAAGTTTGTAAAGTATGTAAAAGTCATTTTTATAAATTCAACTATTATTTTCTCTCATAGACTATATGTCAACGTCCTTTATGTGAAATATCTTATTCAGGTCAGTAATAAATAAAAAGTAACATGCATTTTGTATGATCCCTCTTATTTTGGTAAAATAATTAACATTTTGCAGATTCTGTCAGGTGTATGTAAACTTTATATACTGCAGAAAAGAAGAAAAGAAATACTACCTAAATCTAAACAGCATCAAATATAGTGCTAAGAAAAAAGCAAAGAGAGAAAAAAAGAAGAAAAAAAAAAAAGTTTCCCGAACACTTCTCTCTCTGTCATTGTTGACAATAAGAAATAGTCTCGCCCCCAAACGAATCATTGGTTGAGTCTATAGAAACAGAGCGCATTTAGGCCACGCCCACACCGGAGGGGAAAACAATCCAACGTTCCCCATTGACTTTGTATTGCGGGAAGCGGACTCCTTGCCATTTCTGACTTATAACAAAAAAATAGAACAATCTATAAAAGCTGTTATGAGACAAGGTCGACAGCTTATAAAAACGTAGTTCTGTTTTTTAGCTTGTTTACTGTACACATTGTCACATAGCAGCTTTTAGACATTGTTCTGTTTTTTGTTATAAGTCAGAAATGACAAGGAGGCAGCTTCCCGCAATACAAAGTCAATGGAGAGTGTTGGTTTGTTTTCCATCCAGGTGGGCGTGGCCTTCAGATTATGACGCGTGGCGCTCTGTTATGTTGCCCAAACAAGAGGCTTGTTTGAGATGAGCAAAATCTGCGCAGAATCGATCACCGGTGATCAACGCAAGATGCATGCCGGTTAGAAAAGTGTCCGAGTTACGTCCGACTTGCTCTGACATCATGCTGACGTTTGCCAAAAAACTCTCGCGATGGCAAAGCGGCTGTGTCGGATTGAGCAGTCGGGAGCAACACTAAGTAACTTTTCCCTCAATGCTCCCTCTACAGGTTAGAAGCGGAATTGTCCATTACCGCTGTCGTAAATAATTTAGCCTACCGTCGTGTTGTCACACGTGCTGGAGAGACAAGGAGCCAGGAAAACAAACGCGGGAGCAGGAGGTACAAATAAACACTATTTATTTACAAAACTTAAAAACAAAACAAACAGTAAACAAAACCACAATGAAACTTCAAAACAAAACCTGAGGAGCAGACAAACACCATGAGACGTTATCGACAGACAATCAAACTGAGGAAACAAACAACTTAAATAGGAGTGGCAGGGGGTGTAGCAAATTAACAAGACAGGTGAACCAAATCAAAGCTAATGGGGACAAACCAATTAAACACAGAACTACAGGGGGAGACAAAGGGAGAAACCAACAGAAGTCCATGTGAGGGGGGAAAACACTAGGAAACACTAGACAAAACAGGCTATAATCCTGACACGTGTCACATGCACGTTATTTGTTTGAAAGGCTATCCAGGACCGGCTTTGGAAATAACAATGTCCAGTGACAAGGTAGAGTATGTTGTATGACTTTATAAAAGTATGAAAACCTTTTGTGAAGCCTGCCGTGAAGCAAGTCGCATTTGTAGTATCATTTGAACTACAAAACCGCGACCCGACGACCCAAACTTACATAGTGCTGTTATGGCTGATAGAGGGTCGCAAAGCGAATACAAAAGTGCCGTTTCACCCTGTTATGAGTTGATGAACCACTGACATGAGTTCGGAAACATTATTTTAAGGTAAAAAAAAGTTACTTAGTGGGGCTTTAATGCTCATTGGTTCAAACAACTGTGATGTTGCGTTCTTTTCGGAAATGTTTTATTTTTTAATCTAATATCGTGGTTATGAGTTTAAATTATGCATGGATATTCCCAAACACTATGCGATCTCTGTGTGTTATATGTGATTGTTGTCATATTACCGTAAAAATCTAAAATACATGTTTGTATTAAAGTAAAAAATGGATGATAAATACGCCTTTTGTATGGAATTAAATAGCAGGCACTTTGAGTGTCTTGTGTATCATATTTATTTTCATATAAAAGCAACAGAACTGAAATTATATCATGTTTATCAGCAACACAGCATGTGAGTGTGAATAACGCGATATCTGCCTTTGATCTCGTAGGTATCTGTTCGCTTCAAGAACTCAGAACTGTCCGTCTTGACTGCGTTTATTTCACTCCTCCCCTCACTGCAGCCGCCTACTCTCGCCTACATTTCAGGTGAGGTTAGGCACATCTCAAACGAGCCTAAGGCTTTGATAGCACCTCGTAGAGTTACACACTTTTCAGGGAAATCAGCCTACAAATGTCTTAATTATAGTTGTCTCTGCATATTAAACTTGAATTATAGAAAATATTTTATCACTGGAAAAATTACACATATCAGCTTTCATCAAACGTACATGATTTAAGGACACTTCAGAACTGTAGGACTCTTCCCTTAAGTGAAGTGAAGCCAGTGATTAAGCGGAGGGAAAAATTAGACGCCTCTCTGACCACAGCAGGGGTGCAGTAAACTCATATTTATAGTACATGTTAACTCATTTGTAACTGTCTTTATAAATCAGCAGATATCTGTGGCTGAATAATTTTGTGGCTTCGAAAAACTAATTAAAACTTCATTAAACGCGAAGCTAATTAACTGTTGAGTGCACAAAATCTGACGAGTAAAAACATGCACAGCCAAAACTCATTAGAATATCTCAGTTTCCAGGTTCGGTATCGGAATTTGCTGTCCTCTGTTTACCGAGATGTACAGTAGAACAGAAGAATCAAGCTCATGTATACATCCTTCAATAATCTAGAGTTTGTAAAAATATTTTAAAGGTCAATTTAAGACATTTGAAGTCCTTTTTAAGCCAAAGTAAATAAAATTTCAGGACCAAAGTAAAGGAAACACAATATGTCAATATGTTCTCTACATGTAGATTTTTTTATTATTATTAATAGTACTAGCAGTCAAAAGCTACATTTTCAGCATCATTACTCCAGTCTTTAGTGTCACATGATTCTTCAGAAATCATTCTAAAATGCTGATTTGCTGTTCAAGAATTCAGGATTGTTTGATGAATAGAAAGATCCAAAGATCAGCATTTATGTATTTTTTTGGAAAATAAATTATAGAAATTAATACTTTTATTTAGCAAGGATGCTTTAAATTGATCAAAAGTAATGATAAAGATATATAATGTTACATTTAAAATGTTCTATTTCAGACAAATTATTCTGAACTTCCTATTTATTAAAAAACCTGAAAAAACTCTACTCAGCTGTTTTAAACATAATAATAATAATAATAATAATAATAATAATAATAATAATAATAATAATAATAATAATAATAATAAATGTTTTTTGAGCAGCAAACCAGAATATTAGAATGATTTCTGAAGGATCATGTGTCTGGAGTAAAATCAGCTTTGAAACTACATTTTAAAATATATTCAAATAGAAAACAGCTATTTTTAAATAATAAAATTATTTCAAAATTGTACTGTTTTTCCTGTACTTTAAAAAAAATGTAGACTTGGTACTTTCTTTAAAACATTAAAAATCTTACTGTTCAAAAGCTTTTGACTAATAGTGTAAATAAAAACAACAAATGCAAAACAACTAGAATACAGAAATAAATTATACTGTACCTTCTGATGACACTGCAAAAAAAAAATTCTCAGGTTTTTAGTTTCATACCTCACAGACAGATTTGTTATTGTTTTAAGCATAAACTCACTTAATTTTGTTTAATTTCTTATAAAATGTAAGGAAGTTTAGATATTTGTATTTGAAAACACAAAAATTATTCTGTGGAAGATTTTTGGAATTTTAAAACATTGATTTTTTTTTTACTTTCTACTCTAATTTAATGTGTTTTCTTAATTTGTGAAAGGGCAAATTAAGACTTAAAATACCTTTTGATACCTGCTGGATGTAATTTACACAATATTCAGTCTGAAAAGATAATTAATTGAAACTAAGATGCTAAATATTTGTGAAAACACAACAATGCACACGTTCAGCTGAAACGAGTTTGAGACACAGTTGATTGCTGTGTAAAAGTAAAAACAACAAAAACACTCTTTTGGCAACAAAGAATTACAGATGAGGTCATGCACAACAAAAATGGTCACTTTGGGAAGGAGATGGGTTCATATTCACACAGTCTAATGCTGGATTTTGGATTTAGCATACAGTATAACCCCTTTGTGCAAAATCAAAATCTGCCGTGTGTGTGTACAGATACTTTTAGGGTGAGATTCTGCCAAGTGCATGAAGGCCCCAGATCATCTCATTATTACCTCTAGCACCAGATGCTTATCATCTCAAGATGATAGACACTCATTTATTGTTTTCCAGCTCTGTGCAATCCTCCAGATAGTGCCGGTCCAATGGGAAGGACAGAGAGTGTGACAGCCGCTGATGGAGAAGACCAATAATATCACAGCCCTGCTTTCACAATCCAATCAAAACCCCATGGATAAAATCAAGTCATTATTTTTCTCTGAAAATTCAGTTTCAGTCAGAAATGTATCACATTAAGTGTGATGTGAACGTCATATGATTGTGAATGCTGGCTAGGCTGTGAATGTTTGCTACAGTATGTTGCAAGAATAATGCAAATATTGCACATCAAATCCAAAGAATCTTGCAGTGGAATTAAACTAACCGTAAGCAAGTTTTCTCTCTCAACCAGCCGCACAATATGGTTTTATGTCAGTAGTTGTTTATACTGCTGTAATGTGGTCTTTTTATTAATATTATTTATAGTGTTTATTTGTTTTTACATTAAAGGAATAGTTTCTCCAGAAATGAAAATTTACTGAAAATGCATTTACCCTCAGGCCATTCAAGATGCAGGTGAATTTGTTTCTTTGTCTACAGAGATGCTCACTAATGGATCCTCTGCAGTGAATGGGTGCCGTCAGAATGAGAGACCAAACAGCTGATTTTTATCATAATAAAATAATCCACAAGTAATCTATACAACCCCAGTCCATCAGTTAACATCTTGTGAAGTGAAAAGATGCATGTTTGTAATACATTCATTATTAAAATGTTTTTAAATTCAAAAATGTTGCTTTCGGGCAAAATATGAATCCGTAACCCATAATAACACTTTAAACTATCCATCCCCTGTTTTCCTCTTACATCAAAATCCGCCAAAATATGTTCACATGTAAACAGTGCTTCATCTTTGCTTATTTCTCTTCTGATTCAGACAAGATAACTTTTTCACTGGAGAAAACAATATTATAGGGTTCATATTTTAGTTGGAAGCAACAGTTTGAAGTTAAAAATGTCTTAATGATGGATTTGTTTCTTACAAACACACAGCTTTTTACTTCACAAGACATTAACTGATGGACTGGAGTGGTGTGGATTATTATTTTAATATTTTTATCAGCTGTTTGGACTCTTATTCTGACGGCACCCATTCATTGCAGAGGATCCATTGGTGAGCAAGTGATTGTTTTGTTGATGAAACAAACTCTTCTGTATACTTTTTCTGCAAATTTGCATTTTTGGTTGAACTGTTCTATTAGAGGGGGGACAGACAGGGTTTGTACAAGGAGCTTTAAGTGCTTAAAATACTTCAATTTGACTTTTTGAAATTTAAGGTCTGGAAAACCCTTGGAAATTGCACTATTCCTGAAGAGTATACTTGAAAAGTGCTTAAATTATTGAAAGATGATGTATCTATGAAACAAGTTAGCAGTAGTACTGACAGTGTCGTGTAAACATGGCTGAAAATGTGAAAAGAGGAACAGATGAACCAAATCAATTGAGTGATTTATGCTGGAACCGCTCCGATTGATTTAAACTCGTGACTTTGATCTTTCATTTCAAGTGATTCGCCAGCAAAAAACAGCCCAAGTTAAAAGAGCCAATTATTTTTCATTTTCAACATCACTTGTAACAATTTTAAAAAGCACGTAGTGATGGGCTGTTTCGAGACTGTTTCGAAGTGCTCCAGTTGGATTGCATATCGTATCATTTGATTTAGATTTGAACTTTGCGTAAACTTTGGAACAAATTTGCGAATCTTTAGCTTTAGTTTGGAACTTTGGAGCGCAGATCGTGAATCATTTCATTCAGATCGAGACTTTGGTGCAGGTTCATAAATCGTTTGTTTTAGATCAGGATTTCGCAAATCTTTTTTTTTTTAATTTTTTAATTTTTTTTATTAAACAGTAGAAAACATCAAACCATTAAGGCAAGAAGAAATAAAGTGTAAACAAATCCCTTAAATTAATTATGGTTGTACTATAGTAAAATTGTAGTATACTTTGTAATACTTCAGTAGTAATACTTCGCATGTGCTTCACTTAAATTTTTTATTGGTATATTTTTATTTGTCTAATGTTTTAGAATTTGAAATAGAAAACATTGTTCGATAAGTGAAATGATGGCTCACGAATCATTATTCAGATCGAGATTTCAGAGCGTGGATCGGAACTTATATGATTTAGATTAGAACTTTGGAGCGAATTTGTGAATCTTTTGCTTTAGATGGGAACTTCAGAGCGCGGATCTTGAATCATTTGATTCAGATCGGGACTTTGGTGTGGGTTCGCAAATCATTTTTTTAAAAGATTTTTTCTTAAACAGTAGAAAACATCAAACCATTAAGGCAGTACAGTTATAAAACAAAAAAACAAAACAAAGAAAGTACACTTTTAAAAATAAAGATGCTTCACGATGCCATAGAAGAACCAGTTTTGTTTAAATGGTTCCATAAAGAACCTTTAACATCTGAAGAAACTTTCTGTTTCACAAAAGGTTCTGTGGCAAAAGAAGGTTCCACAGATTATAAAAAGCTAAGAAAGAAATGGTTCTTTAAAGAACCTTTGGCTGAATGGTTCTTTGTGGAACCAAACATGGTTCTTCTATGGCTTCGATGTGAAAAACCCAAATACACAAATACAAATCCCTTAAGAAAATTAAATATGGTTTTACTACAGTAATAGTGCAGTACTTTGTAATACTTTAGTAGTAATACTTCACTTTTAATTTTGATATTTTTTATTAGTATATTTTTATTTATCCATTTCTCTTTTTTAGAATTTAAAATAGACATTGTTTAATAAGTGAGATCTCTGATTGAAGTCCTTAAAAATCATAAAAGTAGTGCTTGAAAAGTCCTTGAAAGTCCTGGAATTTCATTTTACAGTGTACAAACCCTGGATTTCTGGAGACCAGAATATTAGAGACATTAAGGTGGGCTCCTTGAACTTAGACTAGTTTGTAAGCACTTTCCACACATGAAACTTGTATTGAAAAGTCCAAATCTGTTTTGCTCTTTTGGGAGTTTGTATTGATACTGCGGCATGTGCTGAAAATAACTTTATTGTTGCCAACTGATACTCTCCAAACAGCATGATAAAATATATATAAATAAAATATTTCTGAAGCCAGTAGGGCAGATGTGCAGAGAGAAACTGTGCCCACTTACCCAACTTTAACTAGCTCTGAGAGAAGAATCCTGGAATCACATCATGAGCAGAATCTCTCCAGCTTTTCCAGATCCAGATCCAGGGCAATGCCATTCTTGTCACAAGGATTTGTTCTGTTCTTAGGATGTGTCTGGAAGAGAAATGACAGCATAAACAAGGTTACAGCGAGCTCCAGTTCAACAGCCTGGATTTTACAATCTACGTTTCCCCCTGCTGCATCTCCTTTTAATGAATTCCCATAAATGTCCAGCTCTCTGTATCTAGATATCTGCATATAATAGCCTCCGTAGCCCCTGCCAGGGATACTGTCAGTACTGTTGCAGGAGATAATTCAGAGACGCGAAACAACTATTTTGCACGGGCATGACAAGATAAGCAGCCGTGATTAATAGGTATGAGATGCCAGCAACAACAAACGCCTGGTATTCAGAACTGAGTCTGCTTACAAAGAGAGAGAGAGGCAGACTTGCTGAGAGAGGATGAGAAACAAATGAGACCTTTGTTGGTCTGAACTCAGAGGAGACTTTTAATGACTTCATTTGAATTTCTTATCAAGTCAGTCATCTTAAGTTAAACTAATGAAAAGTTGCCAGCCTGGACGTGGCATGTCCTCACTTTGCCTCTGGAAAAAAAAAAAAAAAAAACTTTTAGACACTTTAGCTTGAATGAAAGATTGACTTTTATAATCACCATTTCTATCAATGTCTTTATTTACATTTATGAATATAGCAGATGTTTTTAAATCAAAGTGACTTGCATTGCATTCAAAGTGTATGTTTTACTTCATGCATTTCTTAGGAATTTAACCTAGGACCTTGGCATTTTTAGCATAATGCTTGACTGTTTGTTATTGAATCATTTTAATGTTTAATAACACTACCAGTCAAAAGTTTTGAAACAGTAAGATTTTTTTTTTTTAAAGATGACTCTTCTGCTCACCCATCCTGCAATTATTTGAAATATTTTTACTATTTAAAACAACTGTTTTCTATTTGAATATATTGTAAAATGTAATTTATTTCTGTGATCAAAGCTAAGCTTTTTATTGGAGTCAGTATAATTTTTTTTTTGGGGGGGGGGGGGGGGATTAATACTTTTGATTTAGCAAGGATTGCTCAAAAGTGATGATAAGGACATGGGACATTTATAATGTTAAATTTAATTTTAAAATATATTCAAATAGAAAACAGCTATTTTAAATAGTAAAAATATTTCAATTTTTACTATATTTACTGTACTTCGAATCAAATAAATACAGACTTGGTGAGCAGAAAAGACTTCTTTAAAAAACATTAAAAATCTTACTGTTCAAAAACTTAAACTTCTCAGTTGTGTGTAATGGCTGTATTTATTTAATCAAAAACACTAAAAATACTAATATTGTGAAATATTATTACAATTTTAAATAAAATATTTCTATTTTCATATCATTTAAAATGTAATTTATTTATGTGACACAAAGCTGAATTTTCAGCAGCATCTTTATTTCAGTTTTCAGTGTCACAAGATCCTTCGGAAATCATTTTAATTTTCAGCTCAAGAAATATTTCTTATCATCAGTGTTGTGATTCAGCAAGCTTAATATTTTTGTGGAAGCAGTAATACATTTTTCAGGCATTTTAATGAATAGAAAGTAAAAAAAAAAAAAGCATTTATTTGAAATATAAATGGCATAAACTAATGTAAAATGAAGAAATTATAATAACTGGAAAATATAACTGAAGATTTAAAGTTACGTAACCTCCTCAGTCCAGCATGACCCAGTCTATTGGCTGGATTAGGACAGATGCCACTTGATCACCTCTTAATGAAAAGCAGGCTTGAGGCTTGACTCACATCACTCTGATTGGCTAAATTATCATGATGTCCATCATCAGTCTCATGAGAAATCTCTCTCTGATCACACACTAGAGCCTGTAGTTCTGAATAGTTCACTTTAAAAATCAACATTTTATCATTTATTTCTTACTCATACTGTATGTACCTGTTAATGCCCACTGTGGTTTTTATTTTTAGTATTACATAAATAAATTAAACTGTTAGAGACCATAAAACAGAATGACAGGCATTCCACTTATGCTGGGACTCTTGACCTGTTTTAGCAGTCAAGCCCATTGTTTTCTCTTGGTCATAACTGGAGATGACACTTGCTCTTCTTTCCTTCCTCATCATCACATCTCTATGTGTCTCGACTTTTGTGGAGGGCAGGCCGGAACTAATTAATGTCTGCCTCTAAGAACAGAGTCTAGTGCTCTTCATCATGAAAGAGCAGCGGATCAGCTGCGGGTCACAGCCTAACATTACCACAATGAGAGAAATTCCTCAGAGAAACACACACATACACTCCATTCAAACAACCCATTGGCTATTGCTAAAATAAAACCTGCTTCAGACAAGAGTCTATTCCACTGGACACTATTCCAGTGTCCAGTGTTCAATGACCTTGCATTTTAGGTAAAAGCTTGAAGGGAAAAAATATATATACAATGAGAAAAATTACAAGTAATTTGAAGGAGGAAAAAATAACCTTATCAGAACTTTCCTTTTATAGTTCTTTTTTCCTTTAATTTTTTTTTGAGCAGCAAATCAGAATATAATGATTTCTGAAGGATCGTGTGACTGGAGTAATGATGCTAAAAATTCAGCTTTGAAATCACAGGAATAAATTACATTTTAAAATATATTCAAATAAATCCAGTTATTTTAAATAGTAAAAATATTTCAACATTTTACTGTTTTTACTGTACTTTGAATCAAATAAATGCAGACTTAGTAAGCAAAAGAGACTTCTTTTCCAATGAGAAAAATCATTGGACAATGAGAAACAACAATAAGAAAAAATACAAGTAATTTGAATCAAAAAAAAAAAAAAAAAAAAAAACAGAACTTTAATTAAATTTTTTTTTCCTTTAATGTTTTTGTTTTTGAGCAGCAAATCTGAATATTAAAATGATTTCTGAAGGATTGTGTGACTGGAGAAATGATGCTAAAAATTCAGCTTTAAAATCACATGAATAAATTAAAATTTAAAATATATTAAAATAGAAAACAGTTATTTTAATAAGTAAAAATATTTCAACATTTTACTGTTTTTACTGTACTTTTAATCAAATAAATGCAGACTTAGTAAGCAGAAGAGACTTCTTTTCCAGTGTCCAGTATTCAATGACCTTGCATTTTAGTTAAAAAAAAATTTATAAAATGAGAAAAATTACGTAAGTAATTTGAAGGAAAAAAAAAACCTTATCAGAACTTTCCTTTTATAGTTCTATAATTTTAACTAATTTATAATGGTACAAATTATAAAAGATGTCCAGTTCTTTTGAAATTTCTATTTATTAGAGAATCTTGACAAAAAAACTATATCAGTTTCCACAAAAATATTAAACACAACTGTTTTCAACATTTATAATAATCAAAAATGTTTCTTGAGCAGCAAATCATCATATTAGAATGATTTCTAAAGGATCATGTATCACTAGGCGCATTTCCATTACAGATTTGCGCAAAACTTAGGCGATATTTTATAAATGTTGATTAAAAAGCATTGCAAAATGATGGCATTTCCATTAACCGATGTTATGCGACTAAAGCGTAATTTTTTCCTCTGGATTTTTGTGGGATTTTGGCTATATTTAATCGAATGTGACCTGTAAATGCAAAAACAAAATTTCCAGTTTCCATTGCTGTTTTCTGAAATATTCCTTTTTCGAATTGCCTGAAAAAACACCTCATGCGAGCGTAAAAACTTTTTTGCGGTATGTGGGAGTTTTTGTGCAATTGACGCATTTCCATTAGGCGTATTTTGAATTTCCAATTTCATTTTGCGCAATTTAATGTAACGGGTGAAGTAAGCAGAGCGGAAGCAAAAGCAGAATATAACCAGTTTATTAAAGATGATGATGATGACAATACAAACAGTGAAGAGAATGTCTCTCGGTTGGGTGAGGCAGGGGCAAGATGGTGCTGGTGAAGTGACGATCCAGATGTGAGTGAAGACACAGATGAAACAGTCACAACGAATCCCACGAAGACAAATCACATACACATCCAGTACGACAAGACTCCAAGAACACGAACTCCATGAAACACGAACAGCAGGTGACAGAGAATCTAGGTGAATAATCTGACGGGGAAACAGAGGAATGAGTGAGTTTATGTAGTGATCGTAAATGAGTGGCACCTGGTGAGCGTAACGATCGGCAGCTGCGCTGATGAGCATGACGTACACCACAGTCACACACACATAACACGGGACCTGAGAACACAGCGGATGTGTGAACCGTGACAGTACCCCCTCCCTTAGGAACGTCCCCTGACGTTCCCAGCCGTCTGTACCTGCTGATTGAAGTCATCAATAAGGGAGTGATCCAGGATGTCTCTGGCAGGCACCCAACTTCTCTCCTCCGGACCGTAACCTTCCCAGTCCACCAAGTACTGAAATCCGCGTCCCCTTCGCCTAGAGTCCAGAATACGGTTGACCGAATAGGTAGGCTCCCCGTCTACGAGTCGCGGCGGTGGGGGAACCGGGGTGGGCGGATTAATGCGTGCAAAAAACACGGGCTTAATTTTGGAAACATGGAACACGGGATGAATTCTCCTGTACACTGGAGGGAGATTGAGGCGGACTGCCACCGGACTAATGATTTTGGTGACAGCAAACGGGCCAATAAATTTGGGAGCCAGTTTATTCGACACGGATCGGAGAGGAATGTTTTTAGTAGAAAGCCACACTTTAGAACCGACGACGTATACGGGAGGCCTAGACCGGTGGCGATCGGCTTTGGCCTTGGTGCGCGCTCCTACCTGGACTAGAGTCTCACGGGCTCTAGTCCAGGTACGATGGCACCTCTGGACGAAGGCGTGAGCGGAGGGGACCGCGACTTCGGATTCCAGACTGGGAAAAATAGGTGGCTGGTACCCTATGCTACATTCAAATGGGGATAGGCCCGTGGAAGATACTGGCAACGAATTGTGGGCGTACTCCACCATAGAAAGTTGTTGGCTCCAGGAGGAAGGATTTCTGGTGACCATACATCGTAATGCTCTCTCCAAATCTTGGTTGGCTCTCTCAGTTTGCCCATTGCTTTGAGGATGGAACCCCGAAGAGAGACTAACAGTGGCACAAACTGAGCAAGCCAAAACAAAACTGCGAACATCACGAGCCATAAGTGGCCACCAAAATCTTTGTTTAACCAAATGTAAGGTGCGACTTACCCCTGGATGACAAGCCACATTGGAACAATGTCCCCACTGGATAACTTCGGACCGTAGACTGTCTGGCACAAACAAACGGTTAGGTGGGCAACCGGCCGGAGGCGTTACCCCATGTAAGGCTGTCTTAACCTTCGATTCGACCTCCCAATTGAGGGCAGAGACAATAAGTGTCTCAGGAAAAATACCCTCGGGAGTAGACGGGCGATCGGAGCGGTCAAAAATACGTGACAAAGAATCGGGTTTGATATTTTTGGAACCCGGGCGGTACGAGAGAGTAAAATCAAAACGTCCGAAGAAAAGAGCCCACCGAGCCTGCCTAGAGTTCAGTCTTTTAGCGGTTCTGATATATTCCAGGTTCTTATGATCTGTCCAAACGATAAAAGGTACCCCCGACCCTTCTAACCAGTGGCGCCATTCCTCCAATGCTAGCTTGACTGCCAACAACTCTCTGTTACCAATATCATAATTTGTTTCGGCTGGCGACATGCGATGTGAAAAAAACGCGCAGGGATGCATCTTGTCGTCCGCGGGTGAGCGCTGTGAAAGCACCGCACCTACCCCCACCTCTGACGCATCGACCTCCACCACGAACTGACGTGATGGATCAGGGGTTACCAGGATGGGAGCCGAAACAAAGCGGCTTTTGAGGTTGGCAAACGCAGCCTCGGCTGCGTCTGACCACCTGAACGTCGTTCTGGGGGAGGTCAAGGCAGTCAGAGGTGCGGCTAGTTGGCTGAAGTTGCGAATGAAACGCCGGTAGAAATTGGCAAACCCCAGAAACCTCTGTAGGGCCTTACGGGAATCTGGGCTTGGCCAATCCACCACAGCCTTAACCTTCTCGGGATCCATGCGCATACCCTCAGACGACACGATGTACCCTAAGAAAGGAACAGACTGTGCATGAAAATCGCATTTCTCCGCCTTGACAAAAAGCCCATTCTCTAGCAGCCTCTGAAGCACTCGTCTGACGTGTTGCACATGTTCCTGGAGAGAAGAAGAAAAAATCAATATGTCGTCCAGGTAGACATATATGAACTGATCTACCATATCTCGCAACACGTCATTCACGAGTGCCTGAAAGACCCCTGGGGAGTTGGACAAGCCGAAGGGCATGACCAAGTATTCAAAGTGCCCCCTGGGGGTGTTGAAGGCGGTCTTCCATTCATCACCCCTCCTGATGCGGACCAAATGATAAGCATTCCTTAAATCCAATTTTGTAAAGACCGACGCTCCCTGCAACCTCTCAAAGGCTGAAGATATTAACGGCAAAGGATAAGTATTCTTTACCGTAATATTGTTCAGCCCTCGGTAATCAATACAAGGCCGCAGAGATCCGTCTTTCTTCCCCACAAAAAAGAACCCCGCCCCCGCTGGTGAAGAGGAGGGGCGAATGAACCCCGCTGCTAGAGAATCAGAAATATATTTCTCCATAGCCTCTCTCTCAGGAACTGAGAGTGAATAAAGTTTGCCCTTAGGCGGAGACGTACCTGGCAGTAACTCTATAGCACAGTCATAGGGACGATGAGGAGGGAGAGAAGCAGCCCGAGACTTACTGAACACTTCCTTCAGGTCGAGGTACTCCGCGGGCACGTTACACAGATCCGCCGCCTTCTCCTGAAACACAGAGCTAGAAACAGACGGACAAGCAGACACAAGACAAGATTCATAACATTTAATGCTCCACTCAGACACAGATTTAAGCTGCCAATCGATACGGGGATTATGCTTGGTGAACCAGGGGTGTCCTAAGACAATGGGTGCATGTGGGGAGTCCAAAATGTAAAATGGGATACTCTCACTGTGGTTGCCAGACACAGTGAGAGTTATGGAATCAGTGATGAGGGTGATGTCAGGAAGGGACTGTCCGTTGAGTGCGTGGACGGCAATAATGTCAGTGAGGGGGAGGAGTGGAACTTGATGGTGACGTGCAAAAGTAATGTCCATAAAATTACCCTCAGCTCCCGAATCCAACAGTGCAGAACAGTGAAGAGAACGGTTGGACCATCTTAACCTAACCGGAAGGAGCGTGGAGGTAGCACTGGATGAGGTCTTAGCAGCGGAGATCCCACCCGACAGTAGCCTCGACCTTACTGCCGGGCTGGGCCTTTTACTGGGCATGAAAAAGCAAAATGTCCGGCGGCCCCGCAGTAAAGACAGAGGCCCTGGGATCTCCGCCTCTCCTTCTCCTCCCGGGTAAGCCGAGCTCTACCGACCTGCATGGGCTCGGGATCGTAGACGTGACCGACCGCGCCCTCGCCGCTGGCTCGAGGTGGTCCTCTCTCCACAGGGGGGAGCCGAGCGGGTAACCACCGCCGCTCGGCCCGGGAGAGTCGAGAATCTACCCGCATGGCCAGACTGATGAGGCCGTCCAGGGTGGCGGGTAGTTCCAGGGCATAAATCTCCTTCTGGACGCGGTCAGCCAACCCATGCAGGAACATGTCCCACTGCGCCTCCTCGTTCCACTGACACTCCGCCGCGAGGGTGCGGAAGTCGATGGAGTAATCCGAGACGGATCTCTCCCCCTGCTTGAGATCCGCCAAGACCCGCGCGGCCTCTCTCCCGGTGACCGCGCGGTCAAACACCCTCTTCATCTCGTCGGCGAGTGTCGTGAACGAGGAACAACAAGGATCCTGATTTTCCCACACCGCCGTTCCCCACAGTGCCGCCCTCCCAGACAGTAAGGTGAGCACGAACGCCACCTTGCTCTCCTCGCTAGTGAACGTACGCGGTTGTAATGCGAAATGCATCGAACACCTAGCGAGGAAAGCTCGGCAGAAGTTCGGCTCACCAGTGTAGATCTCCGGGGTGGGAAGGCGGGGCTCGTACTGTGGGGCTGCGCCAGATGGTGTAGGAAGAACGAGCGGGGCGGGCGGTGTGGGTGGCGCAGCGGGAAGTCGAAGTTGTTGCATCCGTTGGTTGAGCTCGGACACCTGCCCCACAAGAGCTCCAATAGCCTGAGCTTGACCATCCAACCGAGAGACACATGCCTGCATGAATTCCTCCGGTGTGGGTTGTGGCGATCCTGCTGCTTCCATAGTGGTCAGATTATTCTGTAACGGGTGAAGTAAGCAGAGCGGAAGCAAAAGCAGAATATAACCAGTTTATTAAAGATGATGATGATGACAATACAAACAGTGAAGAGAATGTCTCTCGGTTGGGTGAGGCAGGGGCAAGATGGTGCTGGTGAAGTGACGATCCAGATGTGAGTGAAGACACAGATGAAACAGTCACAACGAATCCCACGAAGACAAATCACATACACATCCAGTACGACAAGACTCCAAGAACACGAACTCCATGAAACACGAACAGCAGGTGACAGAGAATCTAGGTGAATAATCTGACGGGGAAACAGAGGAATGAGTGAGTTTATGTAGTGATCGTAAATGAGTGGCACCTGGTGAGCGTAACGATCGGCAGCTGCGCTGATGAGCATGACGTACACCACAGTCACACACACATAACACGGGACCTGAGAACACAGCGGATGTGTGAACCGTGACATTTAAGGGGTAATGGAAACACAGCTACTGAAGACAAGAGTAATGATCCTGAAAATTCAGCTATGCATCACCGGAATAAATTACTTTTTAAAATGTATTCAAATAGAAAACTGTTTTTTGAAATTATAATAATATTTCAGAATATTACTGTTTTTACCAGTATTTTGGAAAACACAAATGCAGAACAAGCTGGAATAAGGACGTTTTTGCAGTATATCAAAAGTGAGGTTCCTAGAAGGATGGCGTGAGCGCAGAGCTCATTGCCTTATGTTCTCTTTTGGCCGCTCTTACTAACCAAGGCTGGAATCAATTAGCCGTTAACACATCGGCTGCTTAACATTAATTGACTGGGTCTGAGATGGGCTGAGTGCTTCTTGATTAGTTTTTAAATGCTTGGATGATATTAAACCACATGTTCAGGGGAATCATACCGATTTAAACACACGATCATTACTTTGCCTGCTTTTTCCCAAATAACTAAAATGATTAATTGTGGGTCTTTTCTCACCATGGCCGGTGTTGTGCAGGTGGAACCCTTGCAACAAGACAGACTGATTTTCCATTGCCTGAGTGGAACCAAAGAGTATTTCTTGCCAAATTCTTAAGACTTTAAAGGTGGGTGATCTATCAGAGCGAGCAGCCTGCTTTTAACCTGGTTACACGGCATGACCTGCGACAGCCTATAATTGAAAACAGGCCAAAAAAGTTTGTCATCTCAAATAAAATTTGACACAGAGGACCACAGGTTGGAAAAACCACATCTTAACACCCAAAGCCTGAGACGTGTACCTTTGGTGCCTTAAATGAGATCAGCATGACCCAGGAACAAGATGAAATCGTTTAGACAACCATTCTCAGAGGAGTACAGGTGGCACAATTTGAACAATATACATTAGTAGTCAAAAGTTGGGAATAAATTTCTAAACTGTTTTTAAAATAAGTCTCATGTCTTTTAAGGCTGCATTTATTGGATTAAAAATGTGAAATAATAATACAATCTACAATAACTGTTTTCTAATTGAATATTTGTTCACCGTGATTTTGCCAAGTAAGACATCTGCATTCCGCATGCAGATCAACATCTTTTGCTGATCCTGGATAAACATTAGTGTCCAAAAATATAGACTTAACCCAATTCCTACCCCTAAACCTAACCATAATTTATTCCTAAAATCAGAGGGAAATGATAGCTGATTGACAAGGGTGTTGAAGCATCTAACTCTGATTGTAAGTCTAAAACTAACATTTCCTAAAAAGTTATTCCTCAGTTATGATTGGTTGATTGAAATGTTGTTCCAGGATCAACAAAGATGTTGATCCAGGAACATGTTGTACTTGGTGAAATCACGTTCACCTTGAATATTTGTGAGTTCAAGTGCATAGCGCTGAAACCCTATTGTAATTGTTTGAATGGTTGCAGATCAGCGATCTCCACATAAAACTGATCGTGAAGAACCAAACTATAAGTTGTAGAGACTTGAAACTTGGAGGAATGGTAGTACTCACACCGCTGACAAAGTCACCAAGGCTCACCCCAATCGGCCTGACGGGGGCACTACAGCGATCAAAAGTATGAAATCACTCATAACTCCTAAACCTTCAGTCACAGCCTCAAGTGTCCTATGTTGTTGGAATCCTTGGCTTACGCTGGACAAAACACGAAATTTGGGGGTATTTTGATAAACCTACTTTTTGCGAGCTAGTCCTAGCTTTTTCACCCGATCGGAACCAAACCAGTGCAGAAAGATTCTCTGGAGAGCTAATATCAATAATGATAAAAAAAAGGTCTAACTTTTGACTCACCATCGCAAAGGGACAGCAAAATGTTTGAGAGGGGCAGGCCCACTTTTAATAAAATGTCTGTAACCCCTGAACGGAATGAGATATCTTCGCCAAACTCAGAACACTTACACAAGCTCAATCTGAGGTCGCAGGACAAAAATATCATAGAGCTTGGCCACTTGGTGGCACTATAAGTGGGAAAAAGCATAAAAATGGCTATAATTAAGCAACCATTTGTCCTGTCAACATGAAAATCTCTGTGCATGGTCTTGGTCCAAAGTTCCATAAGTGTCTATAAGGACATTTGCGTATCTCAAAAAACATGGCCGTCATTGGCCGACAAAGTTTGAGCACCTATTAGACAAGGTTAACGGAGGCCGATCGGAACATATGATCGATTCATATAATATGAAACAACTCCTCACTACGGACAACTTTGCCTCTAGAACCACTGCTGTCAATAAAATTGTTTGTTAAAAGATTGAGGAGATGTAAAAAACTCCTTTTGAGAACTAGTCCTAGGTTTTTCGCTCAATCTGGAAAAAAACACTGCAGTACAATTCTCTGGACTCTAGGTCAATAATTATCAAACGAAAAGTGTTGAAATTACACTTTAGGAAGCTATAATAGGGTCGTTTAGAAAATGGGCCTGTCCAAATGTATCCAAAATCCTATAAAGCCTAAAGGAAAACTCAAAACTTCACAAAACCTGGTGAGCAAATGTGATAGGTGATTCTAAACAAGCATACAAAGCTTTAAGGAGATCAGACCACAGCTGATGCCATAATAGTCATAAACATTGCAAAACATAATATTTATATGGTAAATTACCTGTTTTTCATCATTATTTTAGTCTTCAGTGTCACGTGATCCTTCAGCAATCATTCTAATGTGCTGAACAAAAGAAATTCTTTCTGAAAACATAAAAAAAACTAAATTATTACAAACGTTTAACCAGTATTTACAGTATAGTGAGGTCCAAAAATCTTAAATCTGGAAATAGTTGTTTGAATAATTTAAGCAAAGATGTTATGGCATAAATGAAGAAAGTAATATTTCATGATTTTCCATCTGGTTTTGCACAAACTTAGAATTAGATTCCAGCTCAGTGTGGTTATACAGTGGTTATATGATCAATGGCACATTTAAACCCACAATGTCAATAACCACATAATGTCTACAGTAAGTTAAATGTGTGAATACTGCAGGGCAGCAGCAGAATAAATCAAACAAACTAGATGGGTCTAATCCTACTATTACCAGATCGGTAGTGACCTTGTTCACAGATGGAGGCCTGTGTATTCACTGTCTGTGCTTGTTCTCTTTCCAGGAAACAATCTGTGGTGACGTTGCCAACAGCCAGTGATAAAGTGGGCTATCAGGCCCAGTGGGCTTCTACGCTCGTTTGGAAATCTCTGTCTCTGTGTGTGTATTTCCCTTACCGGCGAAGGAAGCAGATGCTTGGACACATAATGATCATGCTATGACAAGCGTGTCTCTATAATGATGCAGGCCAGAAGAATGAGGACAGTGTCCTGTCTGTGTCTGTACAACAAAATAGAGCATATTTTTACGTTCATATTTATTATAGAGTATATTGCACATACAATTAGTTACTCACCATAGTGTCGTTTAAAACCCCAAGTACTTACTTTCTGTTTGTGGAACACAAAAATATGTATTATGTAACAAAACAGTAATTATGTTGTTAAGCTTAAAAAAATACAAAATACAGAATAAAATTAGGTCATATGACATTGATTATTAACCTTTAAGAGAAACAGACAAAAAAGAGAAATATATATTTTTGTAATTAAATAACTGTTTTCCATTGTAATATATTTTAAAATGTAATTTATGATGCAAAGCTGAATTTTTAGCATCATTACTTCAGTCTTCAGTGTCACATGATCCTTCAGAAATCATTTTGATATTCTGATTTCTACTTAAGAAACATTTCTTATGACTTATAATTATCAATATTAATATATTTCTTGTGGAAATACTTTTTTTTTAAATTCAGGGTTCTTTGAATAGAAAGTTCAAAAGAACATTTATTTTAAATAAAAATGTATATTTTAAATGCATTTACTGTAATAATGTAACACATTCTTGCTGAATAAAAGTATTTTTTTTATATTATTTTACATTATAAATATGACTGGCCCCACATTATTGAAAGTTAATGTACCTCTATAATACTTTAGGACATGAGGCTGAGTAAATGATAACAATTTTTTTTCTTTTCTAAACTATTCAATTTCTATGGTACAAACTGTATCCATAGAAATAAGGTTTGTAGGTATATATCAGTCATCAGGTGTATATGCTGTCAAAAAGCTTGGGGTTTTAAAGAAGTCTCTTACGCTCATCAAAGTTTATGAATAAAATGTATCTGATCAAAAATGCAGCAAAAGAAAACTAATATTATGAATTATTATTGCAATTTAAAATAACAACTTTCTATTTTAATATTAATACTGTTTTCAACATTGAGATGAATTAGAAATGTTTCTTGAGCAGCAAATCAGCATATTAGAATGATTTCAGAAGAATCATGTGGCACCAAAGACTGGAGTAATGATGCTGAAAATTCAGCTTTGCACCACAGGGATAAATTCTATTTTGAAGTATATTAAAATGGAAAAACACTATTTTAAATTTAAATAATATTTCACAATATTGATGTTTTTTCTTTATTTTTAATCATATCATCACAAGCTTGATGAGCAAAAAAGACAATAGCGTACTGTATTGTAAACATACCGTAAAAAATCTTTCTGATCCTAAAATTTTGAACGGCAGTGTACGGTAACCAGGTTCACAAAACCATTACAGCTGACATTGTTAATACTTTTACTACGAGGGGCTCAGCACACTGTTAATAGCGTGATATGTGCATTTTTCTGCCTCCAGCGACACATGTGATATACTAATTGAGCAGTTGACACGGAGCTTGTGACCAGTTGCCATGGCAAAAGAAACCTAAAACAAAAAATAAACATGACCAACCCAACAAATAAGGCTTTCCCCCACTCATTTATCTATCCACAGGTCAATACAATAACGACACCAGGAAACACCATGGCCGACAATCTCATCACTCACTCCAAACCTCAGAGAGAAATAGAACATTGAGAGGTGCAATTACCCAGCACTCTGTCTCAATAGGACATCGCCACTTCACTGGACCACACTCCAAACAGAATAAACATTTGATTTGTTTGTTGAACATGACTCTAGTGGTCCTCGCTGTTAAATGGAGCAGTCTGAACGACCTATGAGACACTGAGGCCAATTTTCCCGGCCTCAGCCTTCAAATCGGACAACAGATCGGTTTTCTGGTGATTGGTTGGCATTCAGAGAGAAGGAACCCTGGGTTTATTGGGCTGCATGCTGTGAATACACAGAACATGTCAGACACAACATGTCACCAAAATAGATGGGCTTTCCACTGCCCTATTAAAAGGAATAAAGGATAAGGCTTAGAGTTCACACAGATGAAATGCTGCTATTATTTACTCACCCTCTGTCTTTCAAAACCCGTATTCTGTTATTTTTTCCTGTGGAACAAAAAATGAGAACATTTTTAAGACTGCTTTTCTAATGCAGTTATAGAAATAATCCCATGTGACAATTTTGTATAAGGAACACTGTGTTGTCTATACCTATATCTCTGTTCTTCTGAGCAGTTGAACTTTGTATTGTGGTGCTTCTCATATTATTGTATGTCTAGGATTAATTAGTTTTGTTATAGCATTTTAGTATAAAAGCATCTGGTCTAATAAGTGTAAGATACTGAAAAGTTATTCTTAAAAAATAGTCATTTTTGGCAAAAGTGTACATACTTTAAGGGCATAGTATAAGTAGGGACATTGGAACGCACTAATGATCTAAATCAAATGATTCACGATTCGCTCTCCGAAGTCTTGTTTTGAATCAAATGATCCGTGATTCGCTCTTCGAACTCCTGTTCTGAATCAAATGATTCGCGATTCGCGCTCTGTACTCCTGATCTAAATCAAATGATTCGTGATTCGCTCTCCAAACTCTTGTTTTGAATTAAAGGATTTCGCGATTTGCGCTCCAAACTCTTGTTCTGAATCAAATGATTCGCGATTCGCGCTCTGAACACCCAATCTAAATAAAATGATTTGTGATTCGCACTCCGAACTCTTGTTTTGAATCAAAGGATTCGAGATTCGTGCTCCAAAATCTCGTTCTGAATCAAATGATTAATTTGCGCTCTGAACTCCCGATCTAAATAAAATGATTTGTGATTCGCACTCCGAACTCTTGTTTTGAATCAAAGGATTCGAGATTCGTGCTCCAAAATCTCGTTCTGAATTAAATGATTAATTTGCGCTCTGAACTCCCGATCTAAATCAAAAGATTTGCACTCCGAACTCCTAAACTGAATCAAATGATTTGCGATTTGTGCTCTGAACTCCCGATCTGAATCAAATGATTTGCGCTCTGAACTCCCGATCTAAATCAAATGATACGTGATTCGTTCTCCGAACTCTTGTTTTGAATCAAAGGATTCACGATTCGTGCTCCAAACTCTCGTTCTGAATCAAATGATTCACGATTTGCGCTCTGAACTCCCGATCTAAATCAAATGATTCGTGATTCGCTCTCCAAACTCTTGTTCTGAATCAAATGATTCACAATTCGCGCTCTGAACTCCCGATCTAAATCAAATGATTTGCCATTCGCTCTCTGAACTCCCGTTTTGAATCAAATGATCCGCGCTCCGAGCTCCCGTTTTGAATCAAATAAATTGTGATTCGCACTCCGAACTCCCGTTCTGAATCAAATAATTTGCTATTCACGCTCTGAACTCCTGATCAAAATCCAATTATTCGTGATTCGTGCTCCGAACTCCCAATCTGAATCAAATGATTCCCACTCCAAACTCTCGATCTGAATCAAATGAATCAGTATCCGTGTACATAGTGATAGTCAATGCAAAAAGAGCAAATGGGAGAAGCAGATGTACACAAAACAGCATAACAAAGTTAGACAGGGTGAACCTTATCATTCAAGTGAACTGTGCACGTATGTTTTAAATATTTCAGCTACTTTGTATGTTAACTTCTCAGGTAATATAAGTGGTATGACCTATTTTAGATGTGGCCAAATTACAACAATTACATACACATATATTTACTAGTAGTAGTCGCTAAATGTTGGTAGGGGCAGATCCTTGATTCATTCACACAGAGACACACAGACTATGCAGGATTTATATTTAAATAGTCATTTTGTGGCTTAATATTTACAGATACCAGTCCATATCGTAATATAAGTGTACTGACCTACTTTTGATTTATTCACCCAATATTTTGTGAAATTAAAAAAAAGGAAATAAATACATCATACATGTTTATTTTGGGTGAAATGTTCCTTTAAGAGACTAGTATCCAGGAGAAGTTCTGCACTAGTTAGCTTGACCCAGCCTCAGACTCTTCTGTATTCAGCACTGGCGATACGGCTCGCTGTTTGAGACTTACTCGCTTGAGTAGCAGGCCATTTTTTTCTAGTGCCAATTAAAATGAAAGAATAGCACCGGACAGTCCTCCACACTTGTGTTCCGTCTCCCCTTCCACCTTTTTATTGTTTCCCGGCACTCTCATTCATTGAGCGGATGAATTAATGGTGAAGGAAGAGTGACTTTCTGGTTTCTAATGTGCAAACGCCTCATTTGTGTAATTGTGTCATGCTTGCATTAGCATGGGGCTTCAGGTGCCTAATTGCTCTGCTTTAATATTGCAGCGGGCGCTCGTTTCCTCATAGCGAGGGCCGCTGGTTCTATCGACTGACCTCGGGAATGAAGCAGAAACAGAAAGACACTGAAAAAGAAACTTTCAAAGCCCAGGAGTACAAATACAGAGAGATGACAAGTAGAGTCTTGTTCAATTTGTCAACTCAGAGCTTCTAAAAGCGAGTCCCTTTTTTTTTTTTTCTAAGTGATACTTTACCACCAAGACAACAATGCAACTCACACAATTCCAAGTACATATCACTATCAGTGTGCAGCTGAGAGGATGTGGGCGATAAAGTCAAGGGTGGTTATGGTGGAGTGCAGACCAGCGCACCGAGGATTCATCAGAAGGCATCGGCAGAAATGAGCTGCTCTCTGTGAGCAAAATAAAGGAGCAGTCAAGTGTTTCCTCGAAAATTGAGTGCTGAGAGAGTAAGTATGTATCAGTTTATCAGAAGGCTAATGAAGCTAATACATTCTCCATTATCAAGACCGTATGACCTGAGGCGCTTTTGTAAAACAAACTGAGATGACATGAAGGAAGAGGATTAGAATAATTAACATAAATGACTCAATCCGCGAAAAAACCTTCGGCAAGAGTGTATTGCTGTTCTCACTGCTAGACCTACACCTGTTGCCTAGCAAATGATTTCAATATTTTTAGCAGGTATCTGGCAGAAAAACATCACCACTTAGTTTTTAATCCGAGTTGATAGGCAATAGGAGTAGATAAAAACACACATACATTGTGTAGGATTTCCTTGGGGAAAAAAAAATCACTCAGAAAATTTTTTCAAATAATTACAAAGAAACATGAACAAATTCACATTTTTGTACTGTACACAGATTAATTGTTAAAAGCCTTCTAATAAATCACAGATGAAACAATGAAATACACTATTAGACTATTATTTTTGAACAGTAAGAATTGTAATGTTTTTTCAAAGAAGACTCTTCTGCTCACCAAGCCTGCATTTATTTGATTGAAAGTGCAGCGAAACTACAATTTTGAATTTTTTTTAAATCTTTAAAATAACTTTTCTATTTGAATATATTTCAAAATGTAATTTATTCCTGTGATCAAAGCAAATTTTACAGCATCATTACTCCAGTCTTCAGTATCACATGATTCTAGAAATAATTCTAATATTCTGATTTGCTGTTCAAGAAACATTTATTATTATTATTATTATTATCAATATATGAAACAATTTTTTTTTTTTTTTTAGGATTGTTTGATGAATAGAAAGAAGCTTTTGTAACATTGTACACTATACCATTCAAAAGCTTGGAGTCAGAATTTTATTTAGTAAAGATGCTTTAAATTGGTCAAAAGTGATGATAAAGACATTTATAATGTTACAAAAGGTCAGATAAATGGTGTTTTTTAAAACTTTTAATTCTATTTTCAACATATACAACATGTGCATCAAATCTGAATGATTTCTGAAAGATCATGTGACTGAAGTAATGATGTAAAAAATTCAGCTTTGAAATCACAGGAATAAATCACATTTTTAAATATATTCGAATAGAAAACAGTTGTTTTAAAAAGTAAAAATGTTTCAAAATTGTATTGCTTTTGCTCTACTTTGGATCAAATAAATCCAGGCTTGGTGAGCAGAAGTTAAAAAAAAAAAACATTAAAAAACTCACTGTTCAAAAACTTTTGACTGGTAGTCATAATGTACACAGAAACATGCTTGTTGCCCAAATACTGATGCAGTTATGTTATCTACCAGCAGGGGTTACCTGGATAATACTAACTAGCCAAACTCTGAACTCATGGATGCAACAGGCCTGTCACCTGACACTTCACTGTCACATGACATCATGGACCTGCCATGTTTGGTGGATGCAGTGTGGGTGAGTGTTTGATTTAGCTTGACTTTTCAGCTCAAGACATGCAAAATCACAAGCATGTGTAGTCTATGATAAACAAATGAGCCAATGATGCTGACATTGTGCAATTATGTAGCCTGGTATTTTACTGCTGCATTTGTTGTTGATGTTTTTGAGGAGTAAAGTAGTTGGAGCTTCATGTGATTCTTTTAGAAAAGATTCAGGCACAATCAGATGAGTTATGTGTTAGATTGTTATCTTAATAGATTGTTGTTTTTGACTGGCAACTTTTGAATTTGCAGATTTGTAATGTGAATTTGTGTTTATATTATACACATGAAAAGGACTGAACTTTGTTGTTGTGTAGTTTTTGTTTTTGATTAATTTAGGGATCCCACTCATAGTCCGGAGTCATTTGTTTGTGAATTTGACTATGCTGGTTGCGCTGTATGTTTTTTAAGTTGGTTAAAAAAAAACAACCATAAGAACTCATAAGAGTGAGTAGTTAGTGGATCAAACAAATCTTATTGTGCTGCATGTTTTTTCGCTAAATTGATTCACTTAAAATAACTGGCTCCTGAGAGTCAGTTGTTTATGAATTGAACTATGCTGCTTGCTCTGTATGGTTTTGATTGGCTAAAAGGCACCTCGTAAGAATCAGCTATAGAGTGTTTTCACAATGCGTCATCAATTGGCCATATTGGTGGCACTGAATGTAAACAATGCCACTGAACTGATCAAAACTCACATATTGTGCTGATTATTGCTGCTGAAAATAGTCGCTTATTGTCATGTTTTTGGCTGTACTAATCAGTCAAACCGGGAAAAAAACATTTGGGCCCAGTTTCACAGACAGGGCTTAGCTTAGTTAAAGTAAGATATTTAAGCAGATTTGATAAAAATGCCTTACAAGAAATGTTAAAGGTGTGCATCTTGAGACAAAATAATGGCACTGGCATATTTTAAGATATGTCAGAGTGAGATATTTTCAGTTGAGACAGCTCAAATATGCATTTTAGTCTGGGACTAGCCTTAAGCCTTGTCTGTGAAACCGGGGGTTGGAGTACTAAAAGACTTAACTAAAAGTTATAACAAAGCAAGGAGAAGAGTGCAAAAAAAATTATCTGAGGAACAAAAGGTGTTTGTGGTTGGCCAAACTGAACCAGGATTTCCAGAGCAAGAATCTTGACAACATTTGTGTTTGTTCTCATCATTTCCAGTCAGGTAGGTGAAATATTAGGCTAATATCTTAATTAATACTGCTTGTATGTAACTTTGCCACCTAATAACTTTAGTTTGTCAAAATATTTGCGCTCTTTCTTGCCTACTAAGTCCTTCTTCATAAGATTTAGCTGCTTCCACATGTTTTGTCTGTGGTTTAGACCGCATAAATTAGCAGAACAACGTATTCAGTAGTACATTAGCCATGCAGTCCATGCTGTTGTTTACATCCTAATATCTCCATAATGGCCACGCATCCAGGTAGCTGACCAAATCGTGACATAAATGCAAACCCTCTATACTGGATCATAAGAGTTGCGTGATGTGTGAGAGGAGAATGCAATAGAATGACTTCTTTTTCTTTTCATTATGTTGTGGTACATGGTTGTTCTGTCCCAGCACATTCAATTCGGATCGCCACCATACAACCAGTGCACAAAATATGAGCAGTATGGAATATTTCTACTGTGGAAAGTTTCTCTTTGGCTGAACTTACTGGTTTTCAGCTCATCTAAAAAGAAAGATGTAAAAAGTATTCCATGTCAATCATAGTCTGTCAAAAGCTTGTGTTTTTAATCCCAGTCAGTGCTCTGCTGGTCATCGGTCAGGCTGTTGAAGGAGAGGAGTGTGTTTTGTTGTTCAGTTTCCTCATTAGCAGGCTGAGCTGTGATTGTGACAGAACTGAGTCAGAGTCTGGCTGCAGGATGGAAGATTCACTCAGACAGAGACAAAAGGGTCTGCCAGTGTTTGATCTTATTGATTTATTTCACAAGGATCTCAGAGTTTCTGTATAATACAACACTGACTGAATGTAAGCACATGTGCAAGGAAACTGAGCAAACACAAATGCATTCATAAGGAATGTTTTCAAGTGAATGTCTATGGACAGCATCTGTGGCATGTTGATTACTACAGGCAAATTTCAACCATTTTAAGGCATCACAGGCATGTCCCTGATCTGTTTTTGTTTTCCAATGCAGGACAGGGCTTAGAGGGATAGTTTACCCAAAAATAAAGATTATGGCTTTTACTCAGATTCAGATTGTTACAAACATGTATGAATTAATTTCTTCTGGTAAAATTAAAGATATTTTGAGGAATGCGAGTAATATAATATACAGTACAGACCAAAAGTTTGGACACACCTTCTCATTCGTGTGTCCAGACCTGACAGATCTAGAGAAGATCTGTATGGAGGAGTGGGCCAAAATCCCTCCTGCAGTGTGTGCAAACCTGGTGAAGAACTACAGGAACTGTTTGACCTCTGTAATTGTTAACAAAGGCTTCTGCCAAATATATAAAAAAAATGACTCCAGTGATCAAATACTTATTTGACACAGTAATTCACAAATAAATTGTGAAAAAAAAATCATACAATGTGATTTCCGGATTTTTATTTTTAGATTCTGTCTCTCCGAGATATGCCAAAAAAACAATCGGTGCTACCAACGATTCCACAGCAAAACAAACAGTGTTCCAACCAATCACCGTCAGGGGGTTGGTGTTGTGGACTTTCGTACTGGTGCAGGGATGTGAGGGAGGCAGAGCGAAAGTCCACAACACCAACCCCCTGACGGTGATTGGTTGGAACACTGTTTGTTTTGCTGTGGAATCGTTGGTAGCACCGATTGTTTTTTTGGCATATCTCGGACCCTAGGCTGACCACAGAGACGCATTTTTTTTTACAGCCAATTTATGGGGCAGGCAGCGAGCGGATCATGAAGAAAGGTCAGCTGAATTTGACACTTTATGTTTCAGGCTTGAAATCGCTGATACAACCTTTAAAGGAGTAGTTCACTTCCAGAATAAAAATTTACAGATAATGTACTCACCCCCTTGTCAGCCAAGATGTCTGTGTCTTTCTTTCTTTAATTGTAAGGAAATTGTTTTTTGGGGAAAACAATTTAGGACTTCTATGGTGCCCCTGAGTTTGAACTTCTAAAATGCAGTTTAAAGACGAGCGTTTGAGGTTAAAAAGTATATAAATTATTATTATTATTATTATTATTATTATTATTCTTTTTTTTTAAAGAACCAACTATTTCGCTACAGTATATAAGGCCCTTTTTCCACGGCTGGGATCGTTTGAAGATGCATTCAAACAACATTTTGGAAGTTCAAACTTGGGGGCACCGTCCATTATATGGAGAGAAATCCTGAAGTGTTTTCTTCAAAAAACATAATTTCTTTATAACTGAAGAAAGAAAGCCATGAACATCTTGGATGACAAGGAGGTGAGTACATTATCTGTAAATTTTTGTTCTGGAAGTGAACTACTTGTTTAATAGCGAGTAAATGATGACAGAATCTTCTTTTTTGGGTGAACTATCCCTTTAAATCAGATGTGCCTCAGAATGTAATGCACATTTTTGGATGAAACTCTATATATATATATAGTTATATAGTTTCTATATAGAGGTTTCCACTTCCGTCACAATTTGGTCAGTTACCCGGATGCATGGCCATACTGGTGATTATTCAGATGTAAACAACGTAGATTTGACAGTTAATGTACTACTGAATAAGTTAAGAAGGAAAGTGCACAATATTTAGACGAACTAAAGTTAATGGTAAATATATGTATGAGCAGTATTAAGATATTAGCCAAATATTTTACCTGCCTGACCAGATATGATAAGAACAAACACAAATGTTGTCAAGATTCTTGCCCTGGAAATCCTGGTTTAGTTTGGCCATCCACAAATGCCTTTTGTTCCTCAGACAGTTTTTTGCACTCTTTCCTTTATTTGTTAGAACTTTTGGCAGTCTATAGTACTCCAAATGTTTTTCCCAGTCCAAATAGTACAGCTCAAAACACGGCAATTGATGATGTGTTGTGAAAGCACTCTATAGCAAATATGCCTTTTATGATTTATAAAATGCATTTTACTCCATGGACATTTTCATGTATAAAGTTTACGCTAGTCATTGGTTTTATAGACTCACCATTGCTTTAAAATTGTAGATTTATTTATCAAAATGTCAATATTCTCTCTCTTGCTCTCTCAGAAAGAGTCAACAAAGCATTATTTTATCTTTATCATCATTAATCTCTTTTGCTCTGTGTTTCTCAGTTTTCATTTAATGTGCTTCATTTGTCACACCAATAATTGCACATTTGCATTGGCAGAGTATCTGCAAAAGTGCAAAAAATGCACATAAAATGAGGAAAATAGACAATATACAAAGCAGTTTAACAATTGACTTTCTCTCTCTCTCTCTGTGATTCAAACACATAGTTCAACAATTACAAACGATCACATTTTTTAATTGGCCTGAGAGTCCAAAAAGTCCAAAAAGACAGTTTAATAAGATACGGGCCCTTAACCAGAGCCAAATAAGACATCGATTGCCCTGAAAAGATAAGTCTGGCCACAGGAATAACTTTTACATTCCAATTACAATAAAAGTGGAACAGCATTAGAAAATAAAAGGTAATGGATTTAGAGTTTTTTCCTCCATATTTCTCACTAGGGAATAATATTCATTTGAGAAAGCAGTGAAATTCCTTTTGAATTGATTCCGATTTATCTCAGAAATGTGACTCGAGCAGATACTGATCTCACAGCTATGCTGTTTTTCTTGCTCTTCTTTGCCTGTTATGATGATAACGGGAGCACGCGTGACGTCTCCGGGCCTCTTAGCCCTCAGGTGAAGTGACATGCTGGTAAACACCTGCGTCCTGGTGGGGCTGATGTGATCAGCGTGCGTGTGACGCTCGGCTCGTTGGCCTGTAGATAATGGGAATACGCAAAGGTGTAAATGAGCTCTGTGCTCGGCTGACAGGGTCTTTATGGATGGCCGCCCGCTATCGCGAGCCTAAGAGGCAGATCCATTTCTGACGGCCATTAGAGTGTCGCCCCGGCACAGGCCCGCTGACGCTTCGCGAAGATCCAATTTAACACGCCGCGCTTGTTCACGTCCCAATAACATCAGCTCTCATCCTGTGGGTGGCCATCATAAGCAGATATCATTGTGCTTATCAGGATGAGACTGGTCTAGAATATGTGAGGTGGATTTATGCAGCTTTTGTTCGGTGATGGAGGCCCGAAGGGCTGAATTTCAGTCATATCGTGCTGCTGCTTCTGCTAATGGTGACATTACATTTTGGACAATTTAGAAGTTAAATCCAACGTGAAATCAAAATTGACCCTATTTTGGTACGAACGCCCACTTTTCAAAATCCAATCACGTCCTGGAGTCCTTTTTCCAATGAATATCCTTTAAAACATCATATTATGAAAGTAAATTGATGTGACTTTAAAATAAATGTTGGATAAGTAAAATCATAGTTAACCTAGAAGGATAATGTTCTTTTGTGCAAATTAATCCATCACTATTCAGTGACTTTTTTTTTTTAAACCTGGTAATGCAAATCAATCAGGTCATTGTGCACTGGTGCAAAAAGATAAAATTGAATAAATCCCCAAGATGTGATTTTGAGTGCGACTAGAAGTGAAATTTGATGTGTATGGCTATTAAATATGTTTAAAGACTTTTGTATCCTTGCCATCTTACAAAGGCTCACAAAAAATGAGAAAATTATGTCATTTGTCATCTTGACTTGGTCTCATTGCTCCTCTTTCCTTTTCTTTCTATTAGATGTCTGTTAATAATATTAGCAGGTGGTAGCATCTGTAATATGATAAAGATGACTCTGAG
>NC_133362.1:9791607-9881145 GCF_049309525.1 Garra rufa | reverse complement strand
CATTGCAGTACAAAAGATTTCACTTACCACATAAACAGAAAGATGACTGCGCTGATGATGGTGAATGATGGAGAAATAACTGCGCTGATGATGGCCAATGATTTACAGATCCCGAGTATCACTGACAGGCAGCTGAACTTGTGTGGTAAGTAAGCACTCCCTCTGCATTATAACTTTACACAGAGCACATGCGATCAGAGTATAATGTCGGCGATTCAAAATGGCAGATTCAACAAACCACATTTTTAAAAGCGGCTAGAGCTCCTAATTAAATATATATTTTTATCAATGTGCCAGCTATAGAGATGAGCAGCTCTGTGAAACAGCCAATCAGAGCAGAGCTCATTAATATTCATGAAGCTTCCAAATAAGGCAATAACAGAGCATTTCAAAGTTTGGTTTTAAAAAGCCACAGCCAGAAAGGTTAAAGTTTGTCTACAAACATTTTTTTTTTATCTAGTTACAACTTATAAATGTTTACTATTTTAGCATATTTTAAAAAGTTATTTATTCATGTGATGGAAAGCTGAACTATTATGTGGAAAACAGCGATTCTTAATACTTTTGTGGAAACTTTAAGACTTCTTTTCAGGATTCTTTGAATAATAGAACATTTAAAAGAACAGCATTTATTTGAAATACAACTATTTTGTAACAATATAAATAAATAAAACCCAACTGACCCTAAACTTTTGAACATGGTTGCATTAGGTGGCCAGTTGATCAACCCCACTGTAAAACCAGCAAACAGTACAGCCTGGGAGACCAAAAAACTAGTAATGCTAGTTTAAGATGTTTTTTTTCCAGCAGGGGTAGCTCAAACAACAGCTAACAAGGTCTGAACTTATAAAAAAAAGTGTAACATTGTCCTATGTTTGTCCTTCGTTCCTTCTTGTGATGGATCACTTCGCCTCTGTAGGTTTCTGTACCCAGCCTTCAGTTCCACGATAGAGTCAATTTAATGCGTGTAGGTGAATTTAATTTTCCCACATACCTTGTTCACTCGAATGAATTTCTATCTGTACTCTGATTCGGCGTTGTGCACTTCAGCACTGGATCTGTTGGGAGGTCTCCCGCAATCTCACTTTCTTTTACAGTCCTTCTTCTCCATCCTTTCTCCATGTAGTGCTCCTATTGGTTTTCTCTCTCTGGAACTCTCTCGTCTTTTCCCAAACGGGATTATTTACTTCAGATTCCAGCTGAATTTCTCAGTTTGCCGCAGGACTGCCTGAAGCCACATAACAATCAAAGCAGGATCATCCTCTCCTCACAACCCCCAGAGAGAATATGGAGAGATGGATCTAAGGTCATGCCTCTGCTGTTCTGTAGCTGTAGGGGAATAAAGGTCACGAACAGAGAATAATCGAGTGCACGAGTAAGGAAGAAATCGTCATTTACTCACTCATGTCATTCCAAACCGGTATGACTTTTTGTTTCCTGTGAAAACACAAGGTGAATTTTTGAAGAATATCCTGGTCACCTTTTATAAAATAATAATAACACGAATGAGGACTGAGGAAGTCAAGCTCCAAAATGCCACAAAAATATCACTCATACACTATATTTAAAATCTTCTGAAGTAAAAAAAAAAAAAAAAAAGGACAAACTTTTTTTTTTTTTAATTGTTATTTGTTAAAAAAATATTGATTCAGCTCTTCTTGGTAAATTCATTAGAAAAGTAAGAATTGATTGATTCATCAACAAATCAATAAAGATGGATTTGTTTGTTACAAACATGCAGCTTTTCACTTCACTTCACTATCACAAGATGATAATTGATGGACTGGAGCTGTGTGGATTACTTGTGGAATATTGTGATGTTTTTATCGGCTGTTTGGACTTTCATTCTAATGGCACCCAATCACTGCAGATGATCAATTGATGAGCAAGTGGTACTGCTAAATTTCTCCAAATTTGTTCTGATGAATCAACAAACTGTACATGTTCAGCAAATTTTCATTTTTGGGTGACCTATTCCTTTAGGTAACAAAAACACTATAAAAATGTAATTTATACAACCTCTGTATGCTATAACATATCATCTGAAGCCAAATTAAGACTTTGAGTGTCACACAGACTAAGGATGTGTTCACACTTCTAGTTTGGTTCATTTGGTCCATCTGGTCCGGACCAAAAAGGGAAATAATACATTTTTGACACCGAACCTGAAGGCATAGTGATACGTTCACAAGCTGATTGGTCGGGTTAAATGATGTATATTTTGTCACCAAACACTCCAAACAAAAGGAAACGGTGCATTCAACTTAAAGCTGTGCTGCAGGTATATAAAATCAAAGTACCCATTCACTGATCAGTCTGGTCAGCGCAGCTTTAAGTCGAAAATACCTAATGCCATCTGCTGGACCAAGCGCGCTCATTGTTTCATGTATATGATTCTATTTTCACCACCTGCAAACTCGCAAAGAGCTCATAAAAGGCACTTTACCTCATAGTTGCTCCACGTTTGCCCTCTGCTCATGTTATTTTGGATACACTGCTTGTTCCCTTTATGAAATCATGTTGCATAGTGTCGCATCTTATTATCTCATCTGGTTCATTTAGAAGTATTTGTTCAGGGTTGCATTCATATTTCATTCAAACTGCATCTGGGTTCATTTGGAAGTGGACCGAGACCCATCTTTTTAGGGTGTGTTCACACTTGTCATGTTTGGTTCAATTAAAATATACTCTGGTGCGATTGCTCTGATGGTGGGATTCATTTGAGTAAGTGTGAATGCTCCTTCGCTTCCAAACAAACTTTGGATGCGGTTCAAATGAAATATGAATGCAACACGGACCAAATACTTCTAAACGTATCAAAAACGGGAAGTAGTGACAAGTTGCAATGCTATGCGACATTATTTCACGAAGGGAACAAGCGGTGTATCCAAAACAAAATGAACAGAGGGCTAACATGGAGCAACGAAGAGTGCCTTTTATGAGCTCTTTGTGAGTTCGCAGGTGGTGAAAATAAAATCATATACACTCAACAATGAGCGTGCTTAGTCCAGCAGACGGCATTGCATGTATTCGACTTAAAGTGGCAATCAGCAGACCGATCAGTGAATGTATTATTTCACGAAGGGAACAAGCGGTGTATCCAAAACAAAATGAACAGAGGGCTAACATGGAGCAACGAAGAGGTAAAGTGCCTTTTATGAGCTCTTTGTGAGTTCGCAGGTGGTGAAAATAAAATCATATACACCCAACAATGAGCGTGCTTAGTCCAGCAGACGGCATTGCATGTATTCGACTTAAAGTGGCAATCAGCAGACCGATCAGTGAATGGGTACTTTGATGTCATACACCCGCAGCACCGCTTTAAGTCAAAAAACAACGTTTCCTTTTGTTTGGAGTGTTCAGTGACTTCCGTCACAACATATACATCATTCAACTCGACCAACCAGGTTGTGAACATATCACTCTGACTTTAGGTTCGGTATCTTTAAGTTTGCTGTCAAAAATGCCAGTGTGAACGTTAAGCGGACCAGGACCAAATGTATCATTTTCCTTTTTTGGTCTGGACCAAATGAACTGAAATACAAATGTGAACACATTCTTAGTGGTCTCAGTCTGCTTGTTTGGTGCACACCAGGGTTCAGATAGCAGCGTTCACAATTGATCAAATGAACCGCACTAACAGAGCAATCGCACCAGAGTTAGTTTTAATCGAACCAAACATGACAAGTGTGAACGCCCTAAAACTATCATTTTGAATCTGAATCTTCCCCTACAGTGCACTGATAACTCAAGAACTGTTATCACCGAATCAGTTTCATTTGTGAATGAACAATTCAGTCTGATTTGTTTACTGGATCAACTGGTTCACTGGAAAGAATTGACTCAAAAGAATGATTTATGTACTGATCTGATTCTTGAGTTCAACTCCCTGACTCAATGCTCCAGTTTGTACGACATTCAGAGCTGTAGAATCATAAAGCTTCAAAAGCCTTAGATGCTTTTTTTGGTGTGTTTGTCATTTTTGTATAATCAGTTTAATATATGGGATCTATGCACCATGATGATGTTGAATCAATAATGACAGATTTTTTTATTTTTAGATGAACTCTACTTTTAACCTGATCGCTCAAAGTTGAGTATCCTACTCCAGTGGACTCTCACTCGGAATCTGCGGTCTTCAAAACCTAAACGCAATTCAAAACCTTATTGATATTCACCTTGCATTAGCTGTCACCTCATTTCAATTAGCATGTGGGGTGGTGTACTGAGTACACAAATAAATGTTTTATTCATCATTAACAAGTCAGTGTTATGTAAGCGGAATTAGGTTTCCATGAATGATTAATAAGCCAGAACATTTAGCCACTTTAAATACAGCTAATCAGCAAAGGATAGTATAGGCTATTAAAGTGTTACAAGTAAGTTGACACACTCTTTAACTGATTATTGCCCTCCCTAAAAAGAGTTACAAGGGTTAGCTTTTTGACAAAAATATGGAGTGTGTATGTTTTTTTTTTTAAATATGTTCACCAAGTCTGCAATTGTTTGATTAAAAAACAAATTAAAAAAATTTGTTAAATATTTTTACAATTTAATTGAACTGTTTTATGTTTTAACATGTAATTTATTCCTGTGATGCAAATCTGAATTTTCAGCATCATTACTCCAGTTTTTAGTGTCTTGTGATCCTTCAGAAATCATTCTACTGATGCTTAAGAAATATTTATTAAATATTATTATTATTATTATTATTATTAGTGCTGAAAACAGGTGTGCTGATTAATATTTGTGTTGAATGTATGCATGTTCAATATTTTTGTGAAAATCATCATATGCATATATTTTTTCAGGAATCTGTTGAATATAAAGTTCGAAGGAACAGCATTAAAACATTTTTGTAACATCATAAATGTTTTTACTGTCACTTTTGATCTATATAATGCATAACTAACTCAAAAGTATCAATATCTTTTAAAAATCAATCAATCAATCAATCAATCAATTTGACTTCTCTGTACATGTGTGTAATAGTCCGTTGAACCCATTTCCTTTGCCAACAAGTTATATTTTTAAACACTGTTACAGAAAAGACTCTGATACACTCAAAAAGGCTTTGTTCACTTGGGGATAAAAGTTAATCTTCATCTATTATATAAATTGCATGCTTTTTAATATAATTTATTTGTAGACAATGAAATACTGCATCTAAAACATGTCTGGCAAATGTGGTTTTGCTAAAGCAAAGGTTCTGCCCTAAAAACTTGTTTTTATGCTCAGCAAGAACAAAAATCCAAGGTAACACTCACCCTCGATACCAGTGACCAATTATTTCCATTATGCTGATGCTTTTCACAAGATACCTATATATAAACCTTATAATTAGTGGGAGTCATGACCTTGCAGTTGACGTCCTAAACGCTGCGTTTATTATTACCCTTTTGTTCTCAAAGAAAAGTTTTATTTAGGATGCAAGCTGTATGTGCTGACAGGAATGAATCATTACTTCATTATAAAAAAGGTCTTTATGGATACACTGACCTTGAGAGAGGCTTTAGCATCAGACGGCGTTTAACCCAGTTAACCTCACTGCTGATCTATTGAAGGCTGGGGATCTTTCACCTGTCAAAGCTGAAGTGTCACAAAGCGATGTGATTCACTCTGTGTGAATCTCACTGAAAGGGCAGACGAATCTTCACAGCCACCCAGAGACAATGCTTCAGAGAGAGAGAGATTTCCTTGTGGATCGGGACAGAAAGAAAGAAGGAGAGGTTATATGAGAAGCAGATTAGAAAGTGGGGGAAAAAAGAGAAATGAATTAAAGATGACAGTGAATCATCTATGAGGATTTGAGGGTAGAGTGGTGTATGAGTAGAGTTGAGAGGAAAAGGCCTCTGTCAGTAAGTCTAATGTCCCTGAACGGCACTGAAATGTGTGAGCGCTCACACACACACTACCTGGAGAAAGTTCATTGTTCTCTCTCTCTCTCTCTCTCGCTCTCTCTCTCTCTCGCTCTCTCTCTCTCTCTCTCTCTCTCTCTCTCTCTCTCTCTCTCTCTCACACACACACACACACACACACACACACACACACTGGTTTCTCTATCACTATCTCTCATTCTATTTCTTTCTGTCTGTGTGGCCCCTTGTTCTTATTGTGTAACCAGACTTCTGACTGTCTCCATCTTAGATGAGACTGTCTGATTGACATGAAAAGTGACCAATCATTTTTTGTTTGTGCTTGATTTTTAAGGGTCTATAAATCAAAAGTAGGCTAAAGCACTATAATAGGACAATGTGGGAGAAACTTATTCAAACAATAACATTTTATGTAACCATTGTTGTTGTAATTTCAAATGCATTTGAAATAAGTCGTACCACTGACACTACCTGAGAAGTTGAAAAATAAAACGTTAGAAAAATGTGTGCTTTGCAAGAACGCATTTAATACATGACTGGAGTAAGAACATATAAGCTAGCTGAAGTGTTTAAAACATAGGGTAATCGTATTAAGCTCACTTTACATACCTCTGTAATTTCAAGTCAATCAGATCATTGCACAACTGAGATATGGGTCTCCATGTGTCTGGTGGCCATTTTAAAAGCTGTCTGAAAACTTTCACCAAAAGAGGAGCCCCTTAAAAATAAAGTTGCTCACAGTGCCACAGAAGAACCTTTTTTTTTTGTCTGAATGGTTCCATAAAGAACCTTTAACATCTAAAGAACCTCTCTATTTCACAAAAGGTTCTCTGTGGCGAAAGAAGGTTCTTCAGATTATAAGAAGGTAAGAAAGAAATGTTTCTTTTAAAGAACCTTTGACTCAAAATTGGTTCTGCTATGGCATCGCTGTGAAGAACCTTTTAAAGCACACTTATTTTGAGTGTAATTTTACAGCAAGTAGTGAAACTTACTCAAAATAAAGACTTAAACATTTTTATAAAATGCACATTTAAAGGTGTAAGAGATTAATGTTTGGAATTTTGCAAAATATAACCTGGAACTTGGATGTGGGAAATAATTACAGTTCCAAAAGATAGTGCAGATGCTAGTGCAGATGCTACAGAACACAGTTAGCTGACTGACTTGTACTTTTAAATCTATAATATTGTAAGACTTTATTGTAAGGTGAGCTTAAAGTCACTTACTATGAAAATCACACAGCTGCCGTGTGCCATCAATAAGAAAAAGTATAATTTAGGATATTGTTAATATATTGTTTGTTTATATAATATTGTATAAGCTTAATACATAACCTTGATTACTTATTTTGCATGATCTTGTCATTTTAATAAATATTACATAAAATTTATTAAAAATTGTTGCTGCTCCGATTAAGCTCAGTGTGCTCTCTTTACGCTCTTCCACATTAGTTAATCTTTATAAAATGATTAATAACTTATTTTCACAGCTTTAAAATGACGAAATCTAGAAGTAACTTTAGTTTATGCCCAAAGATGAAAGAAGCATGTCGTTCATGCCATCAGAACCCTGTCATATCTGTCCAGGAAAAAAGACAGCTAGAAAAGGCTGGAATACTTCAAAAAAATTTTGAAACAGATTTCTGCTTCGCAAAATGATTCAGTGTTTCAAAGCGCTTTAATCAGATCGCATATCACAAATCAGTTTGGGACTTAAAAGCTCATTTTGAGAATCATTTTATTTAGATCGGAACTGCTGAACATGGATCATGAATCATTTAATTTGGATTGGGACTTTGGTACAGGTTTGCAAATTATTTGATTTAGATGAGGACTTCTCTGTGGGCTCGCAAAACAATTGATTTGGATCGGAACTTCAGAGCAGGTTCACGGATCCTTTGATTTAGTTCGACACTTTGGAGTGCAGATCATGAATCATTTGATTCAGATCGGGACTTTGGTGCGGGTTCGTGAATCATTTGATTCAGATCAGGTCTTCGGTGCAGGTTCACAAATCATTTTGGAGCTAAATCGCGAATCATGTCTCGAATTGAATGATTTGCAGTCCATGCTCCCAATCTCAGATGATGGTTTGCAAATTATTATTTAGATTGGGACTACGGAGCGCAGATAGCAAATCATTTGATTCAGATTGTGACTTCAGTGTGGGTTTCTGAATCATTTGATTCAGATTGAGACATCTGTACGGGTTCGCAAATCATTTGATGGGTTTGCGGATCATTTGATTTCAGTTCGGAACATTAGAGTGTGGATAGTGAATAATTTAATTCAGATCAGGACTTTGGAACACGAATAGTGAATAATTTGATTCAGGTCGGGACTTCAGTGCGGGTTTGCAAATCATTTTATTCAGATCGGGACTTCTCTGCGGGTTCACAAATCATTTAATTTCGGAACTTCGGGTTTGTGGATACTTTGATTCAGTTCAGAACTTTGTAGTGTGGATCACGAATCATTCAGATCGGGACTTTGGTGCGGGTTCGTGAATCATTTGATTCAGATCAGGTCTTCGGTGCAGGTTCGCAAATCATTTTGGAGCTAAATCGCGAATCATGTCTCGAATTGAATGATTTGCAGTCCATGCTCCCAATCTCAGATGATGGTTTACAAATTATTATTTAGATCGGGACTACGGAGCGCAGATAGCAAATCATTTGATTCAGATTGTGACTTCAGTGTGGGTTTCTGAATCATTTGATTCAGATTGAGACATCTGTGCGGGTTCGCAAATCATTTGATTTTGATTGGAACTTCCGGTTTGTGGATCCTTTGATTCAATTCGGAACTTTGGAGTGCGGATTGTTCGTGAATTGTTATTCAGATCGGGACTACAGAGCACAGATAGTGAATCATTTGATTCATATTGTGACTTCAGTGAGGGTTCGCAAATCATTTGATTTATTTATTTTTGGCATTTTTGCCTTTTATTGATATAGAGGGTGGATGGGATCGGAAAAGGTCCACGAACCAGGACTCGGATATGGGAGGCCCGAAGCGCAACAACGCTGCATGTCGACGCACTGCCCATGAGGATATTGGTGCCGACTTCACGAATGATTTGATTTGGACTTCAGCGCAGGTTTGCAAATCATTTGATTTATTGGGTAGTTCAATTTTGGATAGCCTAGTCCTGTTAACTTTTAAAATACTTGTCTGAATCAACTTTGAATAAAGAAAAGAGAGATTTAGAGCCAGATTTTTGATTATGTATGTGAAGTTCAGCAGGAAACAAATTAAGTTATATTTCCTATATTCTCTATCAAGTAGTCAAACAAGCCAAAGAAAACATCTTTAATACTGAAAAAATAGTCAATTACAAAAATGAGATACAGTTACATTAAAAAAAAAACAATGTGACCAACATTTCTTTGTGTGGGTACATTGCCAAACAAGTGAATGACATTTTCCAAAGTCCATAAGCTTTTTGTGAAATTTGGAGTAGCACATTAATCTGTCTCTTCATATTTAAGGAGAGAAATAGTTTCCAAAGTTGGACATCACTTGTTATAATTTTCAAGGGCGTAGAATTTAGTAGGAACGCTATGACAAAACCAATATTCAGCGACAAAAATTGTCCCCCGGATTTATAAATCTGAATGCTAAAGGGGGCAATAGAGTTACCTTTAAAATGTCTTTTTAAAGTGGATGATATAACCAATTCAACTTATATAATGTCAACAGTTTAACTAACTTTAATTGATTTGCGTATAGATTATTTTCCAACTGCTATAGTTGACCTCAAAAGCAAAAGGATTCTGGTTTCTGGTTTAATTTGCTAAATCTATTAATGATGATTTTAATCTGATTAGACATTAACTCTAAAGTCTGAAACGTCTGCATTCATTGATTATTTTTGACCAGTGAAAAAAATCTGTCTCATTTCTTTACAAATCTTACTACTCTGGTTACTCTGCTTGCTTATTTTGTTGCATAATTGCTATCTTCACATATAAGTTATGAATAAATTTTGAAATAAGTCTTTCCTTTGAACACATCTTGTAACTTCTGAGATCAAGCTTGTATAGCTCGAAGACTTTTGCGTTAACATTGCTGCTTAAATTGCATTTAGGGCCTAAAAATGCTATAGAAGTCAACCCAGACAGACCTATTTTGGGTTGAATGTCAGTTTTGTGTGTATTCTGTCAGATAATGGAGTTTAAAGCGAATCAGTTCTTTTCTTATAAGCTTTTCAGCAGTAAAGGTGTTGCTATTTACAGTCGATTTTACACTTCAGCACAAATCATGGCACTCCTTTCCTTTCTAAAACTCAAACACGTTTCCACATACAGCCTTTTACTTTTATACGTTATAGACTTTTATACGTTCTGTAAACTGAGCAAGACACTGATTGAAAAAGCCTTTGTTACACTGCAGTTATTTGTCCATGCATGCTGATAAACTGTAATGGTGCAAAGGCATTGCTGTGTGTATTATGATATTGTTTGTGTGTGTGTGTGTGTGTGTGTGTGTGTGAGAGAGAGAGACCTGAGTTTTGTGCTCTAGACAGAAACACAGGACAGTAAAGCATCCGTTAGGAGACAGAGGGATTCATGAGGCTGCGGTGGCCTATATTCAGGATTTACTGCCTGGACTCTGCTGCACTGGGCAGAGAAAGGTAACGCAGGGACTTGCTGCCTTGTAGTCTATACTAAGAAACATTCTACACTAAAAAAAATCTAGCGTAGGACTTACTTTAAAACCGTTTTCTCTCAGAATTTGCTGGAAAAGCAAGTGCCATGTTTAATTAAATGCAGAATTTTGAAGTAGAAAGACGTTAAATTTATTAGAAGTTTGGCATTAGCATGTTCTAAGTTAACAATGTGATATTCTACTAAGCATAGAAATAACGGCTATAATTTTGTACTGTTTATATTTAAGCTCTTTATTTTTTTTATTATTAATATTTTTTGTTTTATTTTATTTTATACCATTGTTTTTACCATCTGGTTCTATTATTTTATATTGTTGATTTAAATTTGAGCTTTTTATTGTATTATTTTTATTGTATTAATATTAATTTTATACTGTTGTAAGTTTGAGCTTTTTGGGTTTGTTTTTATTTTGTATTATTATTTTTTGTTTTATTGTATTTTATACCATTTATTTATATCATTGGTTTATTTTATTTTTTATTGTATTATTTATTTAAATTTTATAGATGTTCGTTTACATTTAAGGTTTTTGTTATATTTTGTTATTGTCTTATGTTTTACTGTTGGTTTAAATTTGAGCTTTTTATTGTCATTTTTTTAATTTTATACTGTTGGTTTAAATTTGAGTTTTTTTATTGTACTTTTTTAATTTGAGTATTTTTATTTTGTTTTGTTTTATTGTATTTTGTACCATTTGTTTATATCATTGGTTTATTTTATTTTATACTGTTGGTTTAAATTTGAGCTTTTTTATGGTATTATTTTTATTTTATTTTATTTTTTATATTATTTATTTTTATTTTATACTGTTGGTTTAAATTTGAGCATTTTATTTTATACTTTTGGTTTAAATTTGTGCTCTTTTATTTTCATTAATTTTTTATTTTATTTATTTTATTTTGTACTGTTGGTTTAAATGTGAGCTTTTTATTATTTTTCTATTGTATTTTTATATAGTATTTTATTTCTTTTTTTATTATATACTGTTGGTTTAAATTTGAGCTTTTATTGTTTTTTTTTTGTTTTTTTTTACTTTTTTTTTTTTTTATATTTACAGTTAAACTGTTGGTTTAAATGTAAGCTTTTCTTTTATTTTGTGCTAAACCTGATTGAGGAGAAATTTTTAATTTCATCTGAATCTAACACATCCACACTTTCTCGCACAACCTCTAGAAATAATAGAGCAAATTTTTTTTTTTTTTTTGTTTTTTTGTTTTTTTACCTCCCAGCAAATTTTCTAAGAAATTTAATCCTGTCCAGAATATTACACATTACTCATTGCACTGCATGGAGCACCTTCAGTCAACGTTCTGAGTAAGACATTTGTTCTGACATTTGAGTGCAGACTTTTCAAAATAGCATCAGGTACAATCCTCACCTTTATGTGTTGTGACGTCCCATTGGTCACTTCCCTTGTAAACACAGAGGCTGCAGTGGCCTATATTCAGGATTTACAGCCTGAGCTCTGCTTGACTGGGCAGATGTTCTTCTCCCAGCATCATTTTCCTTTGCCAGCATCCTCCCTCTCTTCTCCATCCTCTCGGTTATCTTTTATCACTAAAACACTTCACTGGTATTTCATTATACTTCCTTTAGTTCATTTCCTTCTCCAGCATCTCTGTCTCTCTTTCACCACCCCCATCTCTCTAATTCCCACTTCAATCCCAGCATCCCTCTCCGCTCTGCCACCTCCTCACCCGAGGGCCCCGTAAAGCAGACCGTGACACACTCTGGTGATTTGGATAACAAATAACCTTGGAGAACCGGCTGGATGGGGAACACGGCTTACCGGCAGCCACGGACAGGTGTGACAATGGCCCAGCATGGAACAGGAGGAGCAGGGAGATATATTTAGCGACTGATCTCTCCGGTGGCTGGGGTTTGGTGGTATTAGTGGCATAAAGTGTGGATTGGTCAAACCCCAGGCTATGTGTCTCTGTCAGGCCTGACAGTCTGTGGAAATTGAGAGTTATCTTTCATTGGGCCTTGGCTGATTTTGAGCCAGTCAGCAAGTTCGTATTTCCATGGTTTTTGGATGAAAAATTATAAAAGTTTTTATGCTCTGAACTACCAATTATCTCAGATTATTTTTAGTTTATAGTATTTTTTTTTAAATATTTTGAAATAGCTTCAGTTTATTTATTTCAGTTTATTTTAATTTTAGTATTTTTATTTATATTAGTATATTTTATTATTGTTGCTTTTGTTATTTAAATTACTTTTTTGTAATATTCCTATTTAGCTTTAATTTAAATAATTTTTAGTGTTACTATTTTTGTTATTTATATTATTTTATTTATTTTATATATATATATATATATATATATATATATATATATATATATATATATATATATATATAATTTATTTTTTTTGCTTTAATTCAGATTTAGCTCCAATTTATATTTCAGTTTTAGTAATTTTAATACATTTTATTTTAGGTGGTTAACTAGGCAAGTTTTGTTAGTTTGCTTGTTTTTCATTACATTTTATTTCAGCTCTAAATTAAGAATTATACTAATTTATATTAAGGACTTTTTTCAGTTAACAATAAAGAAAGAAGCATTTGATTACATATATAACTCTAAAAAAAATACACATTCACAGTTATTGAGTATTTCATTCATTATTTGATTAATTGTCTAACAATATCTTGTTGAAATATATGCATTGTGGCATTGCATTATTTGTAAAAAATCAATGCTATGCTGTCATAGAATTTGACTAAACAAAGGTATCTTAAAAGGTGTTGCCTTGACATCACCTTTAATACCTAAAAACTTGCTACAGTCTATCATGTGCATCTAATTCATAACCATAACATTTATAACCAGACAAACAAGATACTCATTATTTCATTGCCCTCCTCTAGTAATCTATGCACCTGCTGATCAACTCATTTCATCATACAGAACCTCCTGCAGTCCATCTTACTGTCAGCTCTAGTTAAGGACAGGTGGAAGTGCTTCAGACCGACAGGAAACCAGAAGCCGCGAGAGGCTCTAATTGCAAAGTGGGACAGAGTCAATAAAGAGAGCAAATTAAAAATGGCGGCTAAATAGAAACAGGCCTCAACTGATTGCACAGAGGCGACAGAGACCAGACAGAAAATTAGTAAGACATATAGAGAGATACAAGACGCAATTAATCTTTTTTTCTCCACTTTTTTGTTTGAAAGAAGTAGCCTTAGCCATTTTTTTTAGACTTAGTTGTATGAATACTAATAAGCAAACTGTTTTATGAGAAGGCTATGGAAGTAATATGGAGTGAGACTTTTTTCCATTTGAGTTTTGATGTATTTCAGTGATCTGGACACTAAAAGAGATCAGTTCTCCCATCAGAAAAAGCTGAACTGAGAACAGATGAATTGCTACAATTGTGAGTTGTTGAGATCGGACTGTTCTCATCTCTGAATTGTCCAGACGTGTCCATGATAAACTAGCACTACTGTGAAACCATTATGCCTTACTGTGGCAATCCTATTACCTGGGTCCTATCAAAATTGCCACTTTTAAAGGGTTAGAGCCTGAGTCAAGCAATAGTAATAGCCACTTCAGACTGGACAGCACATTCGGAAAGTCATTGAGACTAGCATACAGTTACAAGCCCTTTAGACTTGCATAATGGATTCAAAAGCTGCGTCATACGTTGCTTTTATCTAAAAGGTATGTTTGTGACATTGTGTACATTTCATGCTTTCTTCTTGCCTTATAATGAACAATAAAAACACCTGTGCTTGGAGCCGAAAAGTTCTGCTGATTGCTTTGAGACGTTGCAGAAAGAAAACAAGGACTTGTAGCTTCATGAAACTTTCTTGTTATGCTCTCTGTGAATTTAAATTAGAACGGAGGCACTGTGACGACTGGTTCAGTCTCACGTCAGCCTGCGCAACAACCAGTTTGACCTTCTCCTGGCAAAAGCTGAACTTTTTTTCTGCTGGAATACATCACTTTTCACAGCATATAAAATGTGATACGGTGCCTATTACATCTTTCAAATGGGTTCTATTCAGATTTGTGCTTGCTCCTGCACTGTTATGTTGTTGTGTGGTTGCAAAGGTGTTTGACATGTTGTTTAATGTTTTTATAGTTGTATCTAAGGTGTTCTCAATATTTTTTGGAGTTTTTGGTAATGATATCGAAAAAAGTGTGTTTGAGTGTGTTTCTGCAATCTGCACTCTGTAGTCTCAATCTGAATAATAATTTGCGAGCCATCATTTCAGATCGGGACTTCGGAGTGGTACGGAGGAAATTATTTGATTTAGGTTGGAACTTTGTGTATCACGAATCATTTGATTCAGAGATAAAATTCGGTGCAGGTTCATGAATAATTTGATTCAGATCGGAACTTTGTGTATCACGGATCATTTGATTCAGATATAAAATTTGGTGCAGGTTTGTGAATAATTTGGTTCAGATCTAAACTTTGTTTATCACAATTCATTTGATTCAGATCGAACGTTGTGTATCACAATTCATTTGATTCAGATCGAATGTTGTGTATCACAATTCATTTGATTCAGATCGAACGTTGTGTATCACAATTCATTTGATTCAGATCGGAACTTTGTGTATCACAAATCATTTGATTTAGATCGAACGTTGTGTATCACAATTCATTTGATTCAGATCGGAACTTTGTGTATCACAATTCATTTGATTCAGATCGAACGTTGTGTATCACAATTCATTTGATTCAGATCGGAACTTTGTGTATCACAAATCATTTGATTCAGATCGGAACTTTGCGTATTACAAATCACTTGATTCAGATTGGAACTTCGGTGTAGGTTCGTGAATCATTTAACTCAGATCAGAAATTCGGTGCAGGTTCACAAATCATTTGTTTTAGATCGGAACTTTGTGTATCACAAATCATTTGATTAAATCGGAACTTTGTGTGTCACAAATCATTTGATTTAGATCGGAACTTTGTGTATCACAAATCATTTGATTCAGTTCGGAACTTTGTGTATCACAAATCATTTAATTCAGATTGGAACTTCGGTGCAGGTTTGCGAATCATTTAATTCAGATCGGTACTTTGTGTATCACAAATCATTTAATTCCGATCGGAACTTTGTGTATCACGAATCATTTGATGCAGACATAAAATTCGGTGCAGGTTCGTGAATAATTTGATTCAGATCGGAACTTTGTGTATCACGAATCATTTGATTCTGATCGGAACATTGTGTATCACGAATCATTTGATTCTGATCGGAACTTTGTGTATCACAAATAATTTAATTCAGATCGGAACTTTGTATCACGAATCATTTGATTCAGATATAAAATTTGTTGCACGTTTGTGAATAATTTGATTCAGATCGGAACTTTGTTTATCACAATTCATTTGATTCAGATCGGAACTTTATCACAATTTATTTGATTCAGATCGAACGTTGTGTATCACAATTCATTTGATTCAGATCGGAACTTTGTGTATCAAGTCATTTAACTTAGATCAGAACTTTGTGTATCACAAATCATTTGATTAAGATCGGAAATTTGTGTATCACAAATCATTTGATTCAGTTCGGAACTTTGTGTATCACAAATCATTTAATTCAGATTGTAACTTTGTGTATCACAAATCACTTGTTTCAGATTGGAACTTCAGTGCAGGTTCGCGAATAATTTAATTCAGATCGGTACTTTGTGTATCACAAATCATTTAATTCAGATCGGAAATTCGGTGCAGATTCACAAATCATTTGTTTCAGATCGGATCTTTGTGTATTACAAATCACTTGATTCAGAAAGGAACTTCGGTGCAGGTTTGCGAATCATTTAATTCAGATCGGAACTTTGTGCATCACAAATCATTTGATTCAGATCGGAACTTTGTGTATCACGAATCATTTGATTCAGATCGGATCTTTGTGTATCACGAATCATTTGATTCAGAGATAAAATTCGGTGCAGGTTCTTGAATAATTTGATTCAGATCGGAACTTTTGTGTATCACAAATCATTTGATTCAGATCTGAACATTGTGTATCACAAATCATTTGATTCAGATCGGAACATTGTGTATCACAAATCATTTGATTCAGATCAGAACTTTGTGTATCACAAATAATTTAATTCAGATCGGAACTTTGTGTATAAGGAATCATTTGATTCAGATATAAAATTTGGTGCAGGTTTGTGAATAATTTGATTCAGATCGGGACTTTGTGCATCACAAATCATTTGATTCAGATCGGAACTTTGTATCACGAATCATTTGATTCAGATCGGATCTTTGTGTATCACGAATCATTTGATTCAGATCGGAACATTGTGTATCACGAATCATTTGATTCAGATCGGAACTTTGTGTATCACAAATCATTTGATTTAGATCGGAACTTTGCGTATTACAAATCACTTGATTCAGATTGGAACTTCGGTGTAGGTTCGCGAATCATTTATTTCAGATCGGAAATTCGGTGCAGATTCACAAATCATTTGTTTCATATTGGATCTTTGTGTATTACAAATCACTGAATTCAGAATGGAACTTCGGTGCAGGTTTGCGAATCATTTAATTCAGATTGGAACATCGTGCATCACAAATCATTTGATTCAGATCAGAACTTTGTGCATCACAAATCATTTGATTCAGATCGGATCTTTGTGTATTACAAATCACTTGATTCAGAATGGAACTTCGGTGCAGGTTCGCAAATCATTTAATTCAGATCAGAACTTTGTGCATCACAAATCATTTGATTTAGATCGAAAATTCGGTGTTGGTTCGCGGATCATTTGATTCAGAATGGAAATTCGTGTATCACGAATCATTTGATTCAGAAAGGAACTTTGGTGCGGGTTTGCAAATCATATGATTCAGTTTATAACTTTAATCTGTTAACAATCCAAAAAAACATCTTTAAAACAGAAAGAAAGTCAATTTCACTTCAACTTGTGAAATTATTTTTATTTTTTACAGAATTGCGTGATATAAACTCAACTAAACTTAGTTATAAATCAGAATTGTGAGATATAAACTGGCAATTCTGAGCAAATTGCAGAATTTACACCCCCCCCCCCCCTCAGAACTGGTTGTGAGTTTATATCTCACAATTCTGAGAAAAAAATTCTAAATTGCATTATATAATTTTAGAGAAAAAGTTTATATCTTGCAATTCTGACTTTATAACTTGGAATTGCATTATATCCTGCAATTCTAAAAAAATTAAGTCAGAATTGTGTGAGACAAAGTTTTTATTCAGTGACCGAAACAAGCTTCCATACTTAACTATATCATATCTTATGAATAAAATAAAAACCAAGGATATTTTTGCTTTCAAACTTGAATTATAGTGGCATTCTAATATTCTCTAATAGGCTTAATCACGCAGTGAATGCTTTAAGACTTTCAAGATGTGTTTTTGTTTATTTTTCTTCAATTGAGTGGCATACTCTAATGTCAGCTCACACATTTTTAAAAGAACAGTTACAATATTATAGTAGACGATAAATATCACACACACATTGTGTGTTTTTGCCAAGGTGTTTTGCATTTTTTGTTTTTAGTGAGTTTGCTGTGTGGTTGTTAGGATGTTCTGATCAGTTTTGAGTGTGTTATATATTCTTTATGATTTTAGTGCATTGCTGTTGTGGTTATTATAATATTCTGCATGGCTTGTGGTGCATTATTATGCAATTGTTATAATGCTGTGGTTGTTTACTGACCTTGGTCAAAAGAGCCCACACATATTAATTATATTTCAAAGTTGCATAAAACCTCTTAAGTTATAAAAAAATTTAATGTTTATAATTATAAAAATGTTTATTATAATTATGTTTATGGGTTTGGTATATGGCTTGATTTCTCCTATTTTTAGGGGAGATTTTTTTTTTCCCCTCGTAATTTAGAGAAGCGTTAACACGCCTCTCCCCAACAAAGCCCTGTGCATGAGTAATGACAATATTGATATTTGCCTAGCACCATTTTGTGTGATTGCTATTTAGCGCAACACAAAGGAAATAATTAATAACAAGAAAAGAATCACTTACCTAACCAATAATCATCTCTTTCCACTCACGCTCGAAGCAATCTCTCTTACATTATTAAGAGGCCAGGGGGCTGAATTACCATAACTCTGAGAGCGCCTACTTCCCAACCTCTTCACTGTATTTATCAGACGCCACCAATTAACAATATCTCAAACAGCAAACACACTTCTGAATATAATGCAATAAATCAGTCGGGCAGCACGTCGGCCACGAAAGCCATTTGCCTTTTTCCAGTGCGAAAGAGAGAGATGACAAACATTGGATTTGACATTACGAAATGGATTACATTTTAGACCAATTAAAATTAAATGGGCTGCAATGAGTGTTGACCCTGACCAAATTGGCCACTACTGATCTCATCAGCACTGTATCTCCTATTGGCCAGACGGGGAGTCTGATTCCAGCGGTAGTCATGGTGAGAATACGAGAGGGAGAGAGAGGACTGATAAGCATGGCGCCAGGCCTCTGGAGGAGTTTGTGTGCATCTGTGTTACTTCATTCATATCACAAATAATGTGCTAGTACTGCAGTATACAGATTCAAATGGCTCACATTTTACATTGATGTTTTTGTTAGACAATCATGTCCAGGGTACATCACTAACAGGATATCTACTTCTATAATGTGATGTAGTTTTTGAATCTTTTTGAGAACATTTTTCAGATTTTTCTCTGAATGTGTGACACACACTCTTAAAAATAGAGGTGCTTTACAGGGTTCTTCAATTGATGCCATAGAAGAACCATTTTTGGTTCCACAAAGAACCATTCAGTCAAAGGTTCTTTAAAGAACCATCTATTTCTTACCTTTTAATAATTGTGAAACAGAAAGGTTCTTCAGATGTTAAAGGTTCTTTATTGAACCAAAAGGTTCTTCTATGGCAGAGGTCTCAAACTCAATTCCTGGAGGGCCGCAGCTCTGCAGAGTTTAGCTCCAGCCAGCTCAGCTCACACCTGCTTGGAGTTTCTAGTAATCCTGAAGATCTTGATTAGCTGGATCAGGTGTGTTTGATTAGGGTTGGAGTGAAAATGTGCAGAGCTGTGGCCCTCCAGGAATTGAGTTTGAGACCAGTGTTCTATGGCATCCTGAAGCACAGTTATTTTTAAGAGTGTAGTTGTACAGTAGGACTGTATACAGAATATTGGTCTGTCCATATTGGTCCCTCATTCTCTGAGTCGTTTCCATCCTGAGAGGCACTTCAAAAGCTTGCGCTTACCCGCAACAATTAAACATTGCAGCGTGGCAGACGATGTTTTGATTGCTCATTAAGATGGAGAGGCAGAAGCCATTGCTTCAGATGCTCTTGTTATCACGCGAGATAATTAATGTGGAATGAACAGAGTAATGGAAAGAAAATCAAAGGTGGAGAAGACGGGAACGGCGATAGCCGCGCAGAGGCGAGTTGTCGCCCTCCCCTTCGTTAGAGAGAAGAGACTCTGTTTAATGTCTCCATCAAGGCAAGATGACCTTAGAGTCAGCAGTATCATGGGAACTGCTGTAATTGACATGGCAGCCTATCAGAACAGGACTGTCTTTACATAGCCTGTGATACTTTTTTTCAGGATTCTTTGATGAATAAAAAGTTAAAAAGAACAGCGTTTATTTAAAATAGAAGTCTTTTTTTAACAATATAAACTACTGATCAAAAGTTTGGTGTCAGTAAACTTTTATTCTTTCTACTTTTGAAAGAGATTAATACTTTATAAAGTATATTAACACAAACCATTATTTTATATTGTAATAACAATTTGCAATATTACTTTTTTTCTGTATTTGTGATCAAATAAATGTAGCCTTAATGAGCATAAGAGACTCTTTTTTTTAACAAAAACCGTGTATATGGCAGTGTTTATGTGTGTTTAGATTAGAGTCACTTGTCATGAATTATCTTTCTTTTTTTTGTTTAATGCATTATGCCTTAAGTTATTTATTCTTTAAAAGTATATAAGATTCCTATATAAGTATATAATTTCAGTACCATTGAGAAATTATAGTTTTTGTTAATATTTTGAATTAGATTTTTGTATTTTCTGTTTTTACTTTTAGTTTAAGTAGTCCATGTTTGTATGTTAGTCATTTTATTAGCGTTTATTAGCATGAAAATGTCATTTTTATTTGTAATAATTTTTATTATAATTTCAGTTTATATACATCAAGGTAAACTAAATGAAAATGAAATGTTTTATGTAATATAATATAATATAATATAATATAATATAATATAATATAATATAATATAATATAATATAATATAATATAATATAATTAATATATTTTTGTATTTTAGTGTACTTTTTATATTATTATTATTATTATTATTATTATTATTATTATTATTATTATTATTACAAGCCTTACTGATCCCAAACCTTTGAATGGCAATGTATATGTGAGAGTTTAGAGTCGTTTTAATAATTCATTTTTTTAATAAAGTTCAGAAATTAAATGCATTATGCCTTAAATTATTTATGTAAATTTTTTCCCCCATAAAAGAAGCAATATTTTATATAATAATATCAGTGTTATTATCAGATTATTATTATTATTATTATTACAAGCCTTACTGAACCTAAACCTGAGTTTAGAGTCGCTTTCATAATTCATCTTTCTTTCTTTTTAAAATAAAATTTAGAAATTAAGAAATTCATTATGTAATTTTTTTCCCATAAAAGAAACAATATTTTATATAATACTATCAGTGTTATATTAGTATAATTGAGAAATGACAGTTTTTGTTAATATTTTGAATTGTTTTCACTTTAATTTCAGTTTAGGCAAAGTAGCCCAAGTTTGTGGTGTGTTTGTCAATTTTATTAGTATTTATTAGCATCATTAGTCATCTGTATTGGTAATATTTTTTTTATTATTATTATTATTATTTTTAAATTTTAGTTATTGTAATAAATCAAGGCGAGCTAAATGAAAATAAAATGTATTATAATATATTTAGTATAACATTTTTCTAAATGTTTTTTTTAATATTCTACTATTTAGTGGTGCTTGCCAAAGGCAAAGCATCACTATTACTATCTCACATACTTATATTTCTTCCCCTATAACTGTTTGTCGTAGGCCCATGAATGAGGTGTCAAATCGACCGGCTTATTGAGGAGAGGTGTGCTATGACTTTTCTAAGCGATCGGGTGTACGATGATCGTTAAAAAAAAAAAAATCTCATTGACTTACAATGGGAGAATGTGCATGAATTTGAATCTCAACATAACTCTGCAACACAGTGTCATAGAGACATTGGGGCGGGCTCATTTTACTCAGACAACCAATTAGACTCTCTGGTTCACTGTGAAGCTGTCAAGCAACGCCCTAGCAACCATTTAGAGCACCCTTTTGACTGATCCCATAAACACCTATATAAAAGACCAATATAGATATCTTTTAATCAGAGTGTCATAGAGACATGGGGGTGGGCTCGTTTGACTCGGGCAGCAAACAGCCAATCGTGAATCACCTTCAGCGCTTTCTAGCCACGCCCTAGCAACCATTATGAAGCACCCTAGCAACCCAAACCCACAAAGGCATATCTTCAAATCTGAATGTCATAGAGACATGGGGGTTGGTTTATATCATTCAAACTGGCAAGTACACATCGGAGTATCATTATTGGCCACTCCTTAGCAACTAAACAGAGCACCCTAGCAACCATTTACAAAGACCTATATCTTTGTATCAGAATATCGTAGAGACATGGGAGTTACTTACATATACCACTCTCAACATAGCGGTGCTAGCGGTTAATAGCTACATGCTAATAGTGATTAGCTAAGGGTTAAATCAGGCTAACAAATCTATAACATTCCATAGTAAAGATCTGTGACAATTACTGACTGCCTAGCAAAACCTTAGCAACCACCCAGTTACCCTAGCAACCACTCCAATTTACCTTAGCAACCGCATAGCAACACCGTAGCAACCACCCCGGGTACCCTAGCAACTGCATAGCAACATCCCAGCAACCACCCTGGGTGCCCTAGCAACGGCCCTAGCAACCACCCTGGGTACCCTAGCAACACCATAGCAACCATAAATTAGCCCAGTTACCCTAGCAACCACCCTGGGTACCCTAGCAACGGCCCTAGCAACCATTCGGGGTACCCTAGCAATGGCCCTAGCAACCGAGGGCCGAATTTTGCCACTGCAAGCACCACTCACATTTTCTTCAGGAAATGTACATATCTAGTTTTTATTATTATTTTTATCAATATGTTTGATTTCGTTCAAACAATTTAACTCCTTTTCAAATGGCAGCTGAGATATATTAGAGAAGTTACTTCCAGATCAAAAATTTACAGATAATTTACTCACCCCCTTGTCATCCAAGATGTTCATGTCTTTCTTTCTTCAATCTTAAAGAAATTGTTTTTTGAGGAAACCTTTTCAGGATTTCTCTCCATATAGTGGATTTCCATGGTGCCTCCGAGTTTGAACTTCCAAAATGCAGTTTGAATGCAGCTTCAAAAGGCTCTAAACAATCTCAGGTGAGGAAGAAGGGTCTTATCTAGCGAAACTAGGTTATTTTCTTTAAAAAATGCAATTTATATACTTTTTAACCTCAAATGTCTTGTCTAGCTCTGTTTTGGAAGTTCAAACTCAGGGGCACCATAGAAGTCCACCATATGGAGAAAAATCCTGAAATGGTTTCCTCAAAAAATATAATTTCTTTACAACTGAAGAAAGAAAGACATGAACATCTTGGATGATAAGGGGGTAAGTAAACTATCTGTACATTTTTGTTCTGGAAGTGAACTTCACCTTTAAAAATTTTTAGCTCCCCAATGGTATCCACGATGTTGTGTATGTATAAATATTCCATGATTTTTACAAAATCTTCTTTTTCCACACTCCAATTCACTTGATATTTGCCTTGTATCATCTGGACACCCTCTTGCCAATATCGCCAAAATTTGATTCAGAAAATTGAGTTTGTATGCTGCATTAGAAGGTCTCTATGGTTTTAGAATAGAGCTAATATTACTGGACATGTGTTTAGACACTGACCTGAACTGCCTCTCAGCTGCATTAAATATGAATAATTGAACAAATGGCTGCGGTGCAGAGTGGAATCTTGTCTGGGGCTTTTGTGTGTGTGTGTGTGTGTATGAGAGTAAGTATATTTGTGTGTATGAGAGTGTGTGTCCTGACCAGAGACCGGTGTCTGCCCTTTAGAGGTGTTACTGTGCTAAACATGCTCTGAACTCTGTTGTATTCCTACCTGTTTTTCCACTTCGCTGAGTACTTTCTTATTCTCTCTCTCTCTCTCTCTCTCTCTCTCTCTCTCTCTCTCTCTCTCTCTCTCTCTCTCTCTCTCTCTCTCGCCTTATGCTCACTGTCTGAGGAACCCAAGAGGTGCAGACAAATTAATGAAGCACTCATGCAGTTAATGTAACATGGATCTTAAGCGCTCTTGTCTAACTCGTTCTCACCTCTGTGGTATACTTTCATTCGGTTAACTGTGCTGTAAGCATTTATGTTTTGGAATGACATGCATAGAATATTCATACCTCAAAGAAAACATTAAAAAAAAGTTTCCCTGATGATAAGTTTGTCCGTTTGGTTGATTAGATTGGTTAGTCAATTTGCAAAGTCTACCACTTTTGTCCTTTGTCAGAGTTCTGGATATCCTAGAGGTTTATTTTGCCCTAACGACTGTCTGACTGACTTTACATTATGCTTTAATTAACTTTCTCCAGCTGCTGTGGAGAGAATTCAGATTCATTTTGATTTCCCTCATGTTTGTTAGTGTCTTATAAGTCACTTTGCATGAGGACAGAACATTCTCTGTTGTGTCTGAAGAAATGCTTTTTGTAATCACTGTTAATGCTAGCTATAGAAATGGATTTTTTTAATCATAATTAATAATATGACATAAAATGACAGTGTTAGGCTGAAGAGAGCAAAATACGGTGGTGGTTTCTTAATGAAAGCTTTGGCTCATTTCCACACTGGCTGGAGATGTCCTCAATCCCTCTTAGCATTTTATTAAGGGCCAAGGTGCCCTCATAAACTATTCTGATTGGGCCGTTTCAAATGGACATACAGTTTAACCTTTTATCAAGAGGGAGGTGTCCGGAATGACCTCTTTAAGAAATTATACTTAAGACCGGCCTCTTCTTTAACAGCAGCCAAACGCCGCAGGGATTCAATCACAAACATGATCTTCATCACATCATGTTATAATTGGCATGTTTATGGTGCTGTTTTCTCATCAGTGAGGTTTGAGAACAGAATGTTAATGCATGCAGTTATTTAAAGAAAAATATTATTCCTGCCTTTTCATTTGAACTTTAGGAAGACTCATCTGGCAGATCGCAGTACATTTATAATTTAGAGAAAAGGGAGATGAACGTTTTATGGGTTTCACACAATTAATGCTTCTATTTACATTAGGGTCATTGCATTAGATATACATTAGAATATTTACTGAGTAATCCACTACTTTGTAGAGAGGGTTCAAAATGGCAATTTTCACCTGAGATTCAGAGCCAAATTACAGGAGGCTAAAAATTACTTCTGAAATATGACAGAATCATAATGTTATTTTTACACAGAGATTGGTAATTCTGTTAGTAAAATCTGCCGTCTTTGTTGCATTTTGTGCCAATGGTGACCATTCAAAAATGGGGAAACGGCACTTTTCAAGTTTTTACTCCAAAGTTTGTGTGTTTGTAACTCAATAAGTATTAAAGATAGTTTAATGCCCTTTAAGATATTGGGTCTTTACAAACTTTCGCTTTGGCATCTTCATTTTTAAGGCCCTACATGGTTCAGTTCCAGAGATATTGGAATTTCAATATGGCTTTAGGAGTAAATCGTTAAATTGTACACATTTTTAGTGGTCAAAAACCAAATGTGGGTCAACTTAAAAAAAAAAATTAGACAACTTTTCTTTTAAAGAGAAACAAATACTATTGGAACTGTCAAGATGCATAGAACATACAGTACCTGTCTGAGTGCCATAAATATTATTTTTCCAAAGTTTGCGTGCTCAGAACTCGAGAGGTATTAAAGATATCGCAGTATGATTTTAGATTCTAGTTCTTAATAAACTTTTCTTTTGGAATCTTCATTTTCAAGGCCCTGCATTATTCAGTCCCAGAGATATGGGCATCTCAATGAGGCTCCATTTTCAGATTGCTGAATTTTACAGACTTTCAGTGGTTGAAAACCAAATGTTGGTCACTTTGTACACAGCCAATACTTATTTTATTTAAAGAACAATGTCTGAAGAATAAGTAATGCTGAAACTAGAAATGTATATTGTTTCCTTCAATTAAAAACAATTGTATAGGACATTTAGGCTTTCATCATTATACATGTCTATCTTTCTTCCAAAAAGATATTAGCAAAATCAAAAATTTGAGCTAGGGTCCTTTGGTTGAGTTGACACAGAATGACCCATTATTGCTTTTACAGAAATTACTATAATTTGATGATTTGGTGATCAAGAATATCAGTGTTGACAACATTTGTGCTGCTTAATATATTCGGGGAAACCATGATACATATTTCAAGAAATTAATTTGTGAATATTATGTATGTTTGTGTTTGTGTAGACTGGCCCTCCATTTACAATTTTGCAAATGAGCAGCAAAACACTGTGCTATTAACATTTTCCTGGCATGGAAATGAAGGCATGTGTCAACAAACTACTGTCTACAGTGTTCATTCTTGAATAATGCAGTATTTTCCACTTACAGGAATAGTTTACCCAAAAATGAAAATTTTGAGAAATTGGGTAATACAGCACTTGCTCACTAGTGGATCCTCTGCAGTGAATGGGTGCCGTCAGAATAAGAGGAAGCGTTATTATGGATTATGGACTGGTATTTTGGCCAGAAGTGATGGTTTAAAGTTAAAACACTGGATGGATTTGTTTCTTACAGTTTTTTTTACTTCACAAGCCATTAATTAATGGACTGGAGTGGCTTACTTGTGGATTATTGTGATGTTTTTATCAGCAGGTAAGATAGCATTCTGACGGCACCCATTCACTGCAGAAGATCAATTTGACAGATTTCTCCAGATCTGTTCTGATGAAGAAGTCATCTACATCTTGGATGGCCTGAGCGTGAGCACATGTCAGCAAATGTTCATTTTTTTGGGTGAGCTGTTGCTAATATTCCATTCTAAGCATAGCTCAGAAAACATAGTGGTCAGGAAAGCGCACAGTGGTTTGTCAGGCATGACAAGTGTTCCTCTGTTTACTTGTAGATTTTTGAACCATGTTCATGTGCTAACATGACACTTTATGCTGATGTCAGCATGTACTGTGTCAGCTCAGCCTGTCTGGACAGCCTTTTTTTTTTTTCTTTGAGCATCTCTTTACAGGCTGACTGCGACTGCCTCTGAAGCAGCTCCCTACCAGAGCGTCAGCCAGGCTCTCTGAACAAGTCCTCTTCACCGTCATTCTGTCCAGAACTCACTGCAGTCTCCCGTGAAGGTGCGGGCAATTTAGAAATACGATTTGTGCCTCGGTTGAAATAAGCGAGAACAGGAAGTGCATGCAAATAGCAGCTGCAGGAATGAATTTATAGCTGCAGGTTTATGGGAGCTAAAGAGATTAAATGTGCTATGGAATATTGGCATATTTGGTATTTCTTTCATACAAGGAAAGCCGGTTATACTGCCAAGCTGGAAAATGACAAAAAGCACCATAAATGTCATAAAATCAGTGCATGCCACTCATGCACTATATTCCTAAGTCTTCTAAAGTATGATAGCTTTCAAAGTAATCCCATTTACTCAAATTCTCTCAAATTTCATAGAGACTTGTGTTTAATAGAATGGAGCCTTACACCAAGGTTGATATCGCTGATGCCAAACGTCATTGGTTTTCACATTTCATTTGTTAAAGCGTTGTCTGGGCTATTTTATGGTGCTTTTTTTCAACATTCATCTTTTTTCTACCTACATTTTTGCAAAACTTTAAAAACATGCTTATACATTTAATTGACCCTTTGCAAAGAGCTTGATTGACAGGCGATCTGACCAATCATAAACTTCAGTGGTCTTCGGTGTATATTAATGTCTTTCCGCATTTAAAGTAAAATACGTTCTGATGTTCATCAAAGGCATCTAAATCTAAAAAGCAATAAAAAAGCAATTTTAACTAGTGTAATGGACTGTGTCATTGCGTCGCCGCAGTTTTATTTTGTAGAAAACATGGAAACCCCAAAGACACTTTAATATGCTATGCATTTTATTAGACAGGTAATGAACGCACAGAGTAGCATTATAACAGAACTTTCAACACACTCAAATGTATCTAGTATAATAAAACAGCACTGCTTTTTCCTTCATTACGCATGACTGGAAGAAGCGGAAGAGGTCGACTGTGGCATATTTAAAGCTCTGCTGCTTTTAAGTTGTGTATCGTGCTCGTCCTTCATTAGCAATCGCTCCTGCATTCTCGTTTCGCTTCCACAACTTTTGCTTCATACTAGAGTGACCTTAATACGTCTTTAATACATTAGCTCATCCATGGACGTGGTTTCTGCCGGTGTCCCAATGGATTGCATCGGCTGTGGGGATGAAGACAACAGCCCCCATGATTTCACACTCTATCACAGCGTCATCAAACTACGCCTTTGGTTCTTTGTTTGTTTTGAATATGCACCCTCTTGCGGCAAAAACGTATATATTTTGTCTTTAATGTTTATTTCGTACTTTAAGTAAATATGAAAAGACAATTGGTTCATGTGCTGTTTGAACTGAGGCAATGCAGGGATCTGTCACAACACATTTAAGAGCCACAAAACGGTATTTATCATTTGAATTTCTTTAAAAAGTGACAAAATTTGAAAGCTGAGACCTTGTCTCATTCCAGAAGTAGCCTGCTCTGTCTTGTCTGTTGGCGTCTTGTCAGTTTCCTCTTTGCTCCGGGATGTATTTTTCACTGTGTGAGAACGTAGTTCTGCATTGTTTAGCGAACATAACAGTAACTAATGGGGGCGGGTGTTTGCAAAGGGTCAACTGACAGCAGTTTCCAGCTAAAATGAACACTTTTCACACATCATTCAAATTATAATGATAGGGAATTTTTTTTATTTTTATTTTTATTTTTTTTGCTACTGTGTTATGTGCATAATTTGCAATAATCAGCTCTATATGTATAGGTTTTCTAACATGGTAAACTTGCTTGGTAGCTCACCTGGAACGGTATCACACTTGTATGCGGAATGCTTGGTTTCGAGTCTTATGAAACATGAGTTGCGAATAAAAGAGCTCAAAGATTTGTATAAGCAAATTAAATGGCATAGTTGCTTAAGATGCATTTAATCGTTTGCTTTTGATTACATTATTAGTTAAATTTAAGGTAGGGTTTGTTGTATGCTATTTTCAAACATGAGTTAATCTTTTAACATTTTAGCATTACTCATTGGAAACTTCATCTCTGAACAGCCACAACATCCAGTGTAATAAAATGTTGTCAGATTCACGTTCTGCATAAAACTGATTGTGATTTTAGCACTACTCAGTAGAAGGGCTGCATGATAAATCAGGATGAAATCGCGATTAGGTAGAAGTTGCGATTATCATGCGTATCTTTTAGTGAAGCATGGTTCTGTGACCAGCAGTAAATCTTCATCTGAAGGCCACAGGGCGCTCTTGCTAAATGCCTTTATCACTGCTTAGAAGACTATGAAATATGTTGTGTGCCTTATTCTGCGTAAGACGCCACATTATCTGACAGAAGGATTTATTTCAAACGCTCGACTGATGTTGAAGTGAGTTTGTAGTAAAAACATGTTATTAAATGTGGTATTTTCATGTGCTTTCAGATGTAGCGCCATTTACTACACAGAGCCGTAGTTCACTGAGAAGCTACGCAAACTGTCATTATCACAGAACGATATATTTTGATTTCATTATCCGTGATTAAGTCGTCTGTGATAATGAATGTGATATAGCATAGCTTGTCAGTGAGATTTACTATTGATTACACAACTAAAAAGGGGTTCGTTTTTTTTCCCTGGAACAGATGAATAATACATATGGTACATTTTCATGTGACGCTGGTTTTGTATGTGTCACCGCAGTTCTGACTTAAAATCTCTGTTGAGTGGCGCTGTAACTCTAATGCTCCGTGACATTTTAAAATAACCTACCATCTGCACTACACCTAAACCTACTCGAAAGTATGAACAAAAGCAAATGTGACATAAAAACGCAAATGCAAGCATGCTGTTTCAGCTTGTTTTTCAATCTTTCAGCTCTTTCACCGTGATTCATGTTTTTCGCAGGATTCGTACCCAAGGAATATGTATCCTAAGTCCAATTTCATGCCGGCTGAGCTGCCGAGCAAGCTTGTTACTCCCAGAAAGCGAAACATATGGAACTGTAATCATAACTGTGTACCTAAATGATTACAAGTGCTTGCTGTTTTACCGCCTGTCTAGTGCTAATTTCTGTTGGAAACTGCAGTGATATGTACTTGTTGGTACGTATTTCACGTCTTGAAGATCAGGTAGGTGTTGTGCTTTCTGGTTCTTTTTGGAGCTTGGGAATGAAAATCACCATCCATTTTCCTTGTATAGAAAAGATAAGTTATATTCTACCTAACATCTCATTTTACAGAAGAAAGAAAACAATACAGTTTCATAGTGACATAAAGGCAAGTAAATGAGCACAAAATCTTCATTTTTGCGTGTTACCGTAAATTATATTTGAACATTGGTCTGCTAGTTTAAACATGCATGTCCACTTGGTACATAATGTACTGTGCAAAGGATAAGAATTTTAAAAAAGAAACCCATAAACCCCTTTTAGCTATTTGGCCGCTCTCCACAGAAATCCACATCCTGCTGGCCGTTCTCTATGGCTCTCCAGGTGAGTGGAGTCAAACAGATGGAAGTGGAAGCGGAATTGTATGACAGCTGTGCTGTGGCTGTCTGGCACGACCGGTGGGCAGAGGCCTCCATATTTAGGAGCTAAAGGTGAGCGAGTCTGAGTCCCGCTGCTAAAACCCTTCCACAGCATTCACAGCTTCCAACTCCTAATTTATATTTTCCTATTCACGCACACCTCGGCACTCAAAACTGACCTTTCGCCAATCAGGAAGCCCCAGGCAGCCTGGCTTTCAACACTTGTTTGTGTGTGAGAGGAAACGACAGATAGACAGTATTTGCTTGTGTGTGTGTGTGTGTGTGTGTGTGTGTGTGCTTAACTACTGCCATACACATATGCACCGGACTTAAACATGCTGGTTGGCTGCAGGGTTTATCTGACACCGGTTGACAGTTTTACTCCAGAAAGGTCGAGAGATGTCTAGGGAACTGTGTACACAATTGAGACTTAAAAGGGTTACATCATACATTTATTTATTATTCCAAAAAGTCTCTGAGCTCCGCTTACACTACCAGTCAAAAGTTTTTGAACAGTAAGATAATTTTTTTTTATTCTCTTCTGCTCACCAAGCCTGCATTTATTTGATCCAAAATACAGCAAAAGCAGTAATATTGTGAAATATTTTTACTATTTAAAATAACTGCCTTCTATATGAATATATTTTAAAATGTAATTTATTCCTGTGATTTAAAAACTAGATTTTTAGTATTATTACTCCAGTCACACGATCCTTCAGAAATCATTCTGATTTGCTGCTCAAAAAACATTATTATTATTATTATTATTATTATTATTATTATTATTATTATTATTATTATTATTATTATTATGTTGAGTAGTCGGGTTTCTTTGATGAATAGAATGTTCAGAAGAGCAGCATTTATCTGAAATAGAAATGTCTTGTAACATTATAATGTGTTTGTCACTTTTGATCAATTTAAAGCATCCTTGCTAAATAAAAGTATTAATTTCTATGATTTTGTTACCCAAAAAAAAAAAAAAAAAAAAAAAAAAATATATATATATATATATATATATATATATATATATATATATATATGCTGACTTCAAGCTTTTGAATGATATAATGTTACAAAAGCTTTTTATTTCAGATAAATGCTGACCTTTCTATTCATCAAAGAATCCTGAAAAATAATATGTAATAATAAATGTTTATTAAACAGCAAATTAGCACATTAGAATGATTTCTAAAGCATCATGTGACTATGAAAACTGGATTAATGATGCTGAAAATTTAGCTTTGATCACAGGAATAAACTACATTTGAATTATATTTAAATAGAAAGCAATTATTTTAAATAGTAAACATTTCACAATACTGCTTTTACTGTATTTTGGATCAAATAAATGCAGGCTTGGTGAACAGGAGAATTCTTACAGTCTTACTGTTCGAAAACTTTTGACTGGTAGTATATAATGTTAATGTGTAAAATGTTTCTTCAAAAGTCAAAGTATATAATACATATTACCATATCCCCATATCGTATATTAGTACTGTATGTACCGGTAAGTATAAAGTATATCATTATATTATTATATTAAATTAATATTAACTTTTTATATATGTTTCTGAAAGTATGTTGTTTCAAAGTAAATCCTACAACAATTTTTCTTTTAGTGTAGACTCAAAATTAACAGCAAGTTAAACAAAAAAAAATGTTTACACACACTTGCAATCAAAATTAATCAACCCCCAATGTATTGTAATATTTTCCAAACATTCGGTAAGACTTTAGTATCCATATGTATAGGGTTATTAAATAATATAATGCGTTATAATTATTCATAATGTGTGTTGTAATACATTATATCTTGTCGTAAATAATTATAATTGGATTTAAAATACATAATGTAACAATGAATTGATAAGTGTTATAATTGAGGTTAGAATTATTCATGAGATTGTACAATGCATTATTAGATGCATTACAAGGCATAATTAATGTATTAAAACTACTTTTAAAGTACTTTTACATTTAGGTTTCAAGTAAAGTGTTAACATACTTTCTTTTAAAACGTACTTAAAACACAAACTGTATTTTATTTTTTTGTTAACCAAACTGAGTAATATAATCTTGTTTGCACTGAATAAATCAATATTACAAAGAAAAAAAAAAGCACAAGAATGTGGCTTATACATCAAAGTCTTACAGAATTCCAAAACAACCTTTCAAAAGCATTACAAAAGAATCTAGAGATATTCTCAGATGAGAAGCAGGAGAGAAGTGTTTCTCACAGATCAACCTGAGGTGCTTTTACTTGCATATTCTGTCTGACAGATCCACAGCTGTACAATTCACTAACAGTCAGTGAGAATGACAGCACCACTGGGCATGAATCTCATGAATCCAGTATAGCCGATCGGGTCAGAAGCCATTTCCCATTACAAATGCCCTATAAATATTCACCGGGTCATCTATAAATTAGCCGCTGAATATTAATACTCTGTAAAGGATCAATTAGCATATCACATCATCCGCTATGAGATATTCAGCCTGTTTGCATCTCATTTCATAAATTTCTCACCCTCTGTTTCTTTGCCTGTGTGCAAAAATCTCGCTCTCCTGATCCCTTGCTAATGTCTTTAACTGTTCCAATCCAGTCTGTGATGAATTATTAATGTCATCTCTCCTTAATTAATGGCCCTTTACGCTGGACTAAGTGAGCGAATCGCCTCACAGAGTGTGCCAGAGAGGCTGTCATCATAAATGCACTCATATCTCTTGTTGATTGACAGGTGGCTTAGCCAATCACACGCATCCATCAGAGAGGTAGATGTGCCCGTGAGGTTTGCTTGACTGGCAGAGGGGAAAGTGTGAGACTTCAGACTTTACTAAATGACCCTGTCAGCCATTCGGTCTTTGACACATTGTGTCAAATCAAGGCCCAGTGAGAGGACAGTTTATTAAATATGATCCACAGCGATTTATGTGGCAATTTTCAGAGACGATTTGACAGCCATTTGTCAGGCTATATATATATAAAACATGTCTTCAGGTAAACATTACATTTAGATTGTGCATTTGGCAGCTGCTTTTATCCAAAGTGACTTACATTGCATTCAAGGTGTAAATTTGATCAGCTTATGTATTCAGCCTGTGAAATCAAACTTAAAACTAAACCTAAAACTGTCTATCTATTGTTCTATCTATCGTTCTATCCATAATTCTATTCATCTATCTGTCGGTTGTTCTGTCTGTCGTTCTGCCCTTCTGTCTGTCATTCTGTCTGTCTGTCGTTCTGCCGTTCTGTCTGTCTGTCTGTCTGTCGTTCTGCCGTTCTGTCTGTCTGTCTGTCGTTTTGCCGTTCTGTCTGTCTGTCGTTCTGTCGTTCTGTCTGTCTGTCGTTCTGTCTGTCTGTCTGTCTGTCTGTCTGTCTGTCTGTCTGTCTGTCTGTCTGTCGTTCTGTCTGTCTGTCTGTCTGTCTGTCTGTCTGTCTGTCGTTCTGTCTGTCTGTCTGTCTGTCTGTCTGTCTGTCTGTCTGTCTGTCGTTCTGTCGTTCTGTCTGTCTGTCTGTCTGTCTATCTGTCTGTCTGTCTGTCTGTCGTTTTGCCGTTCTGTCTGTCTGTCTTTTTGCCGTTCTGTCTGTCATTCTGCCGTTCTGTCTGTCTGTCGTTCTGTCTATCTATCATTATATCATTATATCTGTCATACTATCTGTCAGTCTATCATTTTATCATTCTATTGTTCTATCATTGTCTATTGTTCTATCTGTCTTTCTATTGTTCTATCGATCTTTCTATCTATCGTTCTATCATTCAGTCTGTCGATCTATCATTCTATCATTCTATCTGTTGTTCTATCGTTCTGTCTATCATTCTATCATTTTATCGTTCTATCATTTTATCAATCTGTCTGTCGTTCTATCAGTCTGTCTGTCGTTCTATCGTTCTATCATTCTTTCTATCATTCTATCTGTCATTCTATTGTTCTATCTATCGTTCTGTCCATCTGTCTATCTGTTGTTCTATCTGTCTGTCTATCGTTCTGTTGAGCTATCGTTCTAGCTATCCATCGTTGTAGCTATCTATATATCGTTCTGTTGTTCTATCAATCGTTCTATCGATCAATCTATCTATCTGTCTATCGTTCTATCATCATTCTATGTTCATTCTTTTGTTTATCTGTCATCATTCTGTTGTTCTATCTATCACTCTCTGTTCATTCTATTGTTCATCTATCGTATATCTATCTATTGTACAATTGTTCTATGTATCGTACTATCAGTCTGTTGTTCTATTGTTCTATCTATTGAGCGATCTATCAATCATTCTCTCTGTCATTGTATCATTCTATCTGTTAATTCTTTTGTTTATCTGTCATCATCAGGGGCGGACTGGCCATCGGGAGAACCGGGACAATTCCCGGTGGCCTGGCAGCCAATTTGGCCCGCTGCCATTTTTTTTATTTATATTTTATTTTCATATATATATATTGTTGTTGTTGTTTCTGTTGCCTGCCGAATGTACTAAAGTGATTATTTCCAAATTCGCCATTCAATAATAATACTCTAATAAATCGTAATCCGGTTCGTCTTGACTGACAACGCAATTCGCCACGCGCACGCTCCGCCCATCCGCAAGTCCGCCAAAAGAATGCAAGACTCAGAGCAGAGAGTCGAAACTGTCCTGTTCAGTACTTCATTTACAGGTCAGATACATCTGTAATAGACTATTGTAGTTTTGTTTACTTAGTTAAACTGCTTGCAAATATTATCAATAGCAGTCAGTTTGCTGCAAAATTAACAAAATAGCGTAACTTGTAAAGAGTAGGAACTTAGCCTACAAATATTCACATTGTTTTATAACACGTTTAGAGGGAGCTAAGGCTAACAACAATACAACCCTTACAAAAATTAACCATGTTTTCACTAAAAACCAAAAAACATTGTTACTATAGTTAAACTATGGTAATCACAAATTAACAAAGGTTTTGCTACACTTGGTATTTGTAGTAAATGGTATTTGTAGTAAAACTCTGGTTATACAAATTGTAATCAAAATGCCAAAAAAAAAAACAAAAAAAAAAAACACGGTTACTACTATACTTTTACCATAGGCCTAATTATTTCCTAATAAATTCCTAATTTCCTAATAAATTTCCTAAGGACAAAACATGACCCTTGATAATGCAAAAAAAAAAAAAAAAAATCAGTATTAGGATTTTACTAAAGATATATTCCAGATGTAGCTATTATTGTAGGCCAACAGTTTTGACATTTGGGCAAGATAAAACAGTAGCACATGGTCCTAATGTAATACTTACATTTTTATAAAAAGGTAAATGGAAGTTCAATAGATAATCTTTAATTATTTTGCGTGGCACCAGCCAATGGATTATACTTTTTTATTGTCCATGGTTTCAGAATTTGTTGTGGGTTTTTGGGATGGCCTGGATGAGTGTGAGATTTCCCGGCCTGAAATTTTGTCCCAGTCCGCCCCTGGTCATCATTCTATTGTTTTATCTATCTATCGGACTATCTATCATACTATCATTCTGTTCTATTGTTCTATCCATCGTTCTATTTATCGATCGATCTATTAGTCATTCTGTCTATCTGTCGTTCTGTCTATCATTCCATTCGTCCGTCTATCCGTCCGTCTATCATTTTATCTATCTATCCATCTATCGTACTATCATTCTGTTGTTCTATCCATCGTTCTATCAATCACTCTGTCTATCCATCTGTCTATCTATCGTTCTGTCTATCATTCTATCGTACTATCATTCTGTTGTTCTATCAATCATTCTGTCTATCCGTCTGTCTATCTATCGTTCTGTCTATCATTCTATCGTACTATCATTCTGTTGTTCTATCAATCATTCTGTCTATCCGTCTGTCTATCTATCGTTCTGTCTATCATTCTATTGTACTATCATTCTGTTGTTCTATCAATCATTCTGTCTATCCGTCTGTCTATCTATCGTTCTGTCTATCATTCTATTGTACTATCATTCTGTTGTTCTATCAATCATTCTGTCTATCCGTCTGTCTATCTATCGTTCTGTCTATCATTCTATCGTACTATCATTCTGTTGTTCTATCAATCATTCTGTCTATCCGTCTGTCTATCTATCGTTCTGTCTATCATTCTATCGTACTATCATTCTGTTGTTCTATCAATCATTCTGTCTATCCGTCTGTCTATCTATCGTTCTGTCTATCATTCTATTGTACTATCATTCTGTTGTTCTATCAATCATTCTGTCTATCCGTCTGTCTATCTATCGTTCTGTCTATCATTCTATTGTACTATCATTCTGTTGTTCTATCAATCATTCTGTCTATCCGTCTGTCTATCTATCGTTCTGTCTATCATTCTATTGTACTATCATTCTGTTGTTCTATCAATCATTCTGTCTATCCGTCTGTCATTCTATCTATCCATCTATCATTCTGTTGTTCTATCAATCATTCTGTCTGTCCGTCTGTCTATCTATCGTTCTGTCTATCATTCTATCGTACTATCATTCTGTTGTTCTATCAATCATTCTGTCTATCCGTCTGTCTATCTATCGTTCTGTCTATCATTCTATCGTACTATCAATCATTCTGTCTATCCGTCTATCTATCGTTCTGTCTATCATTCTATCGTACTATCATTCTGTTGTTCTATCAATCATTCTGTCTATCCGTCTGTCTATCTATCGTTCTGTCTATCATTCTATTGTACTATCATTCTGTTGTTCTATCAGTCATTCTGTCTATCCGTCTGTCATTCTATCTATCCATCTATCATTCTGTTGTTCTATCAATCACTCTGTCTATCCATCTGTCTATCTATCGTTCTGTCTATCATTCTATCGTACTATCATTCTGTTCTATCAATCACTCTGTCTATCCGTCTGTCTGTCTATCCGTCTGTCTATCTATCGTTCTGTCTATCATTCTATCGTACTATCAATCATTCTGTCTATCCGTCTATCTATCGTTCTGTCTATCATTCTATCGTACTATCATTCTGTTGTTCTATCAATCATTCTGTCTATCCGTCTGTCTATCTATCGTTCTGTCTATCATTCTATTGTACTATCATTCTGTTGTTCTATCAATCATTCTGTCTATCCGTCTGTCATTCTATCTATCCATCTATCATTCTGTTGTTCTATCAATCATTCTGTCTGTCCGTCTGTCTATCTATCGTTCTGTCTATCATTCTATCGTACTATCATTCTGTTGTTCTATCAATCATTCTGTCTATCCGTCTGTCTATCTATCGTTCTGTCTATCATTCTATTGTACTATCATTCTGTTGTTCTATCAGTCATTCTGTCTATCCGTCTGTCATTCTATCTATCCATCTATCATTCTGTTGTTCTATCAATCACTCTGTCTATCCATCTGTCTATCTATCGTTCTGTCTATCATTCTATCGTACTATCATTCTGTTCTATCAATCACTCTGTCTATCCGTCTGTCTGTCTATCCGTCTGTCTATCTATCGTTCTGTCTATCATTCTATCGTACTATCAATCATTCTGTCTATCCGTCTATCTATCGTTCTGTCTATCATTCTATTGTACTATCATTCTGTTGTTCTATCAATCATTCTGTCTATCCGTCTATCATTCTATCTATCCATCTATCATTCTGTTGTTCTATCAATCATTCTGTCTATCCGTCTGTCTATCTATCGTTCTGTCTATCATTCTGTCGTACTATCATTCTGTTGTTCTATCAATCACTCTGTCTATCCGTCTGTCTATCTATCGTTCTGTCTATCATTCTATCGTACTATTATTCTGTTGTTCTATCAATCATTCTGTCTATCCGTCTGTCTATCTATCGTTCTGTCTATCATTCTATTGTACTATCAATCTGTTGTTCTATCAATCATTCTGTCTATCCGTCTATCATTCTATCTATCCATCTATCATTCTGTTGTTCTATCCATTGTTCTATTTATCAATCGATCTATCAATCATTCTGTCTATCTGTCTGTCTATCATTCCATCCGTCCGTCTATCCTTTTATCTATCGTACTATCATTCTGTTGTTCTATCAATCATTCTGTCTATCCGTCTGTCTGTCTATCGTTCTGTCTATCATTATATCGTACTATCATTCTGTTGTTCTATCAATCGTTCTGTCTATCCATCGTTCTGTCTATCATTCTATCTATCCATCTATCATTCTGTTGTTCTATTGTTCTATCCATTGTTCTATTTATCAATCGATCTATCAATGATTCTGTCTATCTGTCTGTCTATCTATCGTACTGTCTATCGTTCTATCCATCATTAGTAATTTTATCACTTTAGTAACTGCATTAATTTAAATGCATTTTTGAGGATGCTGAACCTCCTTTATTAGACCGATCCTAAAATTATCCTTATGTTTTTGTTGTCACAGAAGAGTTGAACTACACCAATCATCTTTGCTCACTCACAAGTGTCCTCAGCTTAAATGCAATAACAAAGCGATAGCGAAGTCTTCTCTCATTCTTACAAGCTAACACAGTACCCACAACAATCAGTTTAAAAAAGTCCCGGATACCATAAATGCATCGACACGGGTCCAGCGTATTACCTCCCTTGGTTGTCATCGACTGCCCTGATGGCGGATGATAAAAATTGTTTCATTTTCTGGGCTATTGCAGACGAGGGGACAATTCTTACATTAATAACAGCCAGGCCGGTTGTGTCCGGGCTGGATCTTGCACACGGGGTGAACTAAAACCTTTTATGTTTGTGTTTTGGAGCCAAAGTGTTCCGAGCAGATATTTATTACGTGGGTTTCCCTGGATAGCAGGCCAAATGGCACACTCCGGTTATAAATGCAAAAAACGAGGCCTGCTTTCCTACTTTTAAGAGTGTGTTTGTCTTATAAACGCATGGAAATCAATTCCATTTTTGTTATTGTGAATTTTATGGTTGAGTGTAAATCCTGTTGGTTAATTTCATTCAAAGCCATTGATTTTGTTTTTCATTTGTACATAATACGATATACAACTAGCATAAGTGGAGCAACACAACACACAGTCTAGCAGATATATAAAAAAAAAGCTTTCTGTTGATCAATGGAAGGTCTAACCAACCAAAACAGACTTGAAACTAGCTGTATGCATGGAATGTTTTCAGAAAATGTACAGTGACACTGTAAGCAGATGTAAGAGGAGGAATAAACACTCAGGAATGGGGATGCTTCAAGATGAAAATACACAGATGATGCAAGAACAATGTAAGCCAGTGATACACAGAAATACAAAGAGCGAGAGGGAGTAAACACAAACACACTGAGATCTCTCCCCACGTGACTGACACTACAGCTTATTACTTTCGGCGTAAACTTTAGTGTAGTCTGTAGTGTTTGTCTAGTCTCATAATAATTTGAGTTAACCTTAAAAATCATAAAATATCATATGGGTTGGCTCAGACAAAACATGCAAACTTTACTCCCATTGAGGGAGAGATGTTGTTTAGTTTGCTTGCTGTCCTATAAACTTTATTTCAAGAAAGGTAATGCTTGCCTACATCAGTAATATATGCGTTATATATTTATTTATGCTCCACACGTTACAAATGTGTGATGTCTGTAACCTGCAGAGCATGGCATTAGCATTGCCAAAGTCATGGGTTTGATTCTCAGGGGTTTTATGAACTGATATGTATACTACTGTAACAATTGTGAATAAAACATTCACTAGATGTATAAAGGCAAATGTTTAAAATTTTTAATAATTTTGTTGTGCTTTTGTCATTTTTAGTAGTATTTATATATTTTAATATCAGTATATGTAAATGTATATAATATATGTGTATATATAATATAATTCAAATAGTTTTAGATCATTTTTCAGTTTTCAATTTTTTATTCAGGTAATTATAGTTATTTTGTAGTTAACATGATTTAAATTTTTAGTTTTTAATTTTAGTAATTATTTTGTACTTGTCATTTATATATTTTAATATATGTGTAGTATGTGTGTATATATATATATAATATGATAAAATGTTTTAGTTTTAGATCATTTTAGTTAATTTTAGTTAATATGATTTAAATTTTTACTTTTAAAATTTTAGGAATTTTGTTGTGCTTTTGTCGTTTTTGTTAGTATTATATATTTTAATATTAATATATGTATATAGTATATGTGTTTATATAATATAATTAAGTTTTAGTTAATTTGTAGTTAACATTTTAATTTGTAGTTTTAAAATGTTAGTAATTTTGTTGTACTTGTCATTTTAGTATTTATATATTTTAAAATATGTGTTGTGTGTGTATGTATGAGTATATGTGTGTGTATATATGTTTTTGTGTGTGTGTGTGTGTGTGTGTGTGTGTGTGTGTGTGTGTGTATATATATATATATATATATAAATTTGTCTTAGTTTTAATTTCTTAATTTTTTGTCTCAATTTTAGTACATTTTTAGTTAACATGATTTTAATTTTGTTGTGCTTTTATTATACCGGTGTGTGTATATATATATGTATATATGTATGTGTTTTATTTCTGTGTGTGTGTATATAATTCAAACTTTTAATTTAGTTTTTTTTTTTTTAGTTAACATGATTTTAATTTTTAGTTTTAAAATGTTAAATAAATAAGTATATGTGTATATTTTCAGTACTTTATTGTACTGAAATGATTTTAAATTTAGTTTGAGTTAACAATAACAACACTGATATAACTTCCATCCCATCATTAACAATGTAATGTTTCAAGTAGAGTTACTCTGTTTTTGCTCACTTTTGTGTACAGTTTGGACCCTGGTTGTACAGTATGTCTTCATATGAGCCACTCATATGAATTTATGATTATAGTTAGGTAATTTGTATGAGTGTAAAGTGAGAAATGGTTGAAACGCCACAAGTGAATTGAAATTATTTTTACCGCTGTGCGGATTTGCACTTTCTGTGTCTTGGTACGATGGTAAATATTCATCACTCTTGTTCTACACAATCCACTGCTGTACACTGATGAGCAGATGTTTGCTCCCTGCGTCTGTCAATCACACAAACCCTGAGCGTAAATCTTCTACAATTTGCGATGGTGATGTGAGCGTGACGTCTTTTTCACTAGTTATCACACTAGTTTTGACGCTTTCTCGGGCTCTTTCTCTTTCCGTCTCTCTCAACCCCTTAACTAACATCTGCTGATCTGTTGCTCATCTACATATCAGATCAAACACACATGCATACACTCAGACTCAAGATTTCTCACACTTATTAAGCCATCTAACATTACCATAACCATCCTTCTGTCAGTCACACTTGTGTCCTCATATAAGCAGCTGCCAAGCTTTGACTGGTCTGATGATATTTACAATACAGAGCAGATCACTTGTATTTTATATTGTTCTAATCTTAATTTTGATACATTTAACGTTTTGTTGGCTATTACCAAACTATTGACTACAATTTTTGCCTTTAATGCTTATTAATAGTAATTGTAAGGTAGTTTTTACGTTTATGTATGGCATAGGTTCAAAGAATCTAAAATATGCTCATGCAGAATAAGCCATTTTTTGTTTTTTATAAGTACTAATAAAAAGTCAATAAGCTAGTAATAAGATGCTAATAAGCAACTAGTTAATAGGTAGAATTGGTTCTGTTACCCAAGGAAAAAAATGCTGGATAAGACTTATCAGTTTTATCAGATTTATCAGTTTTTTTTTTAAATATATGCTATGCTTTATTTGACACAAATGTACAAAATGAGTAGTAAACAAAATGTAAACACATTTTCCAGTGTTGTGATTTTTTTTATATAGATTTCTATATACAGTAAATTAATAAAATTTGTTTTTTATTTTATTTTGTTTTATGCAACATATATCAATATGTAAGATGTGTGAATATCACAAAAGAAAACAATATTCTATTCTAGTCTATTCTATTCTTGTCTAGTCTAGTCTAGTCTAATTACGTTTACTCTAGCCAAAAATCTTGTTTGCTAAAACATACATTAAAGTTTTACATTTTGTATGATTACAAAAAATGTTAAAATTTTAAAATTAAAATGATTACTTTTTTATTTATATATTTTATTATACACACACGATTTTAATTTAGCTAATTTTAGTTTATTTTTAGTTAACATAATTTAAATTTTAGTTAAAAAATGATAGTAATTTTACATTTTTAATTAGTATTTATATATTGTAACATTAATATTATTAATATTAAATAGATTTCTATATACAGTAAATTAATAATGTATTTGTATTTTATGTTTTTATGCAATATATATTAATATGCAAGTTTTGTGAACATATGCTAAATTCTATTCTATTCCATTTTAGTCTAGTCTAGTCTAGTCTAGACTAATTACATGTACTCTAGCCAAATGTCTTGTTTGCTAAAACATACACTAATGTTCTAAAGTTTTTATGATTTGAAAAAAAGAAATAAATTACAACTTTTTTATTATTTATATATTTGATTATGTACATATATACATGCAAACACATATATATTATTTTAATTTAATTTAACTTCAGTTATAGTTAACATGATTTTAATTTTAGTTTAAAATGAGAGTAATTTTGTGCTTTTGTCATTTTTATTAGTATTTATATATTTTAACATTAATATTATTAATATTATATATAATTAAAAAAAATAAAAATTGATTTCTATATCCAATAAATTAATGAAATGTTTTTGTATTCTATTCTATTCTATTCTAGTCTAGTCTTGTCTAGTCTAGACTAGTCTAATTAAATTTACTTTAGCCAAAAGTAAGTTTTAAAGTTTTTTTAACAAAAAAAGAAATTACAATTTTTTTTATTTATACATTCATTTTAGTTCATTTTAGTTAATTTTTTAGTAATTTTTTAAAATAAATTACTACTTTAAAAAAAAATATATATATATATAAAAAAAATAAAAAGACTTTTACAAGACTTGTTTTGTACTTTTTATAAGGATTTTGAGCTCAAATCAATAGAATGATTTCTGAAAGATCATGTGACACTAAAAACTGGAGTAATGATGCTGAAAATTCAACTTTGCATTGCAGGAATAAATTACATTTGAAAATAATATTACATTAGAAAAGAGTCAAGGTCATTGCACACTGAGTTAAAAAATAAATACGATGTCATGTTGTATCAATCACATTTACACACTGCCTCAAACTTTTGTCCATCAAAAAAGTTTTGATCAGGTTCGATTTTCTGCGTTTTCGCATCTATAGAAAGCATTTTGATAGAAAAGGATGACGAATAAGAAAAAAAAAAATAAGAAAAATGCATACGAAAATTTTGGACTCAGTGTGCAATGACCTTTACTGCAAATTGTGAAAACATTCGTAATATTACTGTTTTTTTTTTTATTTATTTATTTTTTATTTATTTATTTTTTTTTACTGTATTTTGGATCAAATAAATGCAGGCTTGCTGAGCATTGGAGACTTCTTTCAAAAACATTTAAAAAAATCCTATCTACCGTAAACCTTTCAGTAGTTGAGGGAACAGCATTTATTTCCATTCTATCTGCAGTCTTTAAGCTCAAAAGTTTCTCTTGTTTGGAGGCCTCTCATCTGGCTGTCTTCAGAGTTACTCGCCCACTACCGTGTACACAGCATCTAAACTTTCACGCAGCGCTGGTCTTGGGCTAATGAATGTAATATGTCTTGCATTAATAATGCACCTCTGAGTTATTTTCAGCTGCTTGGGGTTAATTATCTGCTTGTTAAAGTTGCATAAGAGTTTGATTAAGCACAATAACAGATAAATAATCTTTCCCTCTCTCCATCCCCTCTCATTACTGATGTCACACGCTTGGCTTATTGCTTACTGAGCTTTCAGTAATGTGCGCAGACTTGAGTATGTGTGTGTGTGTGTGCATCATAATTACATGCACATGCAGTGAGGCTGTTTTATTGTTTGCTCCACATCCAAGCCTGATTTCTCCCTGCAGGTCACTTTTCAGATTGTATTATTTGGCTCAACTCGCAGTGGCAATCATGGCTTGATATGCACAGTCCAGGCGGTCCTCACCTAAATACTAATCTGAACAAATAAGCACCCAAATCGTGTTCCAAATTATGTATATGCACTATGTACTCTAGCATCTACTGTATGAACATTAGCTGTTTATTTCGGTCATCCAGCCCTTCTCTCTCTGCTATGCAAGGAAAGCTGTGACCATTTCATTGCATGAAGTGTCCAACAATCTGCTTTGTTGTGGTTAATTAAGTGCGTCATTTGGGTATTTGAAGTGCACTTCTCCTTTTTAGGTAATTCTGTGTACATTTTTTAATTTCAATGTTTTTTTCTCCTGGTGATAGAAATGCATAAATGAAGAAGAAGAAAGGGAAAATACAAAATGTTTTTGATGAACACTTGCTGAGAAATCCATTATTTTGTAGAGATCAAAATCACAATTTTTCACCTGAGATTTGGAGCAAAATTGCAGGTGGGGGGAAATGACTTTAGCAGGATGCCAGCATCATTATTTTATTTTTACACAGAGATCGGTGGGTCTGTTAGTAAAATCGGTTGTTTTTAGCAATCTTTATTGCATCATGTACCAATGGTGACAGTGCAGAAATGGGGAAAAAAACACTTTTTGTATGCTTATAACTTAAGAATTTTTAAGACATCTTCAAAGATATCCTTTTAGATTCTTACAGGCATGCAAACTTTGGAAAGAGAATATTTTTGGCACTCAAATACATCTAAATTTCCTCTTTTTAAGGAAAAAGTATTGGCTGAATGTAATGTAACCCACATTTTCTTTTTGACCACTAAAATTCAGTAACAATTTACTCTTAGAACCACAATGAGAATTGGAATTGAACCATACTAGGCCTTAAAAAAGAAGATATCAAAAGAAATTTATATTAGGAACCACTAAGATATCTTTAATACTTCTTGCATTACAGGAATGCAAACTTTGGGGAACAAACAACTGGGATATAATACAACAAGTAATGCTAAAGTCAACAGATTTTCATTCATTACATTTAATATTTTGGCTTTCATCACTATTTATGTTTGCTTTTATTTATTAAAAAAATACTGACAAATCTGAAATTTTAGCCAGGAAATTTGGTTGGTTTGGCATTGAATAAACCTTATGAAATTCTCAGTGTAAACGCACGCTAAAAATAACAGGATAATTCTGTGTCAACTTAACCAGAAGTCCCTGGCTTCATTTCGTTAACATTTTCTCTTTAGAAAGACAAACATAATGAAAACCAAAATATTAAATGCCACAGATGAATCCACTATTTTGTAGATGAGGATCATCAATGACATTTCACCTGAGATTAGAGGGGTGTAAAAATGACATTAGAAAGCTGGCATTATTTTATTTTTACAGAGAGATTGGTAAGTCTTTTAGTAAAATCTGTAGACTTTAGCCATTTTTGTTCCATTATAGGCCAACAGTGACAGTGCCAAAAAAACAAACATTTTTCCTAAGTTCACAAGTCTTTAATTCAAGAAGTGTTAAAGATATCACAATGTGATTTTAGGTTCTTGTTCTTATGTCATTTTTCTTTTGGAGTCTTCATTTTTAAGTCCCTTTATAGTTCAGTCTCATAGATTTTGGGATGCAAAAAGTGTTCTTTCCCCATGTTTAACTGTCACCATTGGCATATAATGCAACAAGTAATGCTGAAGTCAACAGATTCAACTTAACCAGAGGTTCCCGGCTCAATTTTGTTAATATTTTCTCTGTAGAAAGACATAAATAGTGATGAAAACCAAAATGTTAAATGTCACTGATTAATATTTACTGAGTAATCCACTATTTTGTAGAGGAAGGTCAAATGAGATTTTTATTAAATTAATGTACTGTAAAAATGACTTTAGAAAGCTGGCAGTATCTTATCCTATTTTATTTTTACAGAGAGAGTTGTAGGTCTATTAGTAAAATCTGTTGGCTTTATAAATTTGTTTAATTATATGGCAACTGTGACAGTTCAAAAATGGCAAAAATCACTTGTGTTTTTTTGCCTAAAGTTTACATGCCTGCAACTCTAGAAGTATTAAAGATAATTTAATATCCTTTTAGATTCTGGATTTTTTGTACTTAGAGAGATGTTTTATGAAGTACTTTTGACTGAATGAAAGAAGATAAATTTCTAGTTTAAATGTTATTTATTCTTCAGACATTTCTCTTTAAATGCAGTAAGTATCAGCTTTGTGTAAACTGAACCACATTTGGTTTTTGATCACTAAAATGAGTAAAATTCAACCATTTGACCACTTGAAAATTAAGGTTTTAAAAGGAAAGTTTAACGGTGCGTTCACACTACAGCGTCAAATCCACGCTCAGTGCCGCTAGCAACGCTACAAAGCCACTGCTTTGGGGAGTGTCTAATTTAGGGCTGAGCACACCTCTGAAAAACAATGTTCACACCCTATTTATGTTCCATTGTCTTCTTTTAACGGCGGTTCGAAAACTAAACTGTAGCATATAATGAAAACATGCAAAGTACATTTACTTTTGCTTGACTTTTTCAATAATATGTGATTTCAGCTCAGTAATCCACCAGTTTCAGAAACACACGTCATAATCTTGCCTTGCCTACTCTTCACAGCGATTGGTTGTCGCTGGCGTTTTGCGCTCGAAATTTGCATAAAGTTGAGGAATGCCCAACCTTTTGACGCTCTCAGCCGCTCTCAACGCTTTCTCCACGCCGCTTCCAATCCCAAAATGCACCACGCGACCGTTTACGCGCAACTTCCATATGAATGAATTGAAAACGCTTGCTTCGCCCCGCTCGCTACGTGCCAGTGTGAACGCACCGTAACGGTGCATTCACACTACAGCGTTAAATATGCGCTCAGTGCCGGTGGCAACGCTACAACGCCACTACTTTGGGGTGTGTCAAATTTAGGGCAGAGCACGCCTCTGAAAAACAATGTTCACACCCTGTTTACATTCCATTGTCTTCTTTTAACGGCGGTTCGCAAACTGAACTATAGCGTATACTAACAACATGCAAAGTACATTTACTTTTGCGTGACTTTTTCAATAATATGTAATTTCAGCTCAGTAATCCACCAGTTTCGGTAACACACGTCATAATCTTCCCTTGCCTGCTTCTCATAGCGATTGGTTGTCGCCCAGCGTTTTGCGCTCGAGATTTGCATAAAGTTGAGGAATGCCCAACCTTTTGACGCTCTCAGCTGCTCTGAACGCTTTCTCCGCGCCGCTTCCAATCCCAAAATGCACCACGCGACCGTTTACGCGCAACTTCCATATGAATGAATTGAAAACGCTCGCTTCGCCCCGCTCGCTACGTGCCAGTGTGAACGCACCGTAAGAATGAGAATCTAGAAGGATATATAAAATATCTTGAGTACTTTAAGAGTTACATGCATGCAAACTTTAGAAAAATAATATTTGTGGCACTCAGACAGGTATGTTCTATGCAACTGTGTTGATGGAAAATCACAAGGTAGATTTCTAGTTTTAACATGATTTGTTATTCAGTTATTCCTCTTTAAAAGAAAAAAAGTATCAGTTGTATGCAAAATGACCCACATTTGGTTTTTGACCATTGAAAATGTGTGCAATTGTCCAGTTTGCTCATGGAGGGCCTTTAAAGTGAAGATACTTAAAGGAAAGTTTGTTAAAAACCAGAATCTAAAATGATATTAAAATACCGTTACTGCTTTTAGAGTTATAGGCATGCAAACTTGAGTCAAAAAAAAACCCCACAAGAAGTGCTTTTTGCCATTTTTGAACTGTCACCGTTGGCATATAATGAATAAAGTAATGGTGCTGCCAGCTTTCTAAAGTAATTTTTACCCCTGCTCCAAATCTCAAGTAATTTTTACCCCTGCTCCAAATCTCAGGTGAAATGTAATTTTGACCCCCTTCCACAAAATAGTGGATTACTGTTTTCAAAATCAAAAAAGATGAAGATACTGTATACGTTTGTAGTGCAGCTATACATCTGGTGAAGATGTAGTGTCTGTAATCTCAGTTTATACTGAATTGAAGCCTTCACCGATATGTCGGAGTATCTTCTCTTCCTCACGTCTGTGTGACCTGCACTTCATTACCGGGAGAGTATTTTACTCAATCACACCCTCTCTGCTGACTGACTCTCCTGGTAGCTGTCAAACACTTTATCTTCAAACAGGTTTAATCCTGCTTTAATACTGACTGAGTCATGATAAAATAACTCTTAGAGAGAGAAATCCTTTTAGCCAAGGGCAGCCCTTTGTTGAGGGTGGGCTAAGCATTTAGGAAGTATCTTGGAAACAGATCTAATCCTCCGATGACTCTCAAATCTGACACACACTCTCACCTTCATCTGCCGTCACTGTGGGGCAGGAGGCTGAGTTTATGAAAATGGGCTCTGGTGTAAAAACTAAAATCCAGTGGTTTATTATGAGAAATCACTAAAATAAGAACCATACTGTACATAACTGTGTGTGTGTGTGTGTGTGTGTGTGTGTGTGTGTGTGTGTGTGTGTATATATATATATATATATATATATCAGTGTTTCCCACAGGATTTGTTATATATATATTTATATTTATTTCTAACAAATCCAGTGGGAAACTGTATATATACAGCAGTGAAAAAATTCATTTCATTTCATGCTTGTCCAAATTAACATTGCTATTGGAGCAGAGCTGAAAACAAATGAATGCAAATTGCAGTTTACTGAATGGTAAGAAATAGAACGTTATTTTACATCATAAAAATATTTCACAATATTATTATTATTTTTTTTTTTGCTGTATTTTTTCATCAAATAAACGCAGCCTTGATGAGCATTAGAAACTTATTTAAAATACATTAAAAATCTTACTGATCCCAAACTTTTGACCAGGAGTATATGTAATGAATATTTAAATGAATGAATAAATAAATAAATAAATAAAAGTGTTTATATATTATTACTATTGTTGTATTGCATGTTTTATTAATTTAATATTTGTCTGTCTGTTTGGGTACATATGTAATAAATATTTAAATAAATAAATAAAATGTGTATACACATTATTATCTTAATATTACTTATGTATAGTTTTTTTATATTTTTAAATCTGTGTGTATTTCATATAACAAAAGTGTGCAGTTAAATTCAATATATTTAATATGCATATTCATACATTTCATTTATTTACCATGCTTGTCCAAATGAACATTGCTATAAGAGCTGCGCTGAAAACAAATTAAAGCAAAATGCAGTTAACTGAATGGTAAGAAATGTTTATGCAGGGCAGATTTTCTCAGTTAATTGGGACCCTGCGGCACTGTAACGCCACTAAATATCTGTTTAGCAAAATTCAAAGGCTCATTTTTTGCTGAAGTTTACAAAATGTCTACTGTGTGTTTTGGTTTGTGTCACTACCTTGTGCCTACTACTTCAAAACAGGCTCAGTTGTTTGTGCCAGGAAAGCAGAACTAGAAGGTAATATTTGTCTGCCAAAAATTATTTAGCGAAATACAGCAGATAAATAAAAGAAGGCAAACACTTGTATGTTTGTTTAAATGTTATTTGAATTCAGGCGCTGTTGGACAGCTTGGCTCTTAAATGTTTAAATCAGCTTCTGCTCTGACGGGCTATAATTATGCGCGGATACTCATGGGTGACACAAACTGCACACCCAACAATTACCAATCAGTCTGCTGAATGTGAGAGCTCATGTGGATAATGACAGCAGAGCAGTGAACTGTGATTGGAAGGTGGGCATTCAGACTCTCTCTCTCTCTCTCTCTTGAACTTGATGTAACTGCCTGTCTCCTTGATGCTTCAGGACTTCACATAGACATTTCCTTGCTTTTTTTCTCTCATGTCCTCTCTATCATTTACAACAATTTGACATTCACTGCACCTTCTCAAGTACAACTTTCAAAATTAATCTGTAAAAAAAACTCATGATTTTTGAAAAGCACACTTACAAAAACTGTCTCTGGGGCAATAACTTTTCAAAAGGTGCTAATATGTACCATTTAGGTACTAATATGCCCCTTTAGGAGTATATGAAGTACAAAGGTGTACCTTTTGAAAGGTGAAAATGTAGTATGCATATTCCAGACTATGTGAATTTCCCTTATCCATTAAATACACTATTGTGTTTACCAAAATATCCAGTATATGACAAAGCACTTTTTTTCCACAAAGCAGTACACTATTTAAGCTTCCATTCCCTGTGTGACGAATGAACTGGAAGTGTTATCAACTGCAATTTTTAACATCAAGTTCTTTCTTGTCATTTGATCAGACTGCCAAAAGTTTGGAAATGTTTGTGCAAAAAGTAAAAAGTAGCATTTTTTTTTTATTTCTGATTGGATGCTCACAGAATTTGAATGCAGTTATGACAGTTTGCAAACTATTGTTTGAACCCCTTGTGAAACAGAAGTACTTTACAAAAAAAAAAAAGATTGCTTGGTACAGAAATAATTTACTTTGATAGAATATACTTAAATATATTTTCCAGCAGGATTTGGCACCTGCCCACAAAGCCAAAACTACCAGTACCTGGTTTAATAGCCATGGAATAACTGTACTTGATTGGCCGGCAAACTCGCCTGACTTAAACCCCATTGAAAATCTATGGGGTATTGTCAAAAGGAAGATGAGGGAAGAGAGACCCCAAAATGCAGACGAGCTGAAGGGCAATATCAAAGCAACTTGGGCTACCATAACACCTCACAATAACTGTGTCAAAGGCTGATCGCCTCCATGCCACGCCGCCTTGATGCTGGAATTTGTGCAAAAGGAGGCCCAGCAAAGTACTGAGGACATAATACAGTACATTAACACACTTTTCAGAAGGCCAACATATGTTTAAGATCTTTTTTTAAAATTGGTCACATGAAATATTCTAATTTTGTGAAATACTGGATTTTTTTGTTTGTTTTTGTCTTTAATCCATAATCATCAAAATTGAAACAAATAAAGGCTTGAAATATTTCACTTTGTGTGTAGTGAACTAATATAACATACAAGTTTCACTATTTGAAACTAATTATTGAAATAAATGGACTTTCCCTCGATATTCTAATTTTTTGGTACATACCTGTACAATGCCGCTCAAAAGTTTGGGATCAGTTAGATTTTTCATGTTTTGAAAGAATTCTTATATGCTCATCAAGGCTGCATTTACTTGATCAAAACTACAGAAAAAAATAGTGAAATATTATTACAGTTTAAAATAATGGTGTTCTATATTAATATATTTTGAAATATATTTTATTCCTGTGATGCAAAGCTGATTTTTTATCAGCCATTACTTTAGTTTTCAGTGGTACATGATTCTTCAAAAATCAATGCTGGAAACAGTTGTTCTGCTTAATTTTTTTTTGGAAACTGTGATTAATTTTTCTGGATTCTTGATGAATAAAAGGTTAAAAAGAACAGTAATTATTCAAAATCTTTTCAGTCTTTTCTAACTATATAATTCTTTGCTATCACTTTAACCAATTTAACACATCCTTGGTGAATAAAAGTATTATTTCTTTCAAAAAAAGGAAAGAATAAAAATGTACTGACCCCAAACTTTTAAATGGTAGTTTATATTGTTACAAAATATTTCTATTTTACATAAGTGCTCTTTTTATTTGTTAAAGAATCCTGAAAAATAAGTATCACAGGTTCTAACTGTTTTCAACATTGATAATAAATCAGACTATTAGAATGATTTCTGAAGTATCATGTGACAATGAAGACTCTAGTAATGATGCTAAAAGTTCAACTGTATCACAGAAATAAATTACATATATTTAATATAATTACCAGTCATAAGGGTCCATTTTTTTGTAAACTGAGATTCATACATAAACAGAAAAGCTTATTTATTCAGCTTTCAGGTGATGTATGGTTTGTAGCATACATCAATGAATATTTGTATTTGTAAGACAATATTTGGCTGAGATACAGCTATTTGTAATTCATAATCTGAGAGTGCAAAAAAAAAAAAAAAAAATCAAAATATTGAGAAAATTGCCTTTAAAGTTATTAAGTTCTTAGCAATGCAAATCATTAATCAAAAATTACATTTTGATATATTTACGGTAGGAAATTTACAAAATATGTTCATGGAACATGATCTTTACTTAATATCCTAATGATTATTGGCTTAAAAGAAAAATCGATAATTTTGACCCATACAGTGTATTTTTGGCTATTGCTACATGCTACTTAAGGCTGGTTTTGTGGTCCAGGGTCACATATATATATAATATGCAGTACATAGTCTTGTGGATGCAGTGAAGTTGAAATATTGCATATGTAGTGTACACTGCAGTATGCATAGTCCTTGTCGTTTTAGCTTTTTCATTTAAGTGTCATCACTTTGTGCGTGTGTACATGTATTTATGGATGTGTAATGTGCATATTGAAGTTCAAATGTAATACTTCCTTTGCCGTCTGCTTTAATAATGGTGCCTCCTATCAAGATGGCAGTACAGAGCACCACTTACATTATCCTGACCTCAAACACTTGAAAGGAAGAGCAAGAAAACGATAAAACACATCCGTTAGAGAAATACGTAGCCCACCTCGTGGATGATTATAAGCCATTTGAGGACAGGCGTAATCCTATTGTGCTACAGATAATCACAGATTTATATGGAGCAATCGGGTATGAGGTTATGTGCTGTATTATGTATTTCTGGAGATCATAATCCCTGATTGAACAGTCTTTGATGTGGCTGCGGGAAATGAAGCCAGGTGCACCTGTACGGGGGAAGGTAATCCTTCCTGCAGGAGTAAACCAAGAGCAAACCATTTATGATTAATACGGGAAGCCGGAAAGGTGGACTGTGTGTGTGTGTGTGTGTGTGTGTGAGGTGGATTCCATCATGTCATACACCCTTCAAATCCCCCTCAATATGAGGGGTTACATCAGGTGAGTGGGATAACAGGTTGCAGTGGAGCTAGAGAGAGAAGAATGATGGGTGTTTGCTGGCTCAACTCAGCATGAATGTGTGTGTTAGTGCTGTATTTTGGTTTAATGCATTTAAAGAGACTATATATAGAAACCCTAGATATTAGTGACACCGCTGGCCGGTAAGTGTGTAAAGTGTGTCACATCCTTTTGGTTTTCCCCACAAAAACGTCTTGAGTCCTTCACATAAAAATCAGTCACCTAGGAAGTCTTGTTTTTTAAATTTGATTAAAAGCTGTTCACACGTTGGCAATAAGGAAACATATCCTCTATAGTTTTAAATCAGGAATGTTCTCTAAAGCAGAAATAATTCACAGCATAGTCGATTAAAACTATACAATCTCATTCAGAAGTTTTTGTACGATCTTAAATTCTACTGGCGGTTTGAGGCTAGAGGTGGACCTTGACCGCATCAGACTGAATAAACATACACAGTAAAAAGTGATTTATGTGATATTTACAGCATACATTCCATGTGAATCTCCCATCTTAATAATTACTTATTACGTTCATTGTTTGTCTTGTTTTAGCTTCTTTTATTGTATTTTGCTTATAAAAGTTAGCCAGGCTCATTGGAAATATATGCTTCTACTTACATTTCTGCAAAACTCAAAAAAAAAAAAGTCCCTATATGTATGAGTTGAAATAAGTAAAACTAATAAGTATTCAGTTGAAATAAGTAAAACTCAGACAACTTTTATTTAGTGTTGGGCAACTATTAAAAGTTTTTGTGTAAATAATATATGTGTATATACCGTGTTTATTTATTATGTATATATAAATGCACATGCATCCATATATTTAACAAAATATGTTTATATGTTAAATATAGTTATATATAATATAAATTATATGAACATAAATATATGCATGTAAATATTTTCAAAATATATACTGTATGTGTGTGTCTTTATATAATATTATACACAGTACAAACACATATATTATACAAACAAAAACTTTTTTTGGATGTGATTAATCACGATTAATCATTGCCCAGCACTACTTTTATTTTTTTCCACACAACAATTTATAGTTTCAATTTAGAAAGCCTAATTTTTGCACAGTTCTTTGAACAATATTATGTTATGATTATTTTGACGTTCTAAGATTTGCACACGAATCCTGTAAAACTATAGTTCGACAAAACAGCTCAAACCTGTGTATAACGGAGGTAAAATAGCATGGTTGCATTCCTTACATGATAGAAAAGGCATTAACCTTTTAGCACCACTCATTGGACAGTTGTATTCTGAACCACCACAATATGTACCGCTCTGTACCAGCATAATAAAAATGTGGCCACAGTCACATATTGAACGCATGTTTTAGCACCACTCACTGGACATTTCATTTTAAAACTGCTGTGAAACATGTAGTAATGTATGTATTATGAATGTTACAGAAACGTCGCCACAAGTATGTATTTTCAATGAGCCTTGGTTGCGTAAAACTTCTTCTTCTTTTTTTTTTTTGCATTATTTGTAGTGCAAGAAACCACATTTGTCCTCATTTAGAGGGTTCAACACAAGTTAAAGTGATAGTTCATCCAAAAATTACAATTCATGTCATTCCAAATCCGTAAGACCTTCATTCATCTTTGAAACACACATTACAGTTTTTCTCAATTGCTTAAACACATTTCTTGAAATTATGCCTCTTATTTGCGAAACTCTAAACACAAATCCACAACTCCTAACTCATTTCCCCAAACTTCCTATATTGAGGTCAAAATGAAGCTCTCCACTCAAAACAATTCAATCTTGCTGAAAAACCAAACTTTGCTTTCAGACATGACACACAAATCCTCAAAAACAAACACACTACAACACAGTTTTACACACTGATGAGATAAATTCAAAACAATACTACAAAAACAATACAAATAAAGAACTTTTCACATGATGAACACAACAAATGTATGCATTTGCAAGTGTTTTATTTCTTAATTTACAGTAATGTACTGTAGAAAACAGAACAAAACAGCAAACAACAACAAAATAATTATTCTGCCCAACATCCTGTGTTTGGTCTGGGACAGGCCACAGAACCTCTTCAGCATCACAGGCTAAATTAGACCTGGCCAGGCAGCAGGGGTAAAATCCTCTTGCATGCCTAATCCAACCCTGGCACCCATCAACTAAAATATATGAGACTGCTTGTCTTCTTTCCCTTGCCCTTCCTGTCTCTTCCATGTTGTCGTCATCATCATCCACCTTCTTCTCCTCCTCTTCCTCTTTCACCTCCTACTCTTCCTTTTCAAAATTACACATTACTATAGGTGGGATATTGATTGAAAAAGACTGAATAGGATTGAAAGTTACACTTGTACTAGTGGTCTGACAAAAAAAAATGCATTACAACGTCATTGTGAAACAGAAAAGAAAAGGAAATATGGGCACAAAGGTGAAAATAAAAATGAGAAAGCCCACTGTCAGAATTTGTAACTCCTGCGTTGTCCTCTATATATGCTTTCCAATTGAAGGTTCAAGACATGTACCTTTGAGCTTTTTCAGAGAACTGCTTTATCATTGGTTGATCTATATTATCTTCATTAGTGAAAGTCAAGATTCACTTGAATAATTCATGGCAAATTTACAAAAAGTCTAATAGAAATGTGTAGAATATATGATTGACAGTTTAGGACAACTAGATCAAAAATTTCTGAGAGCTTTCTGACCCTGCATAGACAGCAATGCAACTACCACGTTCAAGGCCCAGAAAGGTAGTAAGGACATTATTAAAATAGTCCAAGTGACATCAGTGGTTCAACCTTAATTTTATGAAGCTGCTATAATATTTTTGTATGCAAAGAAAACAATGACATAATTTTCATTTATGGGTGAACTATCCCTTCAAGGACTATTGAAAGCATCTGTGCCACACTGTCCACTTCAACTCGTCTCTCTTCTTTACATTTGCCAATAGATACCCACTGCAAGTGTTACAATTTTTTAAGATTCTAAATGTGAACTTAAAATATCATCTGAATGAATGTTGTCCATAAAATGTGCACTGAATTCATAATATTCAAACTCTGAAACAATCAGGACCACATTATATATGGACAATAGCATTTCCCTTTGTTACTGCTGTAACAAAGCATGTCTGTATTTCATTAGCAATTAGTCAGTCATGGAACTCCTCTGTTCATTTTTAATGGCGTACAACATATTTTAGATGAATTACTAATTTTAATAAAAATAGGCCTTTTATTACCCTAGTGAAATTTCTATTCAAATGCTTGAATATGTATGACCACTAATCAAGGCAGAAATAAAGTTTCAGACATTTCAAATTAGTTTATATGAGGAGAACTGAAAAAGAAGAGAGAGAGAGAAACAGAGAAAATGTGCAATAATTTTACACATTTATCTATCATGCATATCATTAGTTGTGTCTGTGCCCTTTGACCTCAGCGGCTCTGTTCCAAGACCTAATGACCTGCCTAATTAGGCAACATTTACACTCACTTCAAAAAGCTTTTTCTAAAAGTCATGATTAAGATACCTTTGTTAGGCCAGGTGTTTTAATGCTTATCAGAGAATCATATTGTTAGATTGTCAAGGTAATGTCAAATTGCTAGTTGAATGCATTGCTGACGATGTATGCCTTAGAAAACAGCTTCCTGAGTAGAAGGCAGAGGCTGGCTAGGTGTTAGAACAGAGTCAGAGAGAGCAGTGAGAGCATACTGCTGATTATCCAGGGACGTCTTCTCTGGAGACGCCTGCATTTCCACTGTAGAAAGTCAGGACAGAAGTCACACAGTGGCCAAATAGAAAACTGCTGAAACCAGGTGGTCATTTCCTGTTGAGAGAAACAGAGCCAGGCCTGAAATGGTACAGTAGTCTGCTGGGTAAAGACCTGTCATTGTAGGGGTCACGGATTCATTTGCAGTTTGGAACAACCTATGAACTCAAAAGTACCTTTGAGCCAGACTTGTAATACCAGGTTGCTCTCAAGAGGTCAAGGTTTGGCTGGTTAACACGGTCTAGTTAGCTCCTGCTACAGCTGGTATTCTGGGGGCAGCCTAATGGTTAGAGAGTCTGACTTGTAACCCAAAGGTTGCAGGTTCGATTCTCAGATCCAGCAGGGATTGTAGGTGGGGGAAGTGAATGTACAGCACTCTCTCCACCCTCAATACCACGACTGAGATGAGTCCCTTGAGCAAGGCACCGAACCCCAACTGCTCCCCTGGCGCCGCAGCATTGGCTGCCCACTGCTTCGAGTGTGTTTACCGTTTGTGTCTGTGTGTGTGTGTTCACTACTTTGTGTGTGCACTTGGATGGGTTAAATGCAGAGCACAAATTCCGAGCATGGGTCACTGTACTTGGCCTCACGTCACCTCTTCCTCCTAAATACAATGTTTTGCAAGCAACATACTGTACACTAGGTTTTTTTGTTTGTTTGTTTTTGAAAGAAGTATCTTATTCTCACTTAGTCACTTAGTCTGTTTCTTTTTAAATATATTTTAAAATGTAATTTATTCCTGTGATGCAAAGCTGATTTTTTTTTTTTTTTTTTTTTTTTGCTTCAGTCATCAGTGTCACATGATTCTTCAGAAATCATTCAAATATGCTGATTTGGTGCTCAAGAAACATTTCCTATTATTATCAGTGTTAAAAACGGTTGCTGCTAATATTTTTGTGGAAACCATACAATTTTTCAACACATTTATTTGAAATAAAAATCCTTTGTAACATTATAAATGTATTTACTGTCACTTTAGACCAATTTAATTTTTTTTTTTTTAAGGAAAGAAAAGGAAAGGAAAGGAAAGGAAAGGAAGTGAGGTGAGGCCAAGTATGGTGACCCATACTAGGAATTTGTGCTCTGCATTTAACCCATCCAAGTGCACACACACAGTAGTGAACACACACACACCGTGAACACACACCCGGAGCAGTGGGCAGCCATTGCTGCGGCGCCCGGGGAGCAGTTGGGGGATCGGTGCCTTTGCTCAAGGGACTCACCTCAGCCGTGGTATTGAGGGTGGAGAGAGTGCTGTACATTCACTCCCCCCACCTACAATCCCTGCCGGACCTGAGACTCCAACCTGCAACCTTTGGATTACAAGTCCAACTCTCTAACCATTAGGCCACGGCTGCCCCCTAATGCATGCTTGCTTGAAAAAAAAGTATTTAGTTATTTACATTTATTTTTAAAAATTGATTTAAATGTTTAGTTAGTGCTTATTTAAATTAACCATCACCCTAATTAAAAAAAATAATAATAATAAAATGTTGCCAAAATAGGAATATACATTATATTATGTAGAAGATATATTATCTATATTAGCACAAATAAAAAGTTTTATTGTCCTTAAATATAACTGTCAATTTCTTTAAAGTAAATAAATAAAACATCTAAATAAAATCTCATTAAATATATTACTGACCCCAAACATTTTTACAATTTTAACATCCAATTTAAATATATAATTTGGAAATATTGAATTATTAAATAAATCAATTATTAAATACAGTATATTAAAATATTAAATAACATGTTTTGCCAGTGGTCGGATTGTTATTTAGAGCATGATATGTAATGAAATGCTGTCCGATAGGTAAAACAGCTCTAGATGGGCCATTTTTACTTACTCGTGACCCTGGACCACAAAACCAGTCATAAGAGTCATTTTTTAAATTGAGAAATACATCATCTGAAATCTGAATAAATAAGCTTTCCATTGATGTATGGTTTGTTAGGATAGGACAATATTTGGAAAATCTGGAATCTGGAAAAGGGTGCAAAAAAAAAAAAAAATATTGAGAAAATCACCTTTGAATTTGTCCAGATGAAGTTCGTAGCAATGCATAGTACTAATTAAAAATTAAGTTTTGATATATTTATGGTAGGAAATATACAAAATATGAAACATGATCTTTACTTAATATTCTAATCATAATTGCCATAAAAGAAAAATCAATGATTTTGACCCGTACAATGTAATTTTGGCTAATATACCTATGCTACTTGAGGTCCATGATCCAGGGTCACATATCACTTTTAGGCGCTTTTAGTCCCAGCAGCCCCTGTCTGTCAGTAGTGCTTAAACCTAAATTGCAGAAACCATATTCATCATGGTGTTTTCTATAGCAGCAGAATGACATTGACTGAAGTGACAGATTGTCTGATTTTGTGTCTTTATGCAGCACACTGTGGTGAGATATCAGAATAACCGTGATGTATAAGAGCCGTGACAGCTACAACAGAGGGAGAAATAGTTACAGTGATTTTGACAGCATCTCAACTTAATAACAGTACTAAAGATAACTGTGATGACAGCGAGGAGAAGTGTGAAACAAACCAGCTTAACTCAAGAGCACTGGAGCATTGAACATGCAATCAGATAGAATTATATATTAAATTCTCCCCCCCACTTTCTTTGTGGCTTTGTTCCCAAGCCTATGTAGGCAGCATTTTAAAGCATCACAGTCATGAAGGCCATATTTGTACTAACAGGAGGATATGAGACCAATGCTGGCTTTTAAGAGACCTTCTTTTGGCCAGATCCTAACACAGCATCTTTGCAGGGAAGCCAGTACCAAGATATAGTGAGAAAAATGCATATGTGACCCTGGAGCACAAAACCAGTCTTAAGTCGCTGGGGTATATTTGTAGCAATAGCCAAAAATACATTTTATGGGTCAAAATTATAGATTTTTCTTTTAATGCCAAAAATCATTAGGAAATTGAGTAAAGATCATGTTACATTAAGATTTTTTTTGCAAAATTCCTACCATAAATGTATCAAAATGTAATTTTTGATTAGTAATATGCATTCTTAAGAACTTAATTTGGAGAACTTTAAAGGTGATTTTAAAGGCCACTTTAGACTGGCATTATGGTCTGTGTGCCGCCAGATGCAATTAAAGCTTTTATTCAAGAGACAAAATGGATCTAATTGATAAACAATTCCTTGAGATGTTAAATGAAAGGCCATAACTGCATTTCCAGTGGTCTGTGCAATAATCAGCCACAAATTGTGAAAATGTAAGTTTTGCATTGTTTTGAAAATATCAGCCATTAGAGATGAGAGCCACCTTTTGTCTCTGTGTTTTCATTTATTTGTGTTATTATTATTAAATGGGAAATGCATATTTCATTCATTTAGAGGCGGAATATTGCGTTAAATCATAAATACATTTTGCAGGCTGAACAATTATCCTAGTTGTATCTCTGCCAAATATTGTCCTATCCCAACAAACCATATATCAATAGAAAGCTTATTTATTGAACTTTCATATGATGCATACATCTCAGTTTTGTAAAATTTAACCTTATGACTGGTTTTGTGGTCCAGGGTCACATATAAACAATTTGACTGAAATTGATTTCAGTTGATTCAATTGAGTTTCAGATGATTCACAAATTGGCCCAATTTTTATTAGGCCATGTAACCCATTATTAAAAAACAGCCCAGTCTCATAAAAATACGTACCTCTGGGTACTTTTTAGGGCACTTTCAGGTGATTTTTACACTGGGCTCCTTTGCTGTGGTCCGATTCCAGGCTCACTTGTTCCTGGTGCCACCCGCAGCGCTGGTCTTGTTTCACACTCTTGGTTCTGTCGAACCCTGGCGCGTTTGCGTTCAAATTACGTTATCACAAACGTGATCGAAAACAGAACATGGGTCAATAAATATTTTTTTATTAATTTTGTGCTATTATGTTTAGCGAAGCAAACAATACTTGGGTTTACTTTATGTGTGTCGCATTTCGACTGCTTTTCCTGCTGAAAAAAAACAACTGCTAAAACCAGCCTAGGCTGGTTGGCTGGTCTAAACTGGTGTAATCTGGAAGTAGCTGGTTTTAGCTGGCTGGCCAGCCTGGAAAAGTGGCCAAAACCCCTCTAAAACCAGCCTGCTGACCAGCAATGACCAGCTAAATCCAGCCTGGTTGACCAATTAAAACCAGCCAACCAGCCTAGGCTGGTTTTAGCTGTTTTTTTCAGTAGGGTTCTGCTGCTAGTGTGAAAGCTGTCATGTGAACGTGGTACCGAACCCAAAACTACCCGAAGGAGGTGGTTATTAAAGGCTTTCTGAAGCGAATCGATGTGTTTGTGTTTATTAAATATTTATATTTAAATTTTATAAACCTTTATACATCATCCGCTGGCAGCTCTGCTGAGAATATACTAGTCTCTCAAGAACCAAGTTTTATTTATGGCAAAGGAAAACCAGTTTCCTCTTGGCTTTTATCAAAATCCTCAAATTTTTCTTTAAAAATTCTCATTTTGTACTTCTTATTCGTGACCGGTGTTTTGTTTTACTTTCTTCTCTGCATGTCCGCTGAACATCACTCTCTCGTGAATTCGCATACGGTAAGTGGAAGCTAGAGATTAAAGTTTGGCCTGTGAAGTTTTAAATATGGATATTTTTCTTACACAAATGCACCGATTCACTTCAGAAGGCCTTTATTAACACTCTGGAGCCATGTGGAGTACTCTTTATGATGAATGGATGCACTTTATCACACTTCAAAATCTCAACAGCCATTCACTGCCATTATAAAGCTTTGAACAGCCACAGCTTTTTTTTTTTATATAACTCTGATTGTATTCGTCTGAAAGTCATATACACCTAGGATGGCTTGAGGGTGAGTAAATCATGGGCTAATTTTCATTTTCGGGTGAACTATCCCTTTAACTGTGTACCATCACACCAAATATATGTAATATTTCATGTTTTGTAGTTGTTGAGTGTGTTTGACACAAGTTCACTTAGAATGAGAATGCAAAACAAATCTTGACATTTTCTAAATCTATCAGAGGCCTTATAGCTTTTAACATATATAAAATGAAATCAAATAAAATATAAGTTTAATTAATTTTAAATGCATTTTGCTTTTTACTTTCCTTAGAATTTTTCCTAGTCCTGGTTCATATCTGGACTATATAGCGCTAATCAAAGAAGGAAGGAGTAGAATGAGAAGAAAAGTAATGGAGGTGCGGTGGAGGAAGAGATGCCACCCTGACATCTTTCTAACCTGTCTTAATGAATATCACTCTAATCAAATTTAATATACAGAGTGCCAGGGGAGACAGTAATTAGCATACAAATACAATTGTTTTGATAATGAGGTTTGCAAGAGCAGCAGGAAAAAAACTATTTGCAATATGAAATACATGACTGCTGTTCATTTATTTGTCTGGTTTTGTTTGCAGGAGGGTTTGAAGATGATGGAGTCTGAGTGCAATTCACAGTGTTATTGTTTGTGTTTGAACTTGCTCTGAGTGCATAGTGACATTTAGCAAAATAACACTCAGACTTCATTTGATTCTTTTGCATAATAAACATTGTGTCTTGTAGTGACATTTAATTTGTCATATATGATACTTAATATAAAACTGAAGCAGAATTTAAGAATTTGTAAATGAAAAACTAGTAATAAGGTAATAGGCTGGGCTCACAATGCACTATTAAACAGAACTAATAGTTTTAGATCAGAGGATGTGTTCTGCTACATTCATAGCGAAAGCCACTTTAGACTGGCATTATGGTCTGTGTGCCGCCAGATGCAATTAAAGCTTTTATTCAAGAGACAAAATGGATCTAATTGATAAACAATTCCTTGAGATGTTAAATGAAAGGCCATAACGGCATTTCCAGTGGTCTGTGCAATAATCAGCCACAAATTGTGAAAATGTAAGTTTTGCATTGTTTTGAAAATATCAGCCATTAGAGATGAGAGCCACCTTTTGTCTCTGTGTTTTCATTTATTTGTGTTATTATTATTAAATGGGAAATGCATATTTCATTAATTTAGAGGCGGAATATTGCGTTAAATCATAAATACATTTTGCAGGCTGAACAATTATCCTAGTTGGTAAACACTTATTCATTATTTTCTTCTTTTTTCCTTTCTTTTCTATAAATGTGTTTGAAAAACATAAATATCACAAAGGACTTGGCATAGTAGTGTTTAATTATAAATACTTTAAAATGAATAATATAAAGTGCATTAGTCTTTTGTCATATTGCTGTTTTTATTCCTTCAAAAAGGCAAAAACATTTATCTTACTAATTTATTTACGTTGTTCTGAAGAATAATGTGCTCAAGGCTTTTTTAGCTTTAAACTTTTGTTTTATATGATGTACAGTTTAAGTCAAGCACCAGGTTAGTAGGAGTAGGGAAAAAAAAGTTGCATATTTAATAATAAAACAAACAAAAAATGTTATTCCGACTTTTTATCTCACAATACTTTTTTTTCCTCAGAATTGGATGATACGAACTTGCAATTCTGACTTTTTTCATTTTTGAGTTGTGAGATATAAACCTGCAATTGCATAAAAAAGTCAGAATTATGAGATGATAACTCATATTTCTGACTTTTTTTCTCAGAATTGTAATATAAAATTGAAATAGCAATAAATAAAGTTAGAATTACGAGATTTAAAAACTCGCATTTCTGACTATTTTCCTCAGAATCGTGTGCTATAAACGTGCAATTGCAGGTTATAAAGTCAGAATTGTGAGATAAAAACACAATTCTGACCTTTTTTTTCTCATATTTCTGACTTTTTTCCTCTGAATTGGATGATACGAACTTGCAATTCTGACTTTTTTCATCAGAGTTGTGAGATATAAACCTGCAATTGCATAAAAAAGTCAGAATTATGAGATGATGACTCACATTTCTGACTTTTTTTCTCAGAATTCTGATATAAAATTTAAATTGCAAGAAATAAAGTCAGAATTACGAGATGATAACTCACATTTCTGACTTTTTTCTCAGAATCATGTGATATAAACTTGCAATTGCGAGTTAGAAAGTCAGAATTGTGAGATAAAAACACAATTCTGACTTTTTTTCTCACATTTCTGACTTTTTTCTTTAGAATTGTGAGATATAAACCTGCAATTGCATAAAATAAAGTCAGAATTACGAGATAACTTACATTTTTGACTTTTTTCTCAAAATCGTGTGATATAAACTTGCAAATGTGAGTTAGAAAGTCAGAATTGTGAGATAAAAACACAATTCTGACTTTTTTTCTCACATTTCTGACTTTTTTCCTAAGAATTGTGAGATATAAACCTGCAATTGCATGAAATAAAGTCAGAATTATGAGATAACTCATATTTCTGACTTTTTTTCTCAGAATTCTGATATAAAATTGAAATCGCAAGAAATAAAGTCAGAATTACGAGATAAAAACTCGCATTTCTGACTTTTTTCTCAAAATCGTGTGATATAAACTTGCAATTGCGAGTTATAAAGTCAGAATTGTGAGATAAAAACACAATTCTGACTTTTTTTCTCACATTTCTGACTTTTTTTCTCGGAATTGTGAGATATATTGCAATTGCAAGTTCTAAAGTCTAATATTAAGGAGGAAAAGACTGATATGTTGTGAGAATTGTGAGTTTATATCTCAAAATTCTGACAATTGTGTTATAAAGTAAGAATTGCAAGATATAAACAATTCTGAGCAAAAAAAAAAGTTACAATTGTGAGATATTGTGGAGATTGTATCATGCAATTCTTAAGATAAAAAGTCACAATTACCTTTTTTTGTTCATTATTCAGTGGCTCAGACAGGCTTTCATTATAGAGTGCCGCTGGTGGTGTAAAAAAATAATTTTTATGTGTATCATGTGTCTAGCTGTATTTTAATTACTCAGATTACCATCTAGGCAGTTAAATTGTATATTTACAACCATTTGAAACATTTATAATCGCATGAAAAGGATAGTTATGATACAACGTAGCTTAGTAAATATTTCAGTAGGCTGATTTATTCACCAGCACTGCATTTATGATGACAAATGAAGTATGTAAAACATAATCCGGTCATTTTACTGCCAACTCACTCTCGTAAGGAAACATCCATTGACTTTTATCTGTATGCCCCATATCAGTTTATCAACTTGTTTTGCATGATTTCAAGTTTAAATATGCACAAATTAGTGAAAAATTTATGAACTGAAAAGTTGGTTCCTTATGGCTTCAGAAGAGTGGTCTATTTGTATAGTATGGTGCTTTTTAAAAATGAATTATCATGATTGTGAGTTTATCATCGCCCCTGTTCTGACTTATGGTGACAATATTTTGGTGGTTCACGGATAAGACTTGTTACTGCATTCAGCTCAGGCAAAGCTTGAGGACTCCTTTTCTGCTACGCTCTCTGGAAAAAAGGTACAAAAGCTGTGACTGTAGTTGTACCTTTTCAAAAGATACAAATATGTACCATTAAGGTACTAATATGTAGACTTTATGTACTAATATATATCTTTTAGGTGCTTATATGCACCATTTAGGGGTAATACAAATGTGTACCTTTTGAAAGCGGAACTGCCCCAGTGACCACTTTTGTACTTTTTTTTTTCAGTGAGTAAAGCATGTTCTGTGTTCACAGACACACACACACTCCAGACCTCATAACAACAGTAAAATCCCTCCTCATATATGTGCTTCTGAAGTGAAGCAATAAGCCAGTGACCTGAGAGATCATTAATCCCAACATTAATGACTCGATTATGAATCTATAGGGATGAGAAAAGAGCATAGGCCTTCAGCATCATGCAACATTAGTTATATTTTAATAAATTAAACTGAATCATTATTCTAAGAAAATTAAGTGTCATTGGTCAAATCTTTTTATTTGGTTTGATCCCACTAACTTAGTACACTACAGACAGTTCAGTGATTTTTGGTTGTCTTAATGCAATTTAGTTTTTTGGTGGTCTTGAAAAGGTAGATAAAAGCAGCTATAATACAACAACTAATCTGTTGTTCCTGCATTAATAAAAGGTTGATTCTTTATGTGTAGAAAATCCATTAGAGCGCAGATCTCATAGGATAACTCCATAATATACTCCTAACTCCTCCTCCTGTGTCAGTGTGTGAGTATATACAGTATATCCGTATGTAAATGTATGTGTCTGTGGGTCCACAGGAACCTCCAGAACATGATTAATGGAATTCCCATGCAGCTCAGCTCCTGGCTACTGATTTAGGACTATAATAATGCTTCTCTATATTGGAGTGTGGTTTCCAGACCATTAAAATAACACGGCATGGGCCCCTTTAACACAAACACCTCATTTAAAACATATTGCTGCTGCACTCTAGGGAACTGAGTCATGGTGTCCTTTCCAAGTCTATAACTGAAGAACAGTACAAACTTTTAATGTTTGTTCTTTCATACATCTTCTTGGTAAGACTTATAGCTCTACTTTTACTATTATCGTTTTGACAGCAGAACGAAGCCTCAGTGATGTGCTTTCGGTTGCACTTTAGTTTGGGGACCAATTCTCAGTATTATCTACAAATTTTGTCTCAATAAACCCCTAATTTGTTGCTTATTAATAGTAAGTTAACTTTTGGTGTGGGGTTGCTTTAAATGGAACCAATTATGCCTTTTTACAAGCTCAAAATACCCCACAGAGCATTTATTATGTAATTTTGAAAATGCATATTTTAAGTGAAAGCAGAAACATGCTGTTTTCGTGCATGACTCTTTCCATGCAAATAAGCTGCTGCTCCCCGCCCCCTTTTCCAGAATAGAACTGTGTCTTTTCAGCTTGTAGCTCAGATACTCTGCCAAAAAACATCTGTTTGGTTTTGATTATCATGTCTATTGCACTGAAATCATGTATTGTAAAGCCATATCAGTTTAAACATCTAATATACGGTTTTCAAAGTGAACACATCCGAAGTAGGGGAGAGCGGGGTAAGTTGTCACACTGTTCATAACTCCAATACTAGAGGCTTTATCTCAAAAATGAAATAGCCACTTTGTGTGACTTCTTCTTCTATAGTCAACCTCCTGTTCACATGTGGTCAAGACTGCTCTAATCTGAGGTGAGCACATTTTTTTTGACCTAAAAAGTAAAAACAAATCACTTTAAATTTTCTTCAGTACAACTTTGTTAGGTATAGATGTTAAAAATTATTATTTTGCACAAAATAGAGGAGACAGTAATGTGTCTTTTGATACTCTAGCTGCCATGCTATGTTGAGCTAACCCTGACATTTAGCCAACATTAGCATACATGTCAGTTTGGGGCAAGTTGTCTCATTGACTTTGGGGCAAGTCGTCACATGTGGAAAGGAAGAAAACGAAACAAATTAGCAATTCTTACTGACACGCCAGTGAAGCACCAACTAGAAATAGAAAAGAATAAGGCTGAATCTAGCAAAAAGCTTGTTTCAAAAGAAAGGGAAGCAAAGGGGGAAAAATCTGGACCTACAAAGAACAAGGCAGCTAAAAGAAGAAAAATCATACAAGAGTCATCATCAGATGATGAAGAGTGCTTCTGCTTTGTCTGTGTGGAGCCATTTTCAAACAGTCGTCCAAAAGAGACCTGGGTAAAATGTAACAAATGGGCCAATGATGCTTGCACCAGAATTGTGACTGAAGATGAGTCTGATCAATCAGATACAGGGCATCTGTTTTGTTCAGAGGTTAAACAGATTAAGTTAAGCAAGTTATTTGCAGGATTCCATTCAGTTATCATGGATTTGTGTACAAGCCAGAGAACATTTGAGTTCAAAGTTCAAAGTAAAGTTGTCTTGGCACTTAATGTTTTGATTGAAATGTGTACCGGATTTAAATAATTGTTTTTTTCCAAATTCTCTAGGCATAATTGTTCATATTTCCAGTTTTGTTTTGAATTCAACAATTAAAATCAATAATCACAATTAAGTAGTTGTGTTCTTATTTTTAGATAATTTAGTATGACAACTTACCTGCCGATGGGGCAAGTGCACATTCTCCATTCAACAGTCTATAACTCCGTAATGAGATAAGATATGAAAATGTGATGAATACATCATATGTGCCTGAGACTTCCTTCTTTCATTTGGTAAGACATTTATTACATTGTGATGTATGGTGCTTAGTAAAAGTTAGACAGTGTGAAAAGTGTGACAACTTACCCCGCTCTCCCCTACATGCACAGAAAGCGGCTGTCACATGGCATGTGAGTACTAAACTAAGTTTATGTTAAAAACACGCATTCAAACATGTAAAAGTAAATTTAGCATAATACACTCTTAAACATAAAGGTGCTTCACAATGCCATAGAAGAACCTTTTTTGTTTAAATGGTTCCATAAAGAACCTTTAACATCTGAAGAACCTTTCTGTTTAACAAAAGGTTCTTTGTAATGAAAGAAGGTTCTTCAGATTATTAAAAGGTAAGAAAGAGATGGTTCTTTAAAAAACCTTTGACTGAATGGTTCTTTGTGGAACCAAAAATGTTTTTTCTATGGCATCGCTGTGAAGAACCTTTTAAAGCACCTTTATTTTTAAGAGTCTAATGTATAAACTACAATTTAAAGTTTGGGGTCAGGAAAGAAATCTCTTATACTCATCTATTCTCCATTTATTTGATCAAAAATACAGTAAAAACAGTAATATTGTGAAAATATTTTTACAAAAAAAAAAAAATGTTTTCTATACTGATAGAGTCAAAAGCTTACATAGACCTTGCAAAATCTGCAAAATGTTATTTTACCAAAATAAGAGGGATCATACAAAATGTGTGTTATTTTTTATTCAGGACTGACCTGAATAAGATATTTCACATAAAAGAGATTTACATATAGTCCACAAGAGGTTGAATTTTATAAAAAAAAATTACCCTGTTCAAAAGTTTACATACACCTGATTCTTAATACTGTGTTGTTACTTGAATGATTTTTTGTTTGTTTGTTTGTTTGTTTTTTGTGATAGTTGTTCATAAGTCCCTTGTTTGTCCTGAACAGTTAAACTGCCTGTTGTTCTACAGAAAAATCCTACAGGTCCCACAAATTCTTTGGTTTTTCAGCATTTTTGTGTATTTGAACCCTTTCCAACAATGACTTTATGATTATAAACATCTGTTTGGTTTTGATTATCATGTCTATCATGCGTTTTAAAGCCATATCAGTTTATACTTCTGATGCTGTTTTCAGAAGTATGTGCACAGAAAGTGGCTGTCACATGGCATTTGAGTACTAAACCAAGTTTGTTAAAAGTAGGCATTTAAACAACATGTGCATAATATGTGCCCTTTAAGGGCTCTAAAATATGGTCATGCAGAATAATGCATTAACCTGTGTGTCATAAGTACTAATAAACAGCCAATATGGTAGTTTTTTTTCATGCTAAAAAGCTACACTCTTAAAAATAAAAGTGCTTCACAAATCACAATGCCATAGAAGAACCTTTTTGTACGGTGGCCGACAGAGGCCAACGCGCTGCAAACAAGAAAACACATGCAAACAGAAAAAACGACAACAAATTAAGAAAACATCTTCATCCGTTTGACAACACAGGCGCTGCAAATCCTCGCAACGCAAACACAAATACGGAAACGCGCTGCAAATTCTCACAACACAACCAAACTCAGTAACGTGCTGCGAACACACGAAGGCGCTGCAAACTAACAAACGCGCTGCATATAGATCGGTCCACAACGGAAATGTTTCAGGGGGACCTCAAAAAGTGACGAACTCATCTGGGACCTGATTATTTATATCACTATCACCTTTAAATCACCTTAAAACCTGATTATTTGTTCAGTGGCTGTTGGTCAGAGCAGAGGTGTTATCGGTGAACTATCACCTTTTAATGATAGTATAGTATCATTTAAAGGTGATAGTGATATAAATAATCAGGTCCCAGATGAGTTCGTCACTTTTTGAGGTCCCCCTGAAACATTTCCGTTGTGGACCGATCTATATGCAGCGCGTTTGTTAGTTTGCAGCGCCCTCGTGTGTTTGCAGCGTGTTTCTGAGTTTGGTTGTGTTGTGAGAATTTGCAGCGCGTTTCCGTATTTGTGTTTGCGTTGCGAGGATTTGCAGCGCCTGTGTTGTCAAACGGATGAAGATGTTTTCTTAATTTGTTGTCGTTTTTTCTGTTTGCATGTGTTTTCTTAAGTTTGCAGCGCGTTGGCCTCTGTCGGCCACCGTATTTTTGTCTAAATGGTTCCATAAAGAACCTTTAACATCTAAAGAAACTTTCAGTTTAACAAAAGGTTCTTTGTGCCAAATAAGGTTCTTCAGATTATTAAAAGGTAAGCAAGAAATGGTTCTTTAAAGAACCTTTGACTGAATGGTTCTTTGTGGAACCAAAAATGGTTCTTCTATGGCATCGAGTGTAGTTAATACTAAGAATTAGTTCCTAAACTAAAGCATTAACATTCTTTCTTTGTTAATTATCGATGAATAATGGTTCAAATTTTGCTGTTACTTGCAGATGCTATCGTATGAGATTAAAAGTACTGAAATGTAGTGCATAGGCTACTGTTATAGATGTTTTCTTCTCTTTTATTGAACATAAAAACTGAAAGCAGAAGATGAAACATTCTGCCTAACATCTCCTTTTGTTTATCACGGAAGAATGAAATACTGTTTTAGAACAACATGAGAGTTAGTAAATGATTTAAAATGATTTCCCTCAAAGAAAATGAGATGATTGTGGATTCTTCCCCCTTCAGTCATAATCAGTCACTGGAACGCTTCTTGATGGATTGACTTTGCATTACATTTGGAATTATTGTTGCTCCAGCAGCTTTGTTAAAAACAAAAGACTCTGTAAATATTAAATTATTCCTTGTAAATATTTAAATTTTCTTTATACCAGCTAAGGGATGGGCGAAAAAAAAAAAAAAAAAAAAACTTAAACCTGCTTAAGCTGATTTCCTAGTTTTGTTTTAGAAGGGTAAAGGACACTTTTCAGCTGGGAAACCAGTTGGCCACCAGCTAAACACCTGCTTGGCCAGCCTGTACGATACGTTTAAAAGACTTAGACCAACCTAAGCTGGTTTGTCTTAAGCAGGATTTTTTCCTCTCTTTGTGGTTAAATCACAAGCTATAGCTTAACTTTGCATATCCATCTTTTTGGATTTTCTTCCTTTCAGCCACTAAACAACATTAAGTTTGCTGTCGTTGGTGATTTATGGTGTTGGTCTGATGGCTATGCAACATTTACATAACTGAAACAGACGAGTGATTACTAGTGGCCTTGAGTTTTATTCAAATCACTGCTGTTTTGCTAGCTCAATTTTAATCAGTTTTAATCTTTACCTCCATATCACTGTTTATACCAATTTGCATGATTTTGTAGTCATCTTTAAATAGAATCTTATGTATACACTGCAGTCTATAGTTTGGGGTCAGGAAGGGTTTTATGTTATTGAAAGAAGTCTCTTATGTCACACATTTATATCATAAAAAATACAGTTAAAACAGTAATATTCTGAAAATGTTTTACAATTTTAAATAACTGTTTTCTATTATGATCTATTTTTAATTGTAATTTATTTATGTGATGCAAAGCTGAATTTTCAGCATCATTACTCCAGTAATTACTTCAGTGTCACATGATCCTTCAGAAATCCTTCTAATATGTTGATTTGCTGCACAAGAAACATGATCAATGCTGAAAACAGTTGTGCTGCTTAATATTTGTCTAACAACTGATTTTTCAGGATTCTTTAATACATAGAAAATAGAAAAGTACAGTATAAAAACTTTTATAACTTTTATCTGTCATTTAATTTAATGTGTCCTTGCTGAATGATAGTATACATTTCTTAAAAAAAAAAACCTGTGTATATCCGATGGTTGAGTCTTTATATAAGAAAATTATGAATCTAATTCATTCCCTGTGAAGGACGTACAGTATAAGCTGAGTTGGTCTCAGTTGTGTTCTTCTCAACTATGCACAGCATACTCATTTAAATGAGACACACTTCTCTCTGTCTAGCCTTGTCTGATGAAGAGACAGCCTATCAGGCGCGAGTCTCGTCTTCATATAAGTCCTCGCTCCCAGAGGGGTCTCCTCACTCAGAACAGGGAGGACGATCACCCTGTCAATCACACAAACACTGTAATTGAAGAGCTGCTGTTCAAGGCAGATTTTAAATTAGCTTCATAACATTCACCATCGCCTCTGTGTTTATTTGCAAAAGCTGCCGTGGGAAGGAACTCCACAATGCCGGCTGCATGCAGAATAACGGCACGATGAACTGATAAAAATGTGTATCTTATGAACTTAAGGTGACTTTTGAGAGAGTGGCATAATCAAAAAGCCAGACTTTATATTTTATATGATGGATTTTTGTCTATAAATAGCAAATCTATAGAGAAGAAAACTGTATTACTTTTTTGTCCTAATTCCTGTAATGACAGGACTGTAAGTAGAACCTTATTTTTTTTATAATTCTATTTATTTATTGATTATTAATTTATTTATAATTCCTTTTGCTTTTCATTTAATTTCAAATTTCATGATTCCTTATTCCTTTTCTATTTTCTAATTCCTAAAAGGACTGTAGATATAACCTTATTTGTTTATTTATTTAAAGTTCCTTTTCCTTTGTTTTTCAAATAATTGGCTCGTTTTTTTTCTGTAATGATGGACTGTAGGTAGAACCGTATTTATTTATTTATTTAAAATTCCTTTTCTTTTGTTTTCCACTTATTTGGCTGTAATTTTCTTTTTCTTTTTCTTTTCTTTTCTTTTCTTTTCTTTTCTTTTCTTTTCTTTTCTTTTCTTTTCTTTTCTTTTCTTTTCTTTTTTCTAATTCCTGTAATGACAGGATTGTAAGTAGAACCTTATTTATTTATAATTATATTTATTTGTTGAGTATTAATTTATTTATAATTCCTAATTTCTAATTTCCTGATTCCTGATTCCTTTTCTATTTTCTAATTCCTGACAGGACTAGATATAACCTTGTTTGTTTATCTAAAATTCCTTTTCCTTTGTTTTTCCCTTAATTGGCTGCATTTTCGTTTCTTTTCTGTAATGACGGACTGTAGGTTGAACCGTATTTATTTATTTAAAATTTATTTTCTTTTGTTTTCCACTTCCTTTTCTAATTTCTAATTCCCGTCAGGACTGTAGATAAAACCGTATTTATTTATTTAAAATTTATTTTCCTTTGTTTTTCATTTAATTGGCTAACAGACTGTAGGTAGAACCGTATTTATTTATTTATTTAAAATTCCTTTTCTTTTGTTTTCTGCTTTCTTTTCTATTTTCTAATTCCTGACAGGACTGTAGATAAAACCTTATTTATTTATTTAAAATTCCTTTTTCTTTGTTTTTCACTTAATTTCTTTTCTTTTCCTTTATTTATTTATTTATTTATGTATAATTCCTTTTATTTTGCTTTCCACTTAGCATTTAGAAAATGTTTATTCAATTGACATATTCTTCCCATTTCATTTTCCACAAATGAGATTTCTGGTCATAAATGATAAAACTGCAGAATTAAACTATATTTAATATATACATTTTCCCCTTCATGTGCTGCCCTTATTTATTTATTTTATGTATAATATTTTTTAACATATGTTTTTTAAGTCCTGCATGAAGAAGTGTATAAAACTTTTCACTTTTATTGTGAGGCAACACATTCTTGGCTTTCCTTGAACAGGTTTCCACAATACTGGCTGTGTGGCACCATATAGAAAGGTCCTACAAGAAAACCAGGCTGCAAATCCTCCTATATTGCTGAAGTTTATATTCTTACACTCGCAGATATCCAAACAAAGCTTTTTCCCAATCTCCCGCTGAAACTCGGCCAAGAGAGCTGTAAAGCCGGGGTCTGGGAATGTTTTGGAGAAGAGGCGCCCTTTACCCTCACGAACAGACAAGAGATTTCCACCAAAACAAACAAACGGATAAACGGGCTTAAGTTCCTCCTGGAATGAGAATCTAGTCGCTGTAACCTTGGCTCTGCTGAGGGGAAGAAGGAGACCCGATATCCTCGGAGGATGCTGTGGCGGTGGGTCGATGCTGGGTGGTGGAAAGGGATCAATGGCCACGAACTGATGCCCATTACTATCCCATGCCTCTCAATAGGCAATACAGCCCATGCTTTTGTAAGTCTGGTTATAGCTTTGGTCCCATCAGGAAAACAATTCCGTAACCTGCAAGCCAAGCAGGTGAGTAAAGACTCTCAAAATATCGACAGTACAGCAATAGCCATCCGTATTCCCTCTGAAGGTGACTTTGCTATATAATGGCCACCAGGAAACCTTGTGGCGAAATTCAGAATTGATTTGCAGTTTGTTTTTCCTCTTCAAGATGCCTCAGAAAGCTTGCATTAGATATGGCTGTATGTATGTGGGCAGCCCAAGGTCATTTAGCATATAAGAGTGATATATTCTGACGTCGGGTCCCCGCGTTCAGAACGGGCAGATGCTTCGGCTCGGATGCTGGTTGCCAAGTGTCTTTATTAATAAGCTAAGGGGAGGTTTGAGAGCTGTTGGCAGCGCAAGCAGGAAGCGCTTCCCCGGGAGCGTGAGCCGCATCGATGCCGCACGACCCCTGCTGTTTCTGTCTCTGTTTGCGTCAAGAAGCGGGAACATGCTCACCTACAGAACACCGGAGATTATTCACATTATATAAGTGCTCTTGTTTCTGACATCGCTTCTGCAGTCTTGTAGAGTACTTTAAGGTGCGCTGCTTATTCATGCGGTCAGGCTATTACGTTTAGGCTAAGAAATCTCTCTCTGTTGAATCTTTACATTTCTTGAAATGTAATAAAAGTGAACGTTTCCTGCATAGTTTTGGCCTTTGAAGTATTTGAGAAAGTAAATGATGTCATGCGGTTTGGTTCTGCACCTGGTGCGCTCTCTTTGATACATTTGAACTTGAGCTGATGTAATTTATCTGGAAAATGTCTGAAAATTAATTTAACATACTTTGATCTCGAAATGAAGTATATTTCATGTCTTTTAAGGTGCAGTGCTACTTTTAATACGCTCTTGATGGCTGACATGAAAATGTATGTGGAAACCGGTGTATCAATCATGTAAGCTTTCTCACAGACTCCCTACGGTTCATGGCAGGGGGTTCATCACCAATGGAGAAAGAGTGGGCCTCTGTCTTCTTGAGTCTTTGGTATTTAACATTGATCATGGTGTCATACCTTCAGGAGCATGTCATACATGCTCTCCCGTATTTGCAGAGTTAGCCGGGATGAATCTGTGCACTACACTCATGTCCACCAGCATCTTTCACTGTCCTCTTCACAAGTCACCACTGGCATTGTTCCCTCTCTCTGTGCCTTATATTTTTGAAGATGCATCAAAAAAGTGTTATCTATGTGGTATTTGGTATTCCCTTGGTATTCCTCACATTATGAGGACCAAATGTCCCCACAAGTACAGTAATACCAGTACGTTTTGAACTTATGGGGACATTTTTTTTTTTTTTTGGTCCCCATGAGGAAACAAGCTAGGGGTGGGCGATATGACCTAAAATTAATATCACGGTATTTTTCATCTTTTGAACGGTGCCGGTATAATATCACGGTATTACTTTTTTTGGTACATTTTCGGAGGAGTAGCCTGTCCTGTCCATTTAGTATGTGAATAAAGTTAATATTTTCATAATATAATAAGTATATGGTAGGTATCCTTATCAAAAAGAGACATGGGAGAGTATTATGCATTCTCAACATATTTATTTTGCAAAAAACCTAAAGATCTTACTTAAGTGTACAACAAAACAAAAAAATATTTTTTATTGAAATTTAATTTCTGCAATATTTACAACCTTTAAATAACTGGGGGAAATCAACCCATGGCAACAGTTTAAAAGTAGACCAATTCTGTGGGGAAAAACGCAGACTTGGCAACCCTGCATCCAACAAGAGCTGCTGGAGTTAATGTCTTTGCACACATGAGTACGAAATTTTCGTCCGACATTTTTGCACGTTAAAAAAAATACAGGTTATGTTAATAGAGTTTACACACTGCCTCTGAAACTTTCGTCCGTCATAAAAAAAAATTGGATCGTGTTTGATTTTCTGCATTTTCACATCCATAATAAGCATTTTGATAAGGATGGCGAATATGAGAAAACTAAAAAAAAAAAAAACGCATACGAAAATCGGACTCAGTGTACAATGACCTTTAGATTTGAATGATCACGGGTCGAAAGTAAAGAGAGATGACAAAAATAGACTGGAGGATTTGTTGCAATCTTGTACTCACTGACAAATATCTATTATAAGACGTGCTGCTCCCTTTACAAAATCGAAAGTAAAAGTTAACAGGCCGGTCGCGTTCGCCTCGCGCCTGCTCAATTTGTGATCCGCTGTGTAAATCCTTTTGCCGGCCGACCGGGAAAAGTCCCGGTCGTCCCGATTGCCACTCCGCCCCTGGTATAGGCTACAGGGCCGACCTTTCACGATGTTTCACCAGTCGTTTAATGGCCACTCCCCTTTTACCACCTGCAAAGCTGATACGAATATGTTTTACTTTTTTATTTACAACAAGATATATATAAGGACAGGTATTGAGACCACAACTGAACGTTTGAAGAAAATTTAATGTTTTAAATATACCGGTATTGACGGTATTAGAAAATCCATGTCGTGGCGCAATCTCACACCGGTGATGACTATGACACCGGTGTACCGCCCACCCCTAAAACAAGCTTATAAATAGGGATGCAACAAATGTTCGGCAACCAAAATTATTTGGCCTAAAATAGCAAAAAAAAGTTTTCGGTGTTCATCCGAATAAGTGAAAAGGCCGAATAAATTATACTGAACAATGACGTGACGTGATCAAATAGAGGCATGCTCTAATGCAGCAAACATGTTGGCAGTGTGGAAGCATTTAAAACTGTCCAAGAAGGACTATTTAGTATCGCATCCAATGTCGTCCATGAGAAGAGAAAGTGGTGGTTGTTGCGGGTTACTGTATTATCACTAAAATAACGAAATGGTCTTAAACCATTAGTAAATAAGAACATTATGTTGTCTAATACACGCACAAATTGTATTTATTCTGACAGCGCTGCACAAGCTCGTTGACCAGGGTTCAAAGTCCAAAGCGCAAATCTGCATGATGAGAATCATTCATAACTCTGCTGCTGTCAGCAAAAATTTAAGTCTTCTTGCGGCTTTCTGCCAAAATAAATGTCAACATTTATAAATGTTAGTATTGTACTTTTATTGTTGTTCTATAAAATAATCGATTTTGGCTTCAAACGATCATGAAAATCCAGTAATCGAGATGAAACGATTATTGCGCCCAATCGCCCCCTTTCCAGTGGTGCGCTTTCGCTTCTCCATAAAACCCTAATTTTCCGTGCAAATCAGCAAAGTCATGTAATGTGACATTCATAAAATGGGACATGCATGATTTATTAATGTTTCTTTGATGTTGTGTTTGTGTTGTGTATGTGCTCAGAGATGGAGCAGAACACAGACATGTAAAGTTATCTTTTAGCTCAAGGTGTGCACCTAAACGGTCAAATACTCACACATTTCAAAATGAGGAGCTTGGTGATTATTCATGTAAACCATTGTCAGTTATGTCTTAAATGATCATAAACAGTTGAGAATGAAAATACTTGTGTAACAGTATATTGGATCCGTGTGGCATTTAAAGTGGCAGCAAATAATATTCCTACTGCCATCTCTGTGCTTAATATTAATAAAATGTAAAAATACAAAGAGAAAAATCACTCACTGCTCTTGAATGAAGGACTTTTTTAGTTTTAATTAGAAACAAAGCACGTTTAATTCTTACAGTGGAGATGCTGTTTTATTTTACATTCAAATAATTACATTGAATTTCTGTAGTAGGCTGTTAGACTACTTTAGACTTGCGTAAAAGTATTGAGTATTTTTTTAATCACTATTTTTGTCCATTTGTATCTTTTTTCTGTTAAATAATCGTGATTACAATATTGACCAAAATAATTATGATTATGATTTTTTGCCATAATTGAGCAGCCCTAATAAAACATAACACATAAATAATGACAACAATCATTACAACAGCTCTATTAATACATTTATTATAAAATTCTCCTTTGCTCAGCAAGGCTGCATTTATTTGTACATTAAAAACACATGCCTGATTCAAGAAGGGGCTCTTAACAATGGCCAAAGTATATTATTTTACTTAACTTAATTTAGCTAAATTGCACTTTGTTGGTTTAAATTGATCTTTTGTTTTTTCTTTGAAAAGCAAGAGAAAACTGTAAAAAGCAAATATTGGCTATTTAATGTATGCAGTGGTGAAATAAATTTGGCAAAATACATGGGGGGAAACACATGAAAAACCATGTTCGGTAATCTGCCTTCGGCCCAGTGTGTATAATTTTGTTCAGGTTTGGCCAAGATTTTTCATTTCAGTGCATCCCTACTTATAAATCTTATAGAATGAAGTGTTTAAAAAACCTAAAAATGCCTGTAGTTTTGTGTGAGGGGTAAGGTTATCCTAAAGGGATAGAAAATACAGTTTGTACAGTATAAAAACCATTATGTCTATGGAATGTCCCAGCAAAAAATGGAAACCAGTATGTGTGTGTATGTGCACTGTCTGGGACCATGTCAGCAATTTGTGGGGTATTAGTAGTATGAGCATTGTAAAGGCTAGGTTTGTTGGAACAGTGTGTAAACCTGTATAGAACTATATAGTAGGGAACGGTATGGGTTAAAAATGTGAAATAAATAAATAATAAATAATTTTATTTAAAAAAAAATTAAATAGATTTGTTTAATTGTTTTGTGTGTGTGTGTGTGTGTGTGTGTGTGTTTACTAGGGATTGGTAATAAATTAAAAAAATTCAAATTTTGAATAAACTCTTATGAAACGATATCGATTTTTAAACCCCAACATCGATTAGTCTTGCCTGTTGTCAGTTAATGAATGATACAATGTAGCAAACCTCCCATCCAATAAATCGCAATAAGCTTTGTGCCTTGTTACTTTTGATATGAAACAAAGGCTCAGATTTCAAATTCTGTCCATTTTATTACAGTATTCTTAATTTTTGATTAGTAATATGCATTGCTAAAAACTTCATTTGGACAAATTTAAAGGCGATTTTCTGATATTCAAATAGTTGTATCTCGGCCAAATATTGTCCTATCCTAACAAACCATACATCAATGGAAAGCTATTTATTCAGCTTTCAGGTGATGTAAAAAAACTCTCAATTTGGTTGTGTGGTCCAGGGTCACATTTGGTGACCATAAACTCATTTGTCGGCTAGTAAAGTGAACTCTAGAGAGCAGCTTTTTTTTTTTTTGCTAAATATATGCCACCATTTAAATGTTTATATTTCAACAACGAATTGGAGTAGAGATATAGGCCTAATTATGTAATTGTAACATTATTATTCTAAAAACTTCACTGAGTGTAGTTTACGCATTTGTATACAAATCAGTTAGTTTTCATCTGACTCTCAAGTATATTTCACACCATTTGTTCAGAGTTTTTTTTTTTTCCTTCAGAAAATTTGGCATGTACTGTACCTGATATATCCAAAATAATCAATATCGAATTGAATCATATTGAAAATTATATCTGATTTTGGGCTTAAATCTGACCATTTCTTGAAAGAAAGAAAGAAAGAAAGAAAGAAAGAAAGAAAGAAAGAAAGAAAGAAAGAAAGAAAGAAAGAAAGAAAGAAAGAAAGAAAGAAAGAGATTCACCCATTATTATGGTTTTGCTAACTAAATAACTGTTTATAATTCCCTATTTGAATTTGCAGAGTTACATGGATGTTATGTAAATCTAGCATTCTTAAATATCTAAAAACAACGCTGGTGTTTTCTAATGTAACAATTAACGCAGGCTGCATAATGTATACATGATTTAAAACCGCCACAAAAAGGAGCCATGTTGTATTGTACCTGATCATTTTTAATAAATGACTTGAGGACTGCTGGAGAAGCAAAAGCTTGACAAAATGTTGGCAAGAAAACGTGCTCCATTGTTTATAAAGCTGGTTGATTTAAACAGCAGAGAACAGTGTCGTAATGGACGTGTTTGAGGCTGCCAGGCAACATGTTCCACAACCTACTGATGTGACATTGAGATAATAATCTCTTATTGTGTAAAATTAATTACATTGGCAGCGTGGCTCTGTGTTCAGCATGTCTTCAGTGGGAGGGAATGTGTGTGTGGGTCAGGAGGAGGCTACGCCGACACCTTTATTCACTTGTCTTGATTGTAAATTCCTCTCATCTGTTCAGTGTCTAGGCCCATTTTCAGTGCTTTTGAATTTTGATGACCGTGGGATTTCCTTAGGCATCAGACAACGATAAAAGCTTTTCTGTAAATATGTTTTGCAAATGCATTCCTACATACGATGAATGCCACACATATACACACAGACAAAGACACTCACAAGATGGTAAAAATCAGATAATTGACTAAACCTGGAGGGGATAAAGGCTGCAGAAACACACACACATTCTACAGACAGACTTGAATCTGTTTATGAGTAGTTGACAAAAAGGGGATGAACATAACCTTATTTCAGCACAAAAGTTTATTAGATTAAAAAATGCATATAATTGTATATATCTTTATCTTTTTTAACCTGTAACTGATCATCATTTTTAAGGTACACTCTTAAAAATAAAGGTGCTTTAAAAGCTTCTTCACAGCGATGCCATAGAAGAACCATTTTTAGTTCCACAAAGAACCATTCAGTTAAAGGTTCTTAAAAAACATCTCTTTATTACCTTTTTATAATGTGAAGAACCTTCTTTCGCCACAAAGAACCTTTTGTGAAACTGAAAGGTTCTTCAGATGTTAAAGGTTCTTTATGGAACCAATTAGACAAAAAAAGAGTGTAATGCACTATTTTTAACCCCTTTTTCACCTCAAAGCGCTTTAAGGTATTAAACTACTTGTTTCCAACATTTAGATTCTCATATACAACATCCACTAATAAATACGGATTTAATTAATGCAAAAATCTCTTTGTGTTATATGGCTTTACAGTAAATAAATATGAATGTCATTCCATGTTAAAAGATTTACGTTTTTAAAAGTAACAAGAAAGTAAATCTCTCTCTTCCTGATTTACAAGCTTAAATTTTTTTTTTTTTTTTACATAATAAGCATAATAAGCAGCATAATAAAAAAATATTTAAATCTTTTTTTAATTTATTTTTTTCTATATTATTCATTTTATTTTAGTGAAGTGATTTAATGAAGTGTTTTATTTTTATTATTTTATTTTTATGGTTTCAGTTTTAGTTAACTAAACTCGCATTGTGACATAATTTGTATAAATTAAAACACAATTTGAATATATTATTTTAAATGAGCATACGCATAAACTATGGAAGGCCGTTTCTGCCTGTGAATAAAACATTTTAATAATGTTATTGTGACGTTTTATCTCACAAGTGTGATTTTTTTTTAACAAAACTGTGTGATATAAACTCATAAAGTTATAAAGGCAGAATTGTAAGACAAAAACTCATGAAGTCATCCTCTTTTTTTTTTATTGCGTGATATAAACTCACAATTGCAAGAAATAAAGTCAGAATTGCAAGACAAAAACTCAAAATTCTGACTTTCACAAAGGCAAGTTTGTATCTTGCACTTTTTTTCTCAGAACTGTGAGATATAAACTTGCAATTGCGAGTTATGAAGTCCAACTTTGAGGGGAAAAAAAGACTATGTTCTCAGAATTGAGAGTTTATATCTCACAATTCTGTCTTAATAAGTTGCAACTGCATGTTAAAAAGTCAAAATTGCGAGATATAAACTTTCAAGTCTGAAATATTTTCACTTATTAAATTTGAATTTAAAATTAAATTTGAAAAAAAAAAAAATAATAAGCATCAATGATTCCTAAAAAAGAGCCTTATAGAACCACCTTTCTGTTACACAAATGGCTCTTTCTAATGGAACAAAATTCTTTAGATTATTAAAATGTTCTTCATATTAAAAAATATATTTCAAGAACTCCTCACTGAAAGGCTCTTTGGGCACCTAAAATAGGTCTTTTAATGATATTATTTTTTTTATTTTTATTTTTTGAGTGTATATGAGGCTGCATGTTTCCTCTATCCACTTTTTGGAGTAGATAAATGTGTCAAGTGTGTGCATTACATGATGCATTAAAATGCTGTCTATGTCTATATGTCAGCTCATGCATATTTACAACCAACATTATTATCTTAAGTTAAAATTATTGTTCTGACACCTATTGCCATTTAATCCTTCATTACCAGCCTGTCCCAAAAGTGAACTGTTGACTAATTACTGACACAAGCCTCTTTACCTCTCTTCTCTTCCTTCAGGCAGTCATGACCCAAAGAGTCAGACCCTCACAAGCACCACTAGACTAGACCCAGACACATCCCGCCTCATCCTAGGACCAAAAATCTCATTCTCTCTGCTCAGCCAGCATACAGATGGACACACAGACAGAAACAAGGCACATCTGACCAGAAAGGAAGTTTGAAGTTGCAAGGTAAATCATCTTCCAGGCTCAGTTCCAAAAATAGCTGCTTGCATAGACATTATTTCAATCATAGGTAGGCAGCATTAGTATGCAACATTTTTGACTCTCCCAAGCAATGTCAAAGGTCCACTGAAGTGCTTTGAAACACATTTTTCTATGCCTTGATGTTATTTCAATTGAAACAAGAACACAGTGTGGGACGTATCAAGCAGCCCCGCCCCCTTTTTTAAATAGCCAATAGCGTTTTGTTTATATGAGCTTGGGCCAGAGCCGTTGAGCTCGGTAAAGGCATTTAAAAACATATGAAAGTCATAATCTCATCCATATTGCTATCTCATTCTGTGCAGAATTCAAATGGGTCCGATACGCTTTATGGTCTGCACCATTTCACGCATATGATCCGCTTCATGCTATCGTGTCTCTGGACCGGAGCAAATTGTGCACACCGTGGCGATTCACGTGACACAGCATGAATTTTTTTTGCCCCAATGGAAAGCATATTTACACTGTCGTAATCATTCCTCATCCCCTATATAGTGCACTATATCCCAGTCACAGCACAGAAATACTAACTCTGACCAAGTGAGCGATTTTAGCCACAGCTTCAGTGTCTATTTATAGTGTAAGGCGCAGGATGTATTTGATTGGACAGAAAATTTGATGAGACTTTGAAGTGTGGGTTGATCATCAAAATCATTAATCCATATTTGCGGAGGTTAGAGACTAAGTTTTGAATGCTCTTGTAAATCTTATAAATCTTGTAAATGTGAATTTTGGCATTGTTTTGGACAACATAGGCTCATTGGAAATATGCGCCGCTATATACATTTCTGGAAAACTGAAAAAACTTATCTGTATGTGCAAATCATTGCAGTTCTCAGTTGAAATTAACACTAGAGGCAGTAAAACTCCAACAACTTTTATGATTCGCACACAGAGGTTTGATTAATAAAGCCTAAATTTACAAAATTACTTGCAGAATATTATATTGTGGCTTCAAAACAATTTTAAAGGAACACTCCACTTTTTTTGAAAATAGGCTCATTCTCCAACTCCCCCCGAGTAAATAAATTGAGTTTTACCATTTTGAAATCCATTCAGCCGTTCTCCTGTTCTGGTGATATTACTTTTAGAATAGCTTAGCATAGATCATTGAATCCTACAGTATTATACCAATAGCATCACATTCAGAAATGACCAACGAGTTTTGATATTTGTCCTATTTAAAACTTGACTCTTCTGTAGTTATATTGTGTAAAGCTGTGATTTTTCTAGGCTGATAAGATTAGGAACTACACTCCCATTCCGGCGTAATAGTCAAGGAAGTTTGCTGTCGTAATATGGACGCAGCAGGCGGAGTAATATCAAGCAGCGCCTCAAATTAGTTCCCAGCTAGGTTAGCATTTGCACATGTGCTGCGTGATATTACTGCGCCTGATTCGGCCATATTACGGCAGCAAACTTCCTTGACTATTACGCCGAAATGAAAGTATAGTTCCTAATCTTATCAGCCTAGAAATTCGCAGCTTTACATTTTCCGCCAGTATTAGTACACGATATAACTACAGAAGAGTCAAGTTTTAAATAGGACAAATATCAAAACTCGTTGGTCATTTTTGAACGTGATGCTATTGATCTAATATCTATTCAATGATCTTTAGCTATGCTAAAAGTGATATCGCCAGAACAGGAGAACGGCTGTATGGATTTCAAAATGGTAAAACTCAACTTATTAACTTGGGGGAGTTGGAGAATGAGCCTACTTCCAAAAAAGTGAGTTCCTTTAACATCCTGCGCGATTTGAAAACTGATGCTTCTGAATGTTGTCATCACATATACTAGCTTATAGATAACCTTAAGGCTAACATAGTCATACCAAAAGCCAAAAACCTTCAATTTTGATTTCTATCAATCTATTTCATAGTGTTTAAGTTAAGACATTTCCTTGCTTGTTTTAAGTCTGAAACTGTGATTTTTGGTGATTTATTTTTATTTATTTATGTGATTTTATTTGTATTTATGTTAATAATTAATATTAATTAATAGTAATTTCAAGTTATCTTGAATATTTACTAAGGTTCATACAATACAAAAATTAACAAATATATAAATAAAATAAATGCTGGACCACAAAACCAGTCATAAGGGTTTTTTTTTTTTTTTAATTTGGTATTTATACATATATAAGCTTTCCATTGAGGTATGATTTGTTAGGATAGGGCAATATTGGCCAAAATATTTGAAAATCTGTAATCTGAGGGTGCAAAAAAATCTAAATACTGAGAAAATCCTCTTTAAAGTTCAAATGAAGTTCTTAGCAATACATAATACTAATCTAAAATTAAGTTGTAATATATTTACAGTGGGAAATTTACAAAAGATCTTCATGGAACATGATCTCTACTTAATATCCTATTGATTTTTGGCATAAAAGAAAAATTTATCATTTTGACCCATACAATATATTTTTGGTTATTTCTACAAATAAATCAGTGCTAGTTAAAACTTGGTTTTGTGGTCCAGGGTCACATATAATAAAATGTAATTTTTATCTCGTAAATCTGACTTTTTTTTTCTTCTTGCATTTCTTAAAAAAAAGTGAGTCACACTAGCCTTTTTCTTTTTTATCCTATATGGTGGAAACTGTCTTCCATTAAGATCTATTACAGTATAATACATATTATAATGTAAAAATATATTACTGTGCAATATTTACAATTTTACAATATATAAAAATTGCATTATAAGCAAAGCAGCATGGTAAAGCCAAGATAGAATCAGCTATCGAGTCTCCCGTGTGCATTGCATGTGCTCAAATCGATTAGTTGAGAGATCACATTTCAGGTTAGGAAAACTTATGTAGGCAGTGGAAAGCAAGGCATCTCACTAGTATTTGGAACAGAGCCACTAAATGACCTGGGGTCAGTCTCACCTCGATTTGAACATGCTGATTTTGTACCTGCAGACCTGTAGCGTATTCATTTACTCACATAGATTTTTGAAAAGCAAATTGTTATTCAGTGCACTTTTGCAGAATATGGCAAATATTTGCTAGTTGTATTGCATTTGCATGACTGCATAACAAGCAATTCACCTTTGAGCTCAAAGGACAAAAACTTCTTTGGTCATTAAGAAGATTGAATGACTTCATGCACTTAAGTTATTGTGTTTTGATGTATTGTGCCATGCTTCCATCAGAGCATATGTGGTGATGTCAGGTCAAACAGTATGTTACATAGAACGAAAGCGCTCTGGTTTTAGAAGAGTTTCATCTAACCATCCTCTCTTCCATCTGTCACACAGCATCCATCAACGCCCATCCTCCAACCTACAGTCTATTTCTATAAACCGAAACCTGTCAAAAGGTCTCTAGCTCTCTACAGAATTACACTATACATATACAGTCATGGCCAAATGTTGTGAGAATTACATAAATATTGGAAATTGGAAAAGTTGCTGCTTAAGTTTTTATAATAGCAATTTGCATATACTCCAGAATGTTATGAAGAGTGATCAGATGAATTGCATAGTCCTTTTTTGCCATGAAAATTAACTTAATCCCGAAAAAAACTTTCCACTGCATTTCATTGCTGTCATTAAAGGACCTGCTGAGATCATTTCAGTAATCGTCTTGTTAACTCAGGTGAGAATGTTGACGAGCACAAGGCTGGAGATCATTATGTGAGGCTGATTGGGTTAGAATGGCAGACTTGACATGTTAAAAGGAGGGTGATGCTTGAAATCATTGTTCTTCCATTGTTAACCATGGTGACCTGCAAAGAAACGCGTGCAGCCATCATTGCGTTGCATAAAAATGGCTTCACAGGCAAGGATATTGTGGCTACTAAGATTGTACCTAAATCAACAATTTATAGGATCATCAAGAACATCAAGGAAAGAGGTTCAATTCTTGTTAAGAAGGCTTCAGGGCGTCCAAGAAAGTCCAGCAAGCGCCAGGATCGTCTCCTAAAGAGGATTCAGCTGCGGGATCGGAGTGCCACCAGTGCAGAGCTTGCTCAGGAATGGCAGCAGGCAGGTGTGAGCGCATCTGCACGTACAGTGAGGCCAAGACTTTTGGAAGATGGCCTGGTGTCAAGAAGGGCAGCAAAGAAGCCACTTCTCTCCAAAAAAACCATCAGGGACAGATTGATCTTTGCAAAAAGTATGGCAAATGGACTGCTGAGGACTGGGGCAAAGTCATATTCTCCGATGAAGCCTCTTTCCGATTGTTTGGGGCATCTGGAAAAAGGCTTGTCCAGAGAAGAAAAGGTGAGCGCTACCATCAGTCCTGTGTCATGCCAACAGTAAAGCATCCTGAGACCATTCATGTGTGGGGTTGCTTCTCATCCAAGGGAGTGGGCTCACTCACAATTTTGCCCCAAAAACACAGCCATGAATAAAGAATGGTACCAAAACACCCTCCAACAGCAACTTCTTCCAACAATCCAACAACAGTTTGGTGAAGAACAATGCATTTTCCAGCACGATGGAGCACCGTGCCATAAGGCAAAAGTGATAACTAAGTGGCTCGGGGACCAAAACGTTGACATTTTGGGTCCATGGCCTGGAAACTCCCAAGATCTTAATCCCATTGAGAACTTGTGGTCAATCCTCAAGAGGCGGGTGGACAAACAAAAACCCAATAATTCTGACAAACTCCAAGAAGTGATTATGAAAGAAGTTGATTGAGAGCATGCCCAGTCGAATTGCAGAGGTTCTGAAAAAGAAGGGCCAACACTGCAAATACTGACTCTTTGCATAAATGTCATGTAATTGTCGCTAAAAGCCTTTGAAACGTATGAAGTGCTTGTAATTATATTTTAGTACATCACAGAAACAACTGAAACAAAGATCTAAAAGCAGTTTAGCAGCAAACTTTGTGAAAACTAATATTTGTGTCATTCTCAAAACTTTTGGCCATGACTGTACTATAAATACATATATACTTGAGGAAAGGTAGTGGTGAGGGATGGTAGTACTCACACCACCTACAATGTGACCAAGGCTCACCCCAGTCGGCCTGACAGGGACGCTAAAGTGATCAAAAGTACAAAATGGCTCATAACTCCTAAACCGTCAGTCGCAGGCTCAAGTGTCTTATGTCATTAAATCCTTGGAAACATCTTTGGGTATTTAGCATTTTTCGAAAAACCTACTTTTGCGAACTAGTCCTATGTTATTCACCACACTGGAACCAAGCCAGTGCAGAAATATTCTCTGGAGAGTAATGATCAATTATGAACTTTTGACTCACTGTTGCAAAGGGGCGCCAAAACTTTTTAAAGGGGCAAGGCCACTTTTAGTAAAATACCTATAACTCCTGAACAGAATTAGATATTTCAACCAAACTCAAAACACTTAAAAGCTCAATCTGATGTCACAGGGAAAAAAAATGTAGAGCTTGGTCACTTGGTGGTGCTATAAAGAGGGGAAAAACATAAAAATTGGTTTAACTACGCAACCATTCATCCTATCAACATGAAAATCGCTGTGCAAGGTCTTGGTCCAAAGTGCCACAAGAGTCTGTAAGGGCATTTGTGATCTCAAAAAACATGTCCATATTGGCCAATGGAGTTTGAGCACATGTTAGACAGGGTTAAGGGAGGCCGATTGGAACGAAACTTAGTGGGCCTATATCACTCACAGCCTTGAAAGTCTGTGAGAAATTTGAAAGAAATCAGCCTCTGGGGGTGGCAGTATTGCGTTTTTCACACATATGCTTGATATTCAATTCATACGATAGAACTCCTCATTCTGGAAAACTTTGCCTCTAGAACCACTGCTGTCAATCAAATCGTTTGTGAACTAGTCATAGGTTTTCACTCAATCTGGGGGAAAAAAAAACAATGCGGTACATTTCTCTCTAGAATACTCTCTAGGACAATAATTATGAAAAAAATAAAATAATTACTCTTTGGGAAGCTATAAGGGGGTCATTTAAAAAATGGGCCTGTCCAAATAAATCCTATAAAGCCGGAAGGAAAACTCAAATCTTTACGAAACATGCTGGGCACATGCAACAGATGATTCTAAACAAGCATGCAAAGTATTAAGGGGATTGGATCACAGCTGGTGCTATAACAGTCATAATTGTAAAAAAAAAGATCATATTTCTATGGTGAATTACCTGGATTTGCCAAAAATGCTTTTTTAAATCAATAATTTAGGTAGGTACAGCCTTGCTAAATAATATGTAATATATAAATAATATGTCTTTTTCCTTATATGCTTAAATGCCTTAAATGAGTAGTTCACTTTCAGAACCAAAATTTACAGATAATGTACTCAACCCACTTGTCATCCAAGATGTTCATTTCTTTCTTCAGTTGTAAAGAAATTATGTTTTTTGAGTAAAACATTTCAGGATTTCTCTCTATATTATGAACTTCTATGGTGCCCCCAAGTTTGAACTTCCGAAATGCAGTTTAAATGCAGCTTCAAAGGGCTCTAAATGATCCCAGCCGAGGAAGAAGGGTCTTATCTAGCGAAATGATTTATTTTCTTAAAACATTTACAACTTGTATACTTTTTAATCTCAAAAGCTTGTCTTGCTGAGCTAGACAAGACAACCATTTGTGTCATGATCGGGGCTGTGGGGCTTCCCTCAGCCACCTGAGGTCGCTGTTTTCCCTTCCCTCCACTGCACTTCCCCTAATTGTACACTCATGTCTTGTCATTAGCACTGATTACACTCACTCCTGCTCACAATTATCTTGTCTATAAGAACTCTCATTTCCCACTACTCCTTCTGGCTGCATTGTCTTATGTCTTGGTGTTCCTGATGTTCTTGATCTTGTTCCTGGTTTTGTTATTTTGTATTTCAGTTTATGTTCAGTTTGTGCCGTGTTGGCCTTTTGGTTTTGTTTGTTTATTGTTTAATTAAAAACCCTTTCCCTGCACCTGGACCCAGACCCTTCCTTTATCTCTCGTGACAGAATGCAGCCAGCATCAGTGGGTCCAGCAGGGAGGATTTCTTTTTTGCCCTTTAGGGAGAAGGTGACGTTGTCCAAAGAGACGGCGGCCATTTGTGCTCGTTGGGCGACGGAGGCGGTCGTTGAGGCGACTGAGCCCGAGTGGAT
>NC_133362.1:9754362-9791107 GCF_049309525.1 Garra rufa | reverse complement strand
AATGTTGTACAGTTTTATATATAAAATGTTAAAACATTTTGTTGTTAATTGAAATAAAGCTGAAATATAAATATATGCAATATATGCACATATATAGTTTTTTTTAAATTATTTTAATGTAATTTTATTAAAATATTATATATTATATATAATTTTTATATTTAATATAAAAAATTAAATTAAATTAAATTATATTAAATTATATTATATTAAATAATATTTAGATTCATTCAGTATTTTCAGTGGCAAATAAATAAATAAATAAATACCTTTTTCATTCATTTATTTCATGTGTGGTAGACATCAGAACATTCTTCTCATCCTTTCCATCCAGAGAAATGTATGAGCTTGTAACTTCAGTTCCAGCTTACAAATCGATTGTTCCCTCATGATCACATTTCACCCTTTCACTCTCCTGTCCTGATTGATATCTGCACGTCATGTTCATTTTTCACGTCAGACCAGATTAATGGTTGGAACATGCTATGATTTGTGTGTAGCTCATATCGCTGGCGTTCAGAAATGGGTCACCTGTAATGAAAGTCTGCGTGTGTATGTGCTGTTCTTTATCTGCTGTGGCGGTGCGGGGCCACGTTCAGGCCCTGCGCTTAATAACAGCTGAGTTATTGGAGGGATCAGGAAGACACCACTGTGTCATCCACACACAGTCCAACCAATATTATTACGGCTCTATTCTGAGCCGAGGAAGTTTTGACTTTGGGCTGTCAAACCACACACACATTTATTCTACAATTCAGAGTCAGTCTTCCTATGTAATTGCATAGCTTCTGCATTGACTGGTGATCCTTTTCTAATACATTGATTTTAATAATAGAAAAAAAAGTGTTGTAGTTTAATATATAAAATGTTTTTGTCATATTATAAATAATATAATATTATAATATTATATATTATACCCTTGGATAAACGTTAAATTAAATTAAATATAATTTAACTTAATTTAATTTAATTAAAAGTTATGATCTCATGATCTTACATTACATTATGATTAATATATCACCATATACTGTAGTTATTACAGCCCTAATTTCACATAAAATAGTTAAGAAGTTTTGTCTTGTTGGATCAAAAACATTATCTTTTTTTAATTATATTTAGATTTTTTTATCAAATTAATTATCTTGATAATTCAGAGAAATATAGTTAAATATTTATTATATATTTTAATTTTATTTTATAATAAAACTTTATTTCCATTAACAGTCTTCTTATATAATTGCATTATAATATAATATTATCATTCCTTTTCTAATACATTGATTTTAATTTTTAAAAAATGTTGTACAGTTTTTATTTATAAAATGCTAAAATATTTTCATTAATTCAAATAAAATGTAATCACATTATAATTGTATTACTTTATATTATTTTATAAAATTATATATTATACCCTTGGATGAAAATGTAAAATGAACTTTTGCCAAATTTTTATTAGCCAAATAAATAAATAAATAAATAAAAATTAATAATTAAATAAACAAATAAATAAAAATGAATGAATGAATAAATAAACAAATAAATAACTCATTTCTAGTATTTTAATATGAGTTTATTTATTTATTTATTTATTTATTTAGGGTATTCCCTAATACAAAAATCTAAATGTAACAATTTAGTTTCTTTATTTTACATAAAATAGTTTAAAAAAAAAGAGAAAGAAAATGTATTTTATTTCATTTTTTGATTTGATTTGATTTGATTTAAAATTTATGCTTAAAAACAAAAGGCTCAAAATGGTAAACCTACAGTAAATCAATTACTTAACGCAGATGGATATATCCAAGATATAGAAAAATCCCACATTTCTAATGCCAAATGATGCTGTACCGCGATACTGTGTAGTTCTGGCTAAAAACAGATATGGGATCCTCTGAGGTGAGGCATTATGTAATGTAATCAGTTCTCTCGGCATTGAGCGAGAGTATTGATCCAGAGGGTCTTGTTCTTGTGCTCTGACACAGAAAAGGTGAGAGGAAATCCTCTGGCCTGAAAAGAGCAGACAAATGAAATGTTATATAGTCAGCCGGTGAGTAAGGCACATTGAAGAGGTTCTCTAGCACTCAACAGACACATGTACGTTGTGGAATCTCTCTGCTTTTGGCGGCAGCGCAGAATCTTTGTTCGTTCAAAAAGACTTGAGGGATTTGTTTAACTAGAAACCGGTTTGTTCTACTAGAAGATATACAGAGGCAATGAATGTCAGAGAATGTTGAAAGGAAAGTTTTATTGATATTGTAGAGAGCGATTAGTTTGATTTGTGTGTGAGAATGTGGGACGATCTATTCTCTCTGACAAAGACTTGCAGTCAATGAACCGTCCCAGAAGCGCGTCCTGATGATGAATTTCTACAACTTCATATTTGATGTATTTTTGTCGATTTTTGTTGATCAAAGCTGCTCAGTGACAGCAAAAGAGTTTCTTCTGTGGTAAATAAAGGAAATGGTTGTTCCCAAAAGAGGTCAAAAGAACATTAATTATTGTGTTATTTACGTATATTGTTTACATTTTTATTGGAGCAAATAAGTTATCGAGTGAGTACTAAATGTTGCAATTTGTTAATTACTAATATTAAAAACTACAAATAGCAATTTATTCAAACTCATTTCTGCTAGGTATTTTACCTTAAATACAAAACCACAAAACCAGTCTTAAGTAGCACAGGTATATTTGTAGCAATAGCAACAATACACTCTATAGTTCAAAATTAACCGTTTCTTTTTTAGGCTAAAAATCATTAGAATATTAAGTAAAGATCATGTTACATGAAGATATTTTGTACATTTCCTACCATCAATATATCAAAACTTGATTTTTGATTAGTAATATGCATTGCTAAGAACTTCATTAGGACAACTTTAAAGGTGATTTTCTCAATATTTTGATTTTTTTGCACCCTCAGATACCAGATTTTTAATAGTTGTATCTCGGCTAAATAGTGTCAATCCTAACAAGCCATACATCAATGGAAAGCTTATTTGTTACTTTTTGGCAGAAATTTGGTAGAAATGTTTACTTTATACTGTAGGTTTTGTGTATACCAAAAAAAAAAAAATAAATAAATAAATAAATGTAAGTAAAATTGTGACAGCTAATAAGATTTTACAATTTGTGTACAAGATTGTACCCTTTTTTGAAAAAAAAAAAACTTTTATACACCAATGAAGCATTCAATTGATCAAAAGTTACATTACAGATATTTATTAATTTCACAAAATATGCATTTTGAACTTTCAATATTGAAAATAATAATATTTTAATATATTTTAATAATATTTTAATATTATTTTGAGCAGTAAATAGACATATTAGAATGATTTCTGAAGGATCATGTGACACTGAAGACTGGACAATTACTGTAAGCGTTGCCATTACAGAAATAAAATACATTAACATGTAGAAATAGGAAACAGGTATTTTAAACTGTTAGAAAATCACAATATCTTTAATAAAATAAATGCAGACTTGATGAGAAATAAAATATTTATTTTAAAAGCATGAAAAACATCTTTTGTATCCTAAATATTTGAACAGAAGTGTATTTCCGAAATGAATTATTCATTTTAATTATTCAATTATTTAAAAAAATCATTAAGAAATGACCACTCATTAAGACATATTAAGAAATATATGATAGTGTATATATATGATAGTTTTTTTTTTTTCCAGTTTTAATTTTTTCAGGGTTAAATTAAAATTAAGTAGTTAAAACCCATATCTAATTGAAATTATGACATTTGTACAATTTAATAACAATTTATTAAAAGTTTCACAATAAATACTTTTTGTGGATCCAGTGATTTTAATATTTTTTTCTGGTAAACAAATGAACTTAATTTATAATCAAATGAAGTTAAATTTATTTCGGCAAACAAAGTGCTGAACAACAGAGGTTTAAGATTAAGATATGGAAGAAAATTTGTGAATATTCTTAAAGTTTTTAATAATTTATAATTATTATAATTATCAATGAGATATACATTCTACTGTACAGAAATGTATTTCTTCAACTATAACTTTAATAACTTCAAGTTAAGCCGTACTTTTATTTTGACGGGTTGTAGAAGACCTTAGTTTCTGTGCATGTATATAATATGACAATGGTTTCTCAAATTAAGTGGTAAAATGCTCATGAAGAGACTCTCAGAGCAGTTGGAGATTAATTTTTTATGTTTGAAACCGTGCCTCTGCACCATTTATTCACACAGAGAACATGCAGGATTCATTTTTAAATTGTATTTTTGCAACTTAATATTCACAGACACTAGTCTATGTCGCAAGGGGATTTAAGTGCACTGTATTTTATCCAAATATGGACAAATTCTGTGCCATTCTGTGTTATACAGCAAATTCCATTTTAATGACTGGATTCCGCAATTCCGTCTGCCTTTTCTGCATTGCAGAAATCATAGGGTCCTAGTTTAATTTTGATTTAATGCTGAAGCCCTACAGAATTGACTTACTTTCCAATCAGAGCTAAAAATGATTTAGGTTGCACGAGACAAACAGGCTGTATCTCCACATCCTATAGAAAGTCAGCCCTTAAAGGAACACTCCACTTTTTTTTGGAAATAGGCTCATTCTCCAACTCCCCCCTGAGTTAATAAGCTGAGTTTTATCATTTTGAAATCCATTCAGCAGTTCTCCTGTTCTGGCAATATCACTTTTTAGCATAGCTTAGCGTAGATCATTGAATCCTATTAGACCAATAGCATTGCATTCAAAAATAACCAATGAGTTTCGATATTTGTCCTATTTCAAAAATTGACTCTTCTGCAGTTATATCGTGTACTAATACCGGCGGAAAATGTAAAGCTGCGATTTTCTAGGCAGATAAGATTAGGAACTACACTCCCATTCCGGTGTAATAGTCAAGGAAGTTTGCTGCCGTAATATGGCCAAAGCAGGCGCAGTAATATCACACAGCGCCTGAAATTAGTTCCCAGCTAGGTAACTTCCAACGAGGAATGCTCCCTGTGCATGCAGTTGGTCAGGTTGTGCTGCGATGTGCTGCGTGATATTACTGCGCCTGCTTTGGCCATATTACGGCATATTACTTCCTTGACTATTACGCCGGAATGGGAGGGTAGTTCCTAATCTTGTCGGCCTAGAAAATCGCATCTTTACATTTTCTGCCGTTCTTAGTACACGATATAACTACAGAAGAGTCAAGTTTTAAATAGAACAAATATGGAAACTCGTTGGTCATTTTTGAGCGCGATGCTATTGGTCTAATAGGATTCAATGATCTATGCTAAGCTATGCTAAAAGTGATATTGCCAGAACAGGAGAACGGCTGAATGGATTTCAAAACGGTACAAATCAACTTATTAACTTGGGGAGGAGTTGGAGAATGAGCCTATTTCAAAAAGTGGAGTGTTCCTTTAAGGGCTGACTTTCTATAGGACATGGAGATACAGCCTGTTTGTCTCATACAACCTGCAAGTCATTGAGTATGTAGGCCTACTTTATTTTGCTAGTTCTGCTGTTTTTTCTGAGTCCTTTCGGCGGTGGATATAGGGATGACACTCATTTGTACTGAGGCCATGTAGCTTTTTGTGTCCCTTTCTATCTCTCAGCCCTTCTTTCCACTACTTCGCTTGTTTTACAAGGTTGTCTGATGTGATGATTGAATCTGCTACGGTATCTTCAGCCCATCTCGACGCCCCACTGATACACTATATTTGTTTTTTCTCCGTCCTTTGTTTCTCCACTCTTGTACGGGAGAGAGGCGGCTCATTTTCATTTCAAACCGAGTTCTGGCTGCTCAGATGCTAAAGCAATGCAGCGGACACTGTGTTAAAAGCTGCATAAGAAAACCAATTCTATGAATTTTTACAGATTGATCAGTGGCTCAGGAGAGACAATAACGTTTGAGGTTTGAAGTTTGCAATTGTATACTGGGATTATACATTTAGTATAAACACATTCAGGATAAACACAGTATGTTTTATGCATTCTGGGACAAAACAGGCATTCCTTGCCTGTAAGTTAACACCATCAGATACAAAATAATATGTGCTGTTGTGTCAAGTATTTATAAGTAATAATCTAATTTTAATCTACATTCTATAAAATAAATCCGTAAAATAACAGAAAATGTCCTGGAAGGTCATTACACAGGACATTATCCATTAATTTTACAGACAATCCATTAATTCTAAAACACAACACAATGCAGTGTAAAATGCAAAATAGTGGTAAAACACTTGTAAAAAATAAATACAGAAAAATTCCTTCAAATTATACAGTACATTGTCTTATTTTTACAGATTTTTCTTGGAGTCACCATCAGTAAATTAAATATTTAAAAGCTACTTATTTCAGTCTTTGAGGATGTTTTAATTAGGAGATTTTTTAGTGAATAATATCTTTTTTATGTATTTCGTATCATTAAGATACTAGTTTTATTAATATTTTGAATCTGTTTTTAATTTGATATTTCCATTTTTATTTTAAATGCAACCAATTATTGGTCATTATCAATATTTACATTTTATATTTATACTTTATATTTAGTTAATATTTTTTTGTGTGTTTTTGTCATTTTCGTGTTTTTGTCCATGTAATTTTTATTTTTTGTTTTTCCAAGTAAAACTGAATTTAAATGAAAGAAAATGAGAAATCTAGCTGGAAAAAAAAGTTTGATAAAACTTTACTGAAAGCTCTTATGTATGATGCATTATAAAGTTATTTATAATGTATGACATAATGTAATATATCTTTTCATAAATAACTGTAACCAAGGTTAAAGTGCATTATAATATTTGCAGATTTTAAAACTGGCTGTTTGTCATGTGTTTTAATGCATTTTACATTCTAGAAGTGTGTTCAATTAATAGGTTGCAATACAATACATTATAAGGATCATACATTATGAAACCATACAATACATTAAAAGGTCCATTACAAGACATGATTTCTGCATTTAAAAAAACCTTTAGATTGCATTGTACATAAATGCTTTAAGAAAAGTTTTTTATATTAAATTTATATCAGTTAATCTTTATTTTATTTCAATAACTGAAAATGTTTATATTGTAATAAGCGTAATTATTTTCATTTTTCCAATGGATTTAATTTTAAAATAAGTTTCAGCTATAAAATAACCCTGAATATGACTTCAGGATACTTGAATTATAGTACCAATATGAACTATTTTTATAAAGTTTTGTTCTTTTTGAAACTTGATGTGTGTAAATGACAACAATGGTGAATAAATGATGACAAAATGTTATTTATTTGTGAACTACTCTTTTCAGGGACATAGAGCCAGTTATGATACAATAGAGGTAATTCAACACTTCCAATCCTCCAAACAGACAGAGAGATGAATCAGCTCTTTATGGCTCTATACAAGCTTTTCACTTTTACAAGAAAAGTGGGATCATGACAGTCCAATGCCCACTTTATGCTTCTGTGTCATGCATCAGCACTGTTCTGTTGGTGTTCTCAACACCATTAAAAGTTAGATACATCCAGCTGTACTTGCATGCATACAGTACACTGTATCAACGATAGATAGGTTTTTTGTTTGTTTGTTTTGTTTTTAGTGATAGTTGTTCATGACCAGTTAATCTGCCTATTGTTCTTCAAAAAAATCTTTCAGGTCCCACAATTTCTTTGGTTTTCCAGCATTTTTGTGTATTTAAACCCTTTCCAACAATGACTGTATGATTTTGAGATCCATCCTTTTTACACGGAGGACAACTGATGGACTCATATGCAACTATTACAGAAGGTTCAAACACTCACTGATGCTTCAGAAGGAAACACCATGCATTTAGAGGCGGGGGGTTGGGGGGGGGGGGGTGACCTTTTTGAATTTGACGATCGGGGTAAATTTATTTTGTCTTCTGAGAAACATGTAAGAGACTATGTAATCTTCTGTAGCCTCTGAAGGGCAGTACTAAATTAAAAATATTTAGGCCAAATAATAGAAATGTACACACCTCCATTCTGTTTAAAAGTTTTCACCCTCTCTCTTAATGCATTGTTTTTCCTTCTGGAGCATCAGTGAGCATTTGGACCTTCTGTAATAGTTGCATATGAGTCCCTCAGTTGTCCTCAGTGTGAAAAGATGGATCTCAAAATCATACAGTCATTGTTGGAAAAGGTTAAAACACACAAAAATGCTGGAAAACCAAAGAATTTGTGGGACCTGCAGGATTTTTCTGAAGAACATCAGGCAGTTTAACTGTTCAGGACGAACAAGGGACTCATGAACAAACTAAATAAAACACAGCTGTAGATCTTTCAGGTAATAACACAATATTAAGATTCAAGGGGATGTAAACTTTTGAATGGGGTCATTTTCATAAATTCTCTTGTGGACTATATGTAAATGTCTTTTATGTGAAATATCTTATTCAGGTCAGTACTAAATAAACAATAACATGCATTTTGTATGATCCCTCTTATTTTGGTAAAATAGCAACATTTTTCAGATTTTGAAAGGGAAATATAACTTTTGACCTCAACGATAGATAGACAGATGACAGATAGATAGATAGATAGATAGATAGATAGATAGATAGATAGATAGATAGATAGATAGATAGATAGATAGATAGATAGATAGATAGATAGATAGATAGATAGATAGATAGATAGATAGATAGATAGATCAAACTCTAATCAGCTAAATTTGACTACAAGGAATGACGCTATTAAGATATTATAAACATTAGCATCTTGGCCGTCTGTAAAGCTGCTTTGAAAGACTCTGTAAAAATCAATTTTCCTCGACTTGAACACCTACGGATGGTGTGGTGTCACCACAGAAGCAGCTAATGAGTGTTTCACTGATAAAGCCACAGGGATACACAGCTTCAAAGAGAGGTGTCAGTCACACCAGACTGTTCAAGATGCAGAGGAAGATGACCAGCAAGTCCATGTCATGTTCAGAGCAGAGCAGATAGCTTTACTGTACTGCCTTTGCTTGACTCACAGCCTTTATTTGTCTAAATACCTCAAACCAGGAATCCACAGAAACCTACAACAAACTAGCTGTCTCTGCATGTTAAACTGGAAACAGAAAATCTATTGTAACACTGAAAAAAAAAAAAAAAAAACATTTCACATTTACATTAAAATTAAGTTGTTGTGACACTATTTTCTATATGACACATTGGAATATTTATTCTAAAAAGCACTGTACAAAGTAACACATATGTAGGCTTTATATTTTGAGCCCTTTGCATGGGAATGATCATATTTGCGACTCTCTTTCCTCAAACCACCTCACAGCGTTTGCACTTCAGCTGTGTCTCTGTAAGCTTAGAGAAGTTAGTGCAAAGGTGTTTGTTCTAAAGAAGATAAGACAGCTGGATTTGGGCAAACAAGACACTGCTGAAGGCATCGCTGAGGCGAAACTCTTGTGTACATTGTTTTACTCAGTTACTACACTGAGAGGCATTGTGTTTTGTGGCTTTGCTGAGGGATACATGTGTTTACATTTCATTCCTTTATATAAAAATGGAATAAGATTAAGAGAAAGACTGAAGCTAGTTGTCACAAGCGCTGTATCGCAGACTTTGGGGCAATACAAAATATGAGGATACCTTTTTTGCCCATCATATTTTTTATATAATATCTGTTAGATAGAAAGTAAGGATAAAAAATAATAGTTGAATTTATAAAAATTACCCTGTTCAAAAGTTTACATACGCTTGATTCTTAATACTGTGTTGTTACCTGAATGATCACAGCTGTTTTTTTGTTTTTTTTTGTCTTTTTGTGATAGTTGTTCATGAGTCCCTTGTTTGTCCTGAACAGTTAAACTGCCCGCTTTTTTTCAGAAAAGTCCCTCAGGTCCCACAAATTCTTTGGTTTTTCAAGATTTTTGAGTGACTGTATGATTTTGAGATTCATCTTTTGTTGTCCTCAGTGTGAAAAGATGGATCTCAAAATCATACAGTCATACAGTCACTCTCATATGCAACTATTACAGAAGGTCCAAATGCTCACTGATGAAAGGAAGGTCGCTGCATTAACTTTTTGAATTGAAGATCAGGGTAAATGTAACTTATTTTGTCTCCTTGGAAACGTGTAGGTATCTTCTGTAACTTCTGAAGGCCAACACTAAATTAAAAAAAATATTTAGGAAAATTATGAAAAATGTACACAACTTAATTCTGTTCAAAAGTTTACACCCCTGGCTCTCAATGCATTGTTTTTCTTTCTAAGCATTAGTGAGCGTTTGAACCTTGCCATATGTAGGTCATTTTTATAAATTCTACTATTATTTTCTCTTGTGGACTATATGTAAACAGCTTTTATGTGAAATATCTATATAAATATATGGAATAATATATTTTACAGACTTTGCAACGTGTATGTAAACTTTTGACCTCAACTGTATGTCTTCAAATCTTTTCTGATGAAACATCAACCTCTACATCTTAAGTGTGAATAAACGTACTCGGTTACTTTCGTAACCTCGGTTCCCTGAGATACGGGAACGAGTACTGCGTCTGTAAAGACGCTTATGGGAAAAGCTCCTTTTCTCCTGAGACTGAAGCATTTCAATAACGCAGTGTAACTGCACGGCCATTGGTTCGTGCAGTGTTAAAGAAACGAACCAATGGCTCGGCAGCGGAGATGCACAAACCTATGGCGATGATTCGCGCCCGATCGCGCCAAAAGGGGCGGAGCATCTGGCTATATAAGCGAGCATTTCGCCATAGGGAACTCAGGTACTTCGACTGAAGCGACGACTGAGTCGTGCAGCTACCTAGCACGGCCAGCAACGCAGTACTCGTTCCCGTATCTCAGGGAACCGAGGTTACGAAAGTAACCGAGTACGTTCCCTTTCGATACTTTCACTCGTACTGCGTCTGTAAAGACGCTTATGGGGAACCAGTACAATCCCGCCGTGCTAAGGTAGAGGAACGACTAACATGACCCTAGCACTAAAGGGCTAATAAGGGCCAATTTGTTCAATCAGATAGCCTGATAAACGTCCGTTCCAAGGAATAAGTACACTTGGAGCTCCACAGAGGCCAAGACGCACTATATATAACATACTGGTAAAAACATACCACTATGTGGAAAGGACCCGAGTCTGTAAGACTGGAACGTCCAAGTTATAGAATCTAGCAAATGTGGACGGTGAGGCCCAGCCTGCCGCCGCACAAATCTCTGCAATGGAAACCCCACTAGACCACGCCCAAGACGAGGCGATGCCCCTAGTCGAATGGCCCTTACTCCCATGGGACATTGTAGGCCCAAAGAGGAGTAAGCCAGCGTGATGGCTTCCACAATCCATTTGGATAATCTCTGTTTTGTGACCGAACACCCCTTGGTGCGGCCACCAAAACATACAAACAGCTGTTCTGACTGCCTAAAAGGGGCAGAACGCTCTATATAACATCTCAGAGCCCTGACAGGGCAGAGAGGGTTAAATCCCTGGTCTTGCTCCGTAGGAGGAAGAGCCAAAAGGGAAATAATCTGGTCTCTAAAGGGTGTAGAGAGACTTTTGGGAACATACCCACGCCTTGGCTTCAGGATGACCTTAGAGTCATTTGGCCCGAATTCCAAGCAAACGGGGCTCACAGAGAGCGCCTGTAAATCACCCATGCGTTTGACTGATGCTAATGCCAATAGCAGGGCAGTCTTCAACGTCAGGGGGCGAAGGCCTATGGACTGAAGCGGTTCGAAGGGAGGGCTTTTCAGGGCCCTCAATACTGTGGGTAAGTCCCAAGACGGAACCGTGACGGGGCGAGGGGGATTAAGCCGCCTTGACCCCTTTAAAAAACGAACGACCAAGTCGTTTCTTCCCACAGATTGACCGTTTACAAGGTCATGGAATACCGCTATAGCTGCAACATAGACCTTGAGCGTAGAAGGGGATCTCCCCTTATCCAACAGCTCTTGCAAGAAGGACAATATCACAGATATGTCACATAAAATTGGGTCCGTACCGCGGGTGGAACACCAGGCGGAAAAAACAGACCACTTGAGATCGTAGAGCCGCCTCGTAGAGGGTGCTCTAGCTTGTGAAATAGTACTCAAAACCGACTCAGGGAGACTTAAAGGCTCCCGTCTAGAGCCCAAACGTGCAGCGCCCACAATTCCGGTTGGGGGTGCCATATCGTTCTGTTCGCCTGTGTTAAGAGATCTCGTCTCAGTGGCACGGCCCATGGTGCTCTTGAGAGCAGCCTGGGAAGATCTGGAAACCAATGCTGGTTCTGCCAGAATGGAGCCACTAACAGGACCTTGAGTTTCTGTTCCCGCACTCGCCTGATGACTTGTGGCAGCAGAGCGATAGGAGGGAATGCGTATAACAGGAGATTGGGCCATTCTTGGGTCAATGCGTCCTGTTCCTTCGAAAAATAAATTGGGCAGTGATGATTGTCTTTTGAGGCGAAAAGATCTACTCGCGCCTTGCCAAAGACAGCCCATATTTGCTGAACCGTGTGAGGGTGAAGCGTCCATTCGTCTGAGGAGACGTGGCTCCGAGACAACATGTCTGCTCCCTGGTTCAGTTTGCCTGGCACATGCGTCGCTCTTAGAGAGCGGAAGTGCAGCTGAGCCCATTTCAGGAGACGTTCTACCATCGTAAATAGACGTCTCGACGAGAGGCCCCCTTGGTGATTTATGAAGGACACCACTGTCATGCTGTCCGAACGGACTAAGACATGGTGACCTTTCAGTGCAGGTAGAAGGGTGTGAAGGCCTAAACATACTGCTAGCATTTCCAAGCAGTTGATGTGAAGGCGACTCTCCGCTTTCGACCATAGGCCGAAAGCAGGCTGGCCGTCGCACAGCGCCCCCCAACCTAAGTTGGAGGCGTCTGTCGAGACCGCTTTCCTTCTGACCACCAAGTCCAGGGGAACGCCCTGTTCCATCCATTGAGCGCACCTCCAAGGAGCCAGGGCTGCTATACAGGCCCGATCTACTTTGATGCGCTGGCGTCCCAAACGCCACGCTTGAGGAGGAACCTTTGGTTTCAACCAGAACTGCAGGGGGCGCATTTGAAGCAGACCCAACTGAAGTACTGGAGATGCTGAGGCCATAAGGCCGAGCATCTTCTGAAAAACCTTGAGTGGGTGAAGGGCTCCTATTTTGAAGGAAGCCGCGAGCCTGCGAATGGCTTGGGCTCTCTGCGGCGCAACTGCTGCCTTCATTTGACGTGAGTCGAAAACTGCTCCCAGGAACGCAATGCGTTGGCTGGGAGACAGCACGCTCTTGGCAAAATTGACCTTGAGTCCTAGGCACTCTAAGTGGCTGAGGATTAAGGCTCTGTGGTGTGTTAGCTCGCTCTCTGACTGGGCTAGGATGAGCCAGTCGTCCAGATAGTTCAGGACGCGGATTCCCATCTGTCTCAGAGGGGAAAGTGCTGCGTCCATGCACTTTGTAAACGTGCGAGGGGCTAACGACAGTCCGAACGGAAGGACTGTATATTGATATGCCACTCCCTCGAAGGCGAATCTCAAGAATTGCCTGTGATGGGGGGCGATCTGAATGTGGAAGTATGCATCCTTCAGATCCAGTGAACAAAACCAGTCCCCTTTGCGTATCTGCGAGAGGATCTGTTTTAGTGTAAGCATTCTGAACGGCCGTCTCATGAGGGCTCGATTCAGCTGTCTGAGGTCGAGGATGGGACGTAGACCGCCATCCTTCTTTGGAACGAGGAAGTAACGGCTGTAAAAACCTGACTCGCTCTGTGTTGGGGGGACCGTTTCCACGGCGCCCTTGGCCAACAGATTCTTTACCTCTAATCGCAAGACGTCTGCGTCTTTGCTGCGAACTGAGGTGGTGATCACACCATGAAAGCGAGGAGGTCTTCGAGCGAACTGGAGTACATAGCCTCGTTCTATTATACCCAAAACCCATTTTGACACTCCGGGGATGGCTTGCCATGCCGCGGATCGTGTCGCTAGGGGCTGCAATGGTTCGCACAGCTGTATGCTGTCTGAAAGCATTGGAAGAGGAAATTTGCTCTTTTCTTGAAAATGTTTGTTTTTTATTTTTCCCGCTATCACAGCGGTTTGCTGTAAGGGCGCTGATACAAAGGGCCCGTGAGTTACAGCTACATTGTTCACAAACATGAGTTCCCTTACACTCGGAACAGAACGGAGTGTAGAAGGGTTTAAAAGAGGCACTTTGGGGGCTGGTCCGGCTGCTGCGAGACTTGGCCCCTCCCTCTTCCTGCTGTTGAGATCAGGAAGATGCTGGCGGCGCCTGGTCCAACACCACTCTTGGCCGAGGTCCCTGGCGCTTAGGGAAGGGAAAGCGCTTGGCTGGGCGTGAACGAGGACGGAGCTCCGTCTGAGGAGCTGGTTGCGCAGCTGGGGGCGTGGCTTTTGCAGGCTGCTGAGTCGGCGCCGGCTTGGGGCGACCAGGAGCCGTTGCAGAGCTTGAGCGTTTTGGCAGAAAGTGTCGCATGGCTTGGGACGATTTCTGCGCTGCAGTGAAGCGCTCCGCGAAGCCCTCGACAGCTGGGCCGAACAGGCCGGTCGGCGAAATGGGGTGTCAAGGAAGGCGACCTTATCCGCGTCCTTGATCTCCGTAAGATTAAGCCATAAGTGGCGCTCCAGCACCACCAAACTGGCCATCGATCGCCCGATTGCCTGAGCCGTCATCTTTGTGGCGCGTAACGCCAGATCCGTAGCGCTGCGTATTTCTCTGAGCGGAGAATCATCCAGGCCCAACTCGTCCAGCCCGCGGAGGAGTTTTGCTTGGTACACCTGGAGTACCGCCATTGAGTGAAGCACCGAAGCTGCCTGTCCAGCAGACGAATACGCTCGTCCAGCGAGGGTAGAGGTCGTCCTGCACGGCTTAGACGGGTGTGACGCCCTAGCCTTCCAGCCGATAGCGGTGGGCGGGCAAAGGTGCGCAGCAACCGACTCGTCCAGCGGGGGCAGCTTCTCGTAGCCCTTTTCCTCAGCGCCATCGACCGTGGTGAGGGCAGCAGAAGAGGAAGTATGAAGGCGGGCGGAGTATGGAGCACGCCAGGACTTAGAGATTTCGTCGTGGACTTCGGGGAAGAATGGTGAAGCTCGCTGACGAGGGGCCTGGCGGCGCCCCGGCAGGAACCATTCATCCAGCCGGCTCCTAGATGGCTCCTCGGGGGGAGACCATTGAAGATCCAGCTCCTCGACAGCTTTAGATAGGACGCGGAACAGTTCGGCGTCCATACCGGCGCTGGCGGCGCTGGATTGCGCAGACGGCAAGGGGGCGGGGTCATGGGAAGAGCCCGACAACTCCTCTGCGTCAGATGCGGCCAATGACATGCTGTCATCCTCGCATTCACTTCCTCCGAAGGAGACCAGATCGCTCGCAGCCGCAGAGGGACGCTGGTCAGGATGCAGGAAGAGAACTGGCGAATCCTCTCCATGTGGTGAAGGCGAGGCACGCGGGGTCTGAGCCGGCGTGAGCTCGCCTGTCACCGCGCTCTTAGCTCTCCTGCCCCGCTGCTTCTTCCTAGCAGGCTCTTGCGAGGAAGTAAGCGGGAGGGCGCGAGAAGCGGCGTCGCTCTCTGAAAAGAAAGCTAGCCGCGAGCGGAGGGAAGTGAGACTCATATTCCCGCAGTGGGAACATTCCGTCTCATTGAGCGCAGCCTCAGCGTGGGCGTGACCCAGGCACGAGACGCACTCAGCGTGAGTGTCAGCGGCGTGCAGAGGGGCTCTGCACGAGCGACAAAAACGCCGTGGCATTTGAAACAACGCCGTAGAAATTTGCTCTTAATTTGCTCTTTCAGATGTTCGCCGGATAGCAGCAGGGAATCAGCTCCGGAGCGTCAATCCGCCGAGCAGTGAAGATCCGCTGCGAGGCTCGTCAACGGCGAAGAAGAGGCTTGCTTGAGCGAAGTCTGCGTAGTCAGTCTCTGCGAAGATCAGAAGTCGTCGCTGAAGAAGAAGGATCTGAGTTCCCTATGGCGAAATGCTCGCTTATATAGCCAGATGCTCCGCCCCTTTTGGCGCGATCGGGCGCGAATCATCGCCATAGGTTTGTGCATCTCCGCTGCCGAGCCATTGGTTCGTTTCTTTAACACTGCACGAACCAATGGCCGTGCAGTTACACTGCGTTATTGAAATGCTTCAGTCTCAGGAGAAAAGGAGCTTTTCCCATAAGCGTCTTTACAGACGCAGTACGAGTGAAAGTATCGAAAGGGAACTTTTAGCTATTTTAAATTTTTTGGTGAACTACTCCTTGAAAGGCATGTACCTTTACAGAAATTGACTGAAGGACAGAGTGTGACAACTAGCCAGAGCACAAAAAGCTAAAAGGTGTGAAATTCTGAATGAAACTTGAAGTACTCATACCTTTCTATTGAAATCTCCTCAAAAAAAAAAAAAAAAAAAAAAAAAACACTCGAAAGCTTGTGTCGTGTTCATTTCCTAGAGTTCTGAGGCGGTCTACAGAGAGTCGTGCTGAATGGAGACTTTGTGGAGTTGATCAGTGTAGAACTAATTAAAGGGCAGAATGGCTCAGTCATTTCCACCCTCCGCTCTCATGACACACTTGGTATTTAAGGAGCTTTACAGAAAAGATGAACACCGACCGTGGAATGTTCTGGAACAGCAGACCTGAAAGCAGTGCCCAGAAAACTGCCTCTCGAGTGATTCATTTTTCAACTACTCTTTGAAGCTATAGTTTTATTTCATCATCATGCCATTCCAAACCAGTGTTTTACTGTGGAACACAAAGGAAGTTATTACTAATTAACATAGCTGGGTAGATCACTTACAAATTGTAATCCATTACTGATTCCAGATTACATGACAAAAATTGTAGTCAGTAATGTAATGCGTTACATTACACATTTTAGGTAATATAATCACTTACTTTTGGATTACTTTTAGATTACTTTTGACTTAACCTGTTTATCACATTGATTTAAGTATGATTATATTGTACCATAATGATGTAAAAATGCAAAGAGTAAGAAAATATGTTCCATTCATTGTAATTAACATCATGAAGTGTATTAAACATTGTATTACGTTTCCCAATCTAGTTTTTGTGAACGAACTGCAGGGGGATTGTGGGTTTAGTGAAAAGCTAACAGTTCAAAAAGTTAAAATTAAAATAAATTATTTTAAAACACAGTCTATTTCAAGGGTATTTCTATAGTCTTTGTTTTAAAATAACAATTAAAAACACGTACTAAAAAAGATTAAATATTGTATTTAGCTGCATGCCATTTGACCATTAATTAACATCAAATAAACCGTAAACATGCATGTGATACTTTAAAATTAAAATATTTGGTGAATAAGGTTTAGATGACAAAAGGTTTTGGAACACCTGCATTACATGTAAATAAAAAATAATGTAAATATATGCATTTTAATTTAGTTTGAAAGACAAAAGCCTTTTAAAGACAAACAATAATGGTTAAAAAATCTAGAGTGATCATTCAAAAAAAAAATGAATGTGTTTATTAGTGTATTATGCAATGTTGAAACCCTTTTTTAAACCTGAAATGGTTTTTTGTAAATCCAGTGGTCAAATGCTGTGTTGCCACCTGACTAATGACTAGTCTATGTGTGAATGTTTGCAAAACTGGACTTTCTGAATGTATATAATCGGTCTATTTTAGAAAGGAAAATGTAAAAGATGAAAAGGAGAAATCTTGAATTACAAATAATTTATTGCTATTGTGTGAATATGTAATCATGTATAATCCGTATCTGTAGTCTGATTACAAGTATTTTAAAATGTAACTTAATTCTCTAATTACAAGTACTTAAGAACATAATTTTTGGACTCTGATTACGTAATCCAGACTACATGTAATCAGTTACTATGCAGCTCTGCTAATAATTACTATAATATTACATTATATTATATTGTCACGTATCTGGTCTATCCTGTCATTATGCACCGCTCGCTCAGAGCCTGCTCTTCCAGAGTCTCCGCTGGAGACGCCCAGCCCTCCTGAATCTCCGCTGGGGTCGTCCAGTTCTCCAGAGCCCGCTCCTCAAGAGCGTCGTCCAGAGCCCGCTTCACAAGAGCGTCGTCCAGAGCCCGCTTCACAAGAGCGTCGTCCAGTGACTCCGCTGGTTCCGCCCAGCCTTCCAGAGACTCCGCTGGTTCCGCCCAGCCTTCCAGAGACTCCGCTGGTTCCGCCCAGCCTTCCAGAGACTCCGCTGGTTCCGCCCAGCCTTCCAGAGACTCCGCTGGTTCCGCCCAGCCTTCCAGAGACTCCGCTGGTTCCGCCAGGCCTTCCAGAGCCTCCGCTGGTCCCGCCCGGCCTTCCAGAGTCTTCGCTGGTTCCGCCCAGTCTTCCTGATCCTCCGCTGGTCCTGTGCAGCCTTCCTGAACCTCCGCTGGTCCTGTCCAGCCTTCCTGAACCTCCGCTGGTTCCGCCCAGCCTTCCTGATCCTCCGCTGGTCCTGTCCAGCCTTCCTGAGCCTCCGCTGGTTCCGCCCAGCCTTCCTGATCCTCCGCTGGTCCTGTCCAGCCTTCCTGAACCGCCGCTGGTTCCGCCCAGCCTTCCTGATCCTCCGCTGGTCCTGTCCAGCCTTCCTGAACCTCCGCTGGTTCCGCCCAGCCTTCCTGATCCTCCACTGGTCCTGTCCAGTTGTCCTGAGATTCCTGTCTGCCCGGTTCTGGTCAAGGAGGCCATGCATGGACTGTTCCCACCCACCCTCCCTGCTGCTCCAGTCCCGCCACCTCTGTCTCCTGACAGTCCCTCTGCTCACCCACATCCCACCTTCGGTGCAGAGGACTCGCAGTGGGATTGCCAGTCTTCATCGGTGTCCAGACTGAAGGATCCCTCACCATCACCTCCAGTCTCAGAGTCCTGGACTCCACCTCGGTCCTCCGACCCTGCGGCTCCAACCCGGCTCTGTGCACCCTCGTCTCCGTTGTCGGCCATCGGCCCACCAGCTCCTCCGGGCTCCATCGTCTCTCCGACTCCGCCCCGGTCAGTCGTCGCCCCACCTTCGCCTCTGGACTCTACTCCTCCGGCTGCGCCTCGTCACTCCGTCCTGCCGGCTCTGTGGACCTCCTCCCTCCCGTGGGCACAGCCTCGATCCTCTGTCACTCCGGCTCCGCTGCGTACCTCCGGACCTCCATCTCCGTCGGGGTCGCCAGAGCCTTGGGTTCCGCCTTGGCCCTCCGGATCCTCTGTGTCGCCCAGGACCATCGACTCTCCGGTTCTGCCTCGGCCTCCACCGGCTCCACCTCCGTCTGTCGGCCCCATGCAGGAGCCAACCCTTCCTCCGCCATGGCTTCTCCCTCCGTCGGCTCCGCCTCAGTTCGTGGTTCCAGTACCCCTACATGGACCTGGCCCTCCATCCCTCACCCCTGTTCCGCCTCCGCTCCACCACCCTCCAGGTTGTATTAGGTGGTTAGAGCGTCTGGAAGCCGCTCCTTGGGGAGGGGCTCTGTCACGTATCTGGTCTATCCTGTCATTATGAACTCTTGCACCACACATCATGGACTTCATTTCCCACAAGCCACTGCTCTAATCACTGCATTCACCTGCTCTCACTTTACTGATTACTGGTCACAGCTGCACCTCATCACTCTGTCTGCATTTAAGCCACTCACACACACAGCCACCTGGCAAAGTCTTATTGTTCCTATGGTCGTAATTCTAAGCGTGTTTCTCTGTGTTGGATTATCTGTGTATGACTCTGGACTGTGTACCCCGTTGACGATTCCTGCTTCCTGCCATTGCGACCATTGCCTGTCTATTGAACTGTTTCCCGGATTACCTTCGTTGTTCCTGTTTTCTGGTGATTATTCTTGCCTGTCGACACTTCTCAATAAAGCCTTGCAATTGGATCCGCACGTCTCACTCTGACTCTCTCTGTGACATATATATTGTTTTACATGATCATTATCATATATTGTATAATTATTGTAGGGCAGGTATGTTGTCTGCTGATCTGATATTAAAGGAGAACTATTATTCCGCTTTTTACAATATGTAAAATGAGTCTCAGGTGTAATATAATTCTCAAAATACCCCACAGATTATTTTCAAAATGCCTATTTTGAGTGGAAGCAGAAACACACCATTTTTGTGCATTTCTCTTTAAATGCAAATGAGCTGCGGTGCCTCTCCCCCTTTCCTAGAATAGATTTGTCCCTTTACAGCTTATATCTCGGGGTTTTTTTTCACGGTTTTCTGAGTGCACACATCCAAAGCATGTGCACAGAAAAACGGCTGTCACACAGCATGTGAGTACTAAACTAAGTTCTCTTTTATGTATTATTGCGCTTAAACTGTCAAATACACAGAAGTTTATGTTAAAAACACACAAGTTACAACAACAGTCAGTTATGTCTGTAAAGGTAAACAGCTGGGAAAGAAATTGCATGTTTATATTAGATCTGTGTGGCAGCAGCATAATATATAGTAAATAAATAAATAAAGCCACTTGTCTCCTCTAAAACAGGGACTCTAAATAGTATTCTGTGCTCGTTTGTGCAGAGAAAGACAGAAAAATTAACATGCTTTGGTCAAACTTTTGCCATGCCGTTAGAACTGGTACACCATTGTCACGTGCAAAAACAAAATGCACCGTAAGTGGAAATGTGCTGGTAAAGGGGCGGTAATATTACCACGTCACAGACAGAGCAAAATCTGACATGCCCTTTTTTTTTTTTTTTTTTTTTACATGCTTGCAGAAAAAATCTTACCAAAACAAAATTGTTTGGTTGTCCTTTTCAAGTTTTCTGGGTTGGTAGATGCACTGGGGATCCGATTAAAGCACTTAAAAAGTTTAATTTTAATAATATGTCACCTTTAATATTAATTCTGCATAGCATTTTACTGTCCTCTAAGGCCTATGATAGCTTTATATAGGGAGCAGATTGAAATTTAGCCTTTTATTCATAGGAAATTTTACCCTGAATTGCAGCTTCTGAGAATATTATGTGTTGCATATTCTCAACTCAAACATATCATTATGTGATTTTGCTTTTTCACAGTTTGAACAGCTAAAAAATACCTAAAATATTTCAATCCAGAGCTCACTGATGGTCTCCTGTGGTGTTTTATCCAGACAGGCTCTTTGATCCTCGTGTGGTGGTTTGACGTAGTTTTTGTAGCTTTTCGTCTTTATATTCACATTCCAACATGAGGCCATCCTATCAATCACAGCAACAATGGCCGTCTCTCTCAAATGCTCTTGAATGACAAATTGGAGCTGGAACGAGACGGTGGTCAGAGAGATATTTCCCAGTGCTGTCATAAGATCCCTGCACAAGAGACCAAGAGAGAGAAAAAAGATTTCATATTTGACGAAACTACTGAACTATTGAAGACAGCGTTGTGTTGTTGAAATAAGAAAAATAGTGTTTTGGATATTGCATGGAATTGCAAAATATATTTTATGCTTACCTAATATATATTTATTATGAATTGCTTGCAAACTAAATTACCCTGTTGAAGAACATACAAAATTTCGCTACGTCAGGAAATATACGTGTATGACAGTCATAAGATATCCAGCACTGACAGGACTAAAGCAAGATGTGTGCTTGTGTGAGGATGTTGAGTGGAGAAATGACAGTGGTTGTACCAAGTGAAAGGTCTGATGTCCAGACACCACCATTTTGTGTTATATAGACCTATTCCTCCGGGCCGGCCGGTGTTTTGGGTCAGACGTTTAAGTACAGTGCTGTGAGAGAGAGACCAGCTACCTACATAAGTGCAGCTATTTTCTGCACAGCCGAAAAGTGGTGGAAAAAGCCTAAAGTGGTCATTACCTTTGAGGACTAGGAAAAAAAGAAGCTTGGTCAATCCAAAGGGAAAATGCTGTGAGAGAGGACAGGAAATCAAAAGGAAAATGAGCCAACATATGACCTATAAGCTTTCACACAGGCTTGAATTTGACAATAGAACTGTCTTTCGTTTATTTCTTTTTAGTGATACAGCTGTGTAAAGTGAGTAAAGAATAGTGGGATTAAATCAGTGCTGATTGTTGACAGCATTTTATTTTCTATATATCTATTTGTTAATTAAAATTTATGATAAATAAACACACACACACACACTATCAGTCAAAAGTTTGGAATAATTAGGATGTTTGATGTCTTTAAAATAAGTCTATTTTACTCACCAAGGCTGCATTTATTTGATTAAACATACAGTAAAAAAATGCAATATTGTGAAATAGTATTGTCATTTTAAATAACTGATTTCTATTTGATTATATTTTAAAATATAATTTATTTCCGTGATGCAAATGAATTTTTCAGAAATTTTCAGCGTCATTACTTCAGTCTTCAGTGTCACATGATCCTTTAGGAATCATAATATGCTGAATTGTGTTCATTATTATCAATTATTATTGGTGTTTAATTATTGATAATGGTTATTATTATTGTTGCTGTTGTTGTTTATTTTTATTCAGGATTCTATAATGAATTAAAGATTTAAAATATTAGCATTTATTTGAATTTTTGTGACATTTTAAATGTATCTACTGTCACTTTTGATCAATTTAACACATATTCTCTGAATAAAAGTATTCATTTCTTAAAAACATGGACAATAATAACACTAAATCATGTGGATCATGTGATGATGAATACTGGAGTAATGGCTGCTGAAAAAATATTCAAATAGAAAATTATTTTTATTAAAAATTATTTATGAAAGGTCATAAAAGGAGTCAGAAAGGGTGAAAAATGACTATGGCAGATTACATTATGGCTGTTTTAAAGGAATAAGTCAGGTTATCTTCGGAAACCTCAATGGAGCTCAGACTGCAGGTGGGATGATACAGCAGCGTAAATGTGCATCATTTCTGTGTTTGCAGCTCCATAATCTCAATATGATGACATCATGTGTTGCTTTGTGCCCCTGTGGTTTTCTCTTTGCCCATCTTTTTTAAGGACCTTAAAGAGCGAAAGTGACCACAGCTGGAGAGTTGGCGTATAAAAAGAGTGTTTCTCTGTCCTTCACCAATGTTTTGTCACACCTCAGGGGGAAAGCGCAGTGTGTAAAGAGTCACTAGGCCTGAAACTACACACACTAACTCGCCTCTGATGCCAAAACTAATCCGTTAACACCTGAACGCCCCATAACGGATCAAACAGGGGTTTATCTGCTGCGGTGTGTCAATGACATGAAAGTGCACCTTTGTTTGTGATTGCGAAAGTGATGATGATGATGATTAATTGGCTAAACTGAGAGCATTATGAATAGTAGTCTATCAGACCTGTTTATATTATATAAAGTGAACATGTTGTGTCATTGGTTCTGTTCATACAGCAGGGCTTTGCCCGAAAATACAGTTGTGTGAGTCCTGAAAATGACAGGTATCAGTTTAGTTATCGAATGTCTTAGTCACTGCCATTCTTTAAAGGATAATTCACTCCAGAATTAAAATTTCCAGATACTTTACTCACCCATATGTCATCCAAGATGTTCATGTCTTGTTTTCTGAGGAAAACATTTCAGGATTTTTCTCCATATAGTGAACTTCACTGGGAGCCAACTGGTTGATCCAAATTGCAGTTTCAATGCAGCTTCAAAGGGTTTTACACGATCCCAGTTGAGTACATAAGGATCTTATCTGGCGAAAGGATTCATGCATTACATAATCATGTTGGAAAGGTTATGCGATGTAGGCGTACATCACGCAGAACTGACCGTCTGTGATCTTTCCAATGTGATTACGTAATGCACAAAGTCGCGGACATGCATCACAGAGCTCGTGCAAGAGGAGCATTTGTGGTAAAAAAAAAAAAAAAAAAAGTATATAAATTTTTCCTTTTTTTTTTTTTTTTAGAAAATTACCAATTGTTTTTGCTAGATAAGGCCCTTATTTCTCGGCTGGGAGTGTGTAGAGCCCTTTGAAGCTGCATTGAAACTCCAGTTTGAACCCTTCAACCCACTGATCCCATTAAAGTCCACTATATAGAGAAAACTCATGGAATGTTCCTCAAAAACCTTCATTTGTTTTCGACTGAAGATAGAAAGACAAACATTTTGGATGACATGGGGGTGAGTAAATTATCAGGAATTTCAAATAAAAAAAATCTACAGATAATTTACTCAACCTCTTGTCATTCAAAATGTTAAAAAAAAGACACGTTAAAAAAAATCAAGAATTTTCTCTGTATAGTGGACTTCTATTTTCTTAAATAAATGAATATTTCTACACTTTTTAACCACAAATGCTTGTCTTGTCTAGCTCTGCAATGCGTACACTGTGTGATACAGTTAGAATATGACTAAAAACTCCCATCTCATTTTCTCCTCCAACTTCAGAAACGTCCTACCACGTTTGTACCGACCCAGTGTTTACAAAGTGAATGTGCAAAAAAGATCAAACACCCTTTACAAAAAAAGGTAAAACAGCGGTGACAATTTTTAAGTTAGAGGAGAACATGAGATGGGAGTTTTTCGACATATCCTAACTTAAACCAGAGCAGACAGTATGCATCGCAGAGTTAGAAAAGACGAGCATTTTTGGTTAAAAAGTGTATAAATATTAATTTATTTAAAAAAATGGGCGATCGTTTCGCTAGATAAGACCCTTATTCCTTTGCTGGGATCGTTTAGAGCCCTTTGAAGCTGCATTTAAACTGCATTTTAGAAAGTTTAAACTCACAGGCACCACTGAAGACCACTATATGGAGAAAATTCCTGAAATGTTTTCCTCAAAAACATGATTTCTTTACGACTGAAGAAAGAAAGACATTAACATCTTGGATGACAAATGGGGTTAGTAAATTATCTGTAAATTTTTGTTCTGGAAGTGAACTATTCCTTTAAAGGTGTACTTTTTTGAGCGTACTAAAGTATAAAATACCGTAATATGTTTGCAGATTATTAGTAAATAAGCTTAGTTCACATATTTGTTTCTCCATAAAACAATGCTACAGCCAGTTATTCTGCTTTGAAAAGTGTGTTCCGTTTCGGAATGTCTGTTTTTGTTTTAACCTGTGTGACTCCGCCCACTTCCAATTTACTTAATAGTATTTCGACACCCTGGGTTGCCAGTTAGCTGAAAAAACAGTGTATTGCATGGAAGCCAGCTAATAAACTATGTCAAAGATTGCAGATTCTACCCAACCTAAAAAGCCTTCATCTATAAATCATTTGCGAAGCCATCTTAAAAAATTCCATAACCAGGGGCATATTAAAACACAGATAAATCAACTCATCAATGTACAGTGTTTATAGCTTGTTGCCTTCCATTTTCAGTTGCGCTCGTTCCTGTTTTGTGTCCTCAATCTGGCAACCCCTTTGAGTGTTAAATCTGGGGAGGAGGGGACAGGAGAAACAAATCTCTCCAATATTTAGAATTTTGGCTGCAGTGCCCATTTCAACCACTAGCTGTCAATATTACAATTCTGCACATTCAAACTTCAAACTGCTTCACATTTAAAGATTTTGCTGCAATTTCACATTGTTTCTCTGAGAAACAATGCTACAGCCAGTTAATTTACTTTGAAATGTGTTTTCTGTTTTGGAATGTCTATTATTTATTTATTTTTTTCTTTGTCTGTGTGGCTCCACCCACTGCCAATCTACCCAATAGTATTTCGCTCCCCCGGGTTGCCGGTTGGTGGAAAATGTAGCAAATATACTGAGCCAGAGATCGCAGATTCTACCTAAACCTACAAAAAAAAAAAAAAAAAAACAACTCTATGACCAGAGGCACATTAAAACATGGATAAATCAGTGTAAGGCATGTCATCTTCAATTGTCAACTGTGCTTGTTCCTGCTGTGTGAATCTGGAAACTGCTTCCTGCTTCATTATTTTAAAACAACTTTAAACAGCTACTTCAAACTAAAAGTCTTCAAGCTTCAAAACACTATCTGTCCAGGATTTTTCAAGCCAACGTAAAGTTTGTCTTTCTTTTTATATTCCCTCACTGCATTGTTATATATTTGTGCTCACTGGCCGCTTAAAAATACAGGTTGCCTAGCACAGCCATTTATTATGTTTTGTTCCTCATGTACACGTGGAATATTTTTCATTAGAAGCAAAGCTATTCTGTGTTTCATGTACAACACATTTACTGCACATGCTCATAAACGCGTATGTATAAAATACATTGTATACTTGTTCAATCGATGTTGATTTATCAAGCCATAATGAAGACTCTAGAGAATCCCGCGCATGGCTTACCAGACTGACAGCGGGTGACCAATGAATAGAGTTAAATGTGAAAATACAGTTGTAAAATAAAAAATAACTGCCTCTTAAGTCCTTGAGTCTTATAATGGAAGGATGGATATAATTGCGTGCTTACGTTTGTGTGTGTGTGTGTGTGTGTGTGTGTGTGTGTGTGTGTGTGATGTGTGTGTGTTCAAGTCAGAAAGAATGAGAAAGTGTGTGTGTGGTGTTTTGCATGCTCCCAGGCATTTCACAGTGTAAGGGAGCCATTTTATTGGCAATCACACAAATCTGCCACTTGCTCAATATTTAATGAGCTGAACAAATGAAGCACAGAGAGGGATCTATAGAGTCTCTGTATCAGCAGTGCCGCCCAAGAGGCCCGACTTCACACCCGACACTCACATTACTGCCAACTCTTTTTCTGTCATTTTTTCTGCCTTTTTGTTTGTTTGTAATATTTCTGAAACACCACATTATAAGAAAATGGAGGTGTTGGTGTGAAATACCAGTTTGTTAATGCTAATTTAAATTCATCTTTTGGTTTATTATGAACTATAGTGAGAACTCACAGTACTCAGGACCTTAAAATCTATGAGTAACTTGAACATCAGATTGGTGCATTATGGACTAAATAAACTGTGCAGAAAAATAATTTACAGCCGTATTTAATGCTTTACAACTTTCTTAACTATTTCTAAACTTAATTTTTTTTAATTTTTTTTATTTGTTTAATTTCTTAGTGTCCTTTTAAACATACTTTAAGGTCATGATTTATTACATATGGCAGTTTGGAATAATACATAATATATTTAACAAATAAAATTATTAATGAATGAATCTAATGTAAATATTTTTATAATTTTAATATTTATTTTTGTAATTTAGTACTTTAAATAATAGGGACTTGATTTGTTATTAACAGTTTTGATGATACATAAAACATTTATTTATTTTAATAAATGTATGCGTGAATGAATTATATTTATGTATTTATATATTTATTTGCATTTTTTAGTTTGCATTTATATTTTAAATAGATGAATAAATGATTATTCTAACTTGAATAATTGTTTTAATAAAATTTTAAATTTTAAAATTGTATTATATTAATTCATTTATGTATTTGAATTTTATATATAATTCATTTTATTATTTATCTGTAAATATTAAATACTTGACAGCTGTATTTAATGCTGTATTTAATGCTTTCAACTTTCTAATATCTAACTTTATTTATTTTGAACATACTTTAAGGTCATGATTTATTACCATATGGCAGTTTGGAATAATACATACTAAATATATTAATTTAACAAATAAAATTATAAATGAATAAATCTAATGTAAAAAAATATTTTTTAGAATTTTAATATTTATTTTTGTAAATTAATACTTTAAATAATAGGGACTTGATATGTTATTATATGACAGTTTTGATAATATGTAAAACATTTATTTATTTAATATTATTAATATTTAATAAATGTATGCATGAATGAAATTTAAATTATATTTATGTATTTATATATTTATGTTTACATTTATATTTTAGATCAAATGATTATTCTAACTTGAATAATTGTTTTATTAAAATTTAATAATTATATGTAATCTTATTATATTAATTCATTTATGTATTTGAATTTTAATACATTTTATTATTTATCTGTAAATATTAAATACTTGACAGCTGTATTTAATGCTGTATTTTTAATGCTTTATAACTTTCTAATATCTAACTTTATTTATTTTGAACATACTTTAAGGTCATGATTTATTACCATATGGCAGTTTGGAATAATACATATAATAATTGAACAAATAAAATTATGAATGAATGACTCTAATGTAAAAATATTTTTAGAATTTTAATATTTATGTTTGTAAATTTATACTTTAAATAATAGTGACTTGGTATGTTATTATATGACAGTTTTGATAATACATAACGCATTTATGTATGTAATATTATTTAATAAATGGATGCATGAATGAAATTTAAATTATATTTATGTATTTATATATTTATTTACGTTTGCATTTATATTTTAAATAGATTAATAAATTATTATTTTAACTAGAATAGTTGTTTTAATAAAATGTAATAATTATATGTAATTTTAATATATTGATTAATTTATGTATTTGAATTTTATATATCATACATTTTATTATTTATCTTTAAATATTAAATACTTGACAGCTGTATTTAATGCTTTACAACTTTCTAATATCTAACTTTATTTATTTTCAAAAAATATTTAATCAAATTTAATTTCTTAGTGTCTTTTTAAACATACTTTAAGGTTATGATTTATTACCATATGACAGTTTGGAATAATAGATAATAAATATAATAATTTAACAAATAAAATTATGAATGAATGACTAATGTAAAATTTTCTTTTAGAATTTTAATGTTTATTTTTGTAATTTAATACTTTAAATAATAGGGACTGTTTTTATATGACAGTTTTGATGATACATAAAACATTTATTTATTTAATATTATTTAATAAATGGATGCATGGATGAAATTTAAATTATATTTATGTATTTATATATTTATTTATTTTTGTATTTTAAGTAGATTAATAAATTATTATTCTAACTTAATTGTTTTAAGAAAATGTAATAATTATATGTCGTTTTAATATATTAATTCATTTATGTATTTTAATTTTATATATAATACATTTTATTATTTATATTTATATCTAACTTTATTTATTTTCAAAAATTATTGAATCTAATTTAATTTCGTATTGTCTTTTTAAACATAATTTAAGGTCATGATTTATTACCACATGGTTGTTTGGAATAATACATAATAAATATATTAATTTAACAAATAAAATTATGAATGAATGAATCTAATGTAAATTTATTTTTTGGAATTTAAATATTTATTTTTGTAAATTAACACTTTAAATAATAGGAGCTTGATATGTTATTATATGACAGTTTTGATAATAACACATTTATTTATTTAATAAATGGATGCATGAATACAATTTTTATTATAATTATGTATTTATATTTATTTATTTTTGCATTTATATTTTAATTAATAGGGACATTAATAAAATGTAATAATTATATGTAATTTTAATATATTGATTCATTTATGTATTTTATTTTATATTTAATACATTTTATTATTTATCTTTAAATATTAAAGTCATGATGTGTTATTACAGTGCAATTTTTGGACTGTGCATGCTACGCTGTCAGGGAAAAAAAATAGTACCTTTAGTTTATCATTTGGCCAAGTGCTTTATCTACCCCTAAAGGGAGCAAATTAGTATCTTAAGATGATAAATGTACCCTTAAGGAAATAATATGCAACCTTTATGCGTGGATAAGGAACACAGGTGTACCTTTGAGGGTACTGGTACAGTGACAAACTCATACTTCTAAAGATATATTTTTTTGCAACAGTGTACCATATACACATGGATTTTGTTACATTCTAACTGCATTCTTCTAACTGCAAAGTATGAACACTTTGGGTTCTCTATATTAGTAAACTATGAGCATGTTTTGACCTCTCCTCTAGACTCTAGTCTTTTCCTGGTTCCAGTATCCGATGGTAATATTGAGCTCAGATCTGTGATGATTTGAATCTGAGCTCCGATCTGTTCAGAAGTAAATGGGCCGTTTAGGTTAGTCCTCTCTGATGGTTCAGGGTGGCATTAGGCACAGATCGCTTCAATCAGTCACTGATTGGCTACGGCACGGAGGTGAGAATGGCTGTCTTTCCCGCTCTCAGCTTCACGCAGGCAGCAACCCAGTTTGCATAATTCTCCAATAGCTGCTGGAAGAATTAACTCTGATAAGTCTCCATCCAGGATCCAATTTTTTTTTTTTTTGCCACACCTGCCAATGGTGCCAACTTGGAAAACCTATCGGCCTTGAAACCATCCCAAACCCTTCATTAGCAACTATCCTGAGCTGTGATGTTAAATACAACAAACATGCAAGTTCATTTTATACTTTTTAACATCTACAACAATGTAGCGTAACATTTAACATTTGTTGCATAGAAAACATTTAGCAATTTTTAAAGAGCTGTAAATGGAGAAAGATGATTTTTGGGTCCATAACTACAGCATCTCCAGCAAGGGCAAACTAGGCCATGCTAACTAGCAAAAACTTGACCTATTGACTCCAACAAATGAATTAGGCGTGTGCACTATACAGAAAAGAACATCTGAATCTTGTATTTTTACCTAATTGGAATTGAGATGGCAGACAGGATGCAAATTTGAATAAGATCAAATTTATGTAGTAAAAGATAATTAGATTAATAGAAAATTAAAACGAAGATTAAGGAAAAAACTGAATTCAATTATATTTTTAACTAAAAAAGTAAAAATTGTCAGCTTTAAATGTGAAAAAATGTTGATAAATAATCTAGTTTGATAGTTTTAGGGAAAAAAGTGTTTTAAGTTTTATAGGATTTACGCATAGAAAAATAGAATACTTTTATTAATCAACGGCACATCAAATTGATCAAAAGTGACAGTAAATACATTTATAATATTAAAAAGATTTCTATTTTAATTGTATATTATATATGTACTAATTGCCAGCTTTAAATGTGAAAAATGTTGAAAAAAAATTTTTAAAAAAGAAGCTACATTTATAATATTAGAAAGATTTTAATTAAATGATTTTTTTAAAGGATCATGTGACTGTAAAATGCAGCTTTGCAACATTTAAAAATAATACAGACCCCAGTCTTTTAAATTTTAATGTAAGTTTGAAATGACACCTATATAAATTGCTGTTTATCATATTTAATAAATTAGCTTCTGTGGACCTGGGATGGAAGAACCCTTCATTTACCAGAATACACCTATGTTAAATTTAATCTTCAAATTGGTAAGTTTCACACTCATTAAAGGGTTAGTTCACCCAAAAATGAAAATTAGCCCATTATTTACTCACCCTCAAGGCACCCTTGGTGTATATGACTTCCTTCTTTCAGACGAATGCAATCAGAGTTATGTTAAAAATTGTTCTGGCTACTTAATCTTCAATATAAGCCAAGAGGAGATTAGTTTTCCTTTGCTAAAGTCAGGTAACATTGCTTTCTTTGCTCCTGTTTTCACAAGAGTCACAGGCGCATGCGCAACACTAACGGCATACGTAATCTGCCCCGAAGCTGCTTCTCTGTATAACTGTTAGCGCAAGCTAGATCAAAGTGACTATTACATTTTAAATATGGATATTTTTCTTACAAAAATGCATCGATTTACTACAGGAGGCCTTTATTCACTCCCCAAAGTTGTGTGAGGCACTTTTTATATTATGGATGGATGCACTTTATTGGACTTCTTTTGGACTGATGAAGAGAAACACCCACCCATTGCATTATAAAGCTTGAAGGAGCCAGAACAATTTTTAAAGGGGTCCTATTATGCTTTTCACTTTTTGAATTTTAGCCAGTGTGTGGTGTGTATGTTTGGGCATAAAAAACACCTACAAAGTTACAAATCTCAAAGTCCACTCCAAAGGGAGATTTAGTTTTTAAAAAGGTTAGCAGGTGGGGAGGGATGGGGTGGGGATTCATCTAAGATGCTTCAGCAAGTCGCAGGGCGGCTCGTATAAATGCGAGCATTGACTAAAGTGTCTGCAAACTGCTCCGGTAGCCATGCTAGAGCCACGAAACACATGCAGAGCCGCGGCTGATGTAAACACAAGCATTGACTAGAGTGATGATCATCGTGGCAGGACTGAAACGCCGCCTAAGCTGTTCGCCAATTGTAACGCAGTGGGACTGCTAACCAATCACAACACATTTCGTTTTTTGGAAAGCGGACCTTCATCAAACCCTGAACTAATCAAGCCATTTGTGCCAGCCTGGGGAAAAAGCTATTGTAATAATTTAAATTATGTGAAAAATAATTCGTTTTTCGAACCACCAAGCATGAGAGCATGTTCTAGTGCACTACCAAAACAAAAAACGACTTTGTAAAAGAGCATAATAGGACCCCTTTAATATAACTGATTGCATTTGTCTGAAAGAAGGAAGTTGTATACAACTAGGATGCCTTGAGGGTGAGTAAATAATGGGATAATTTTCATCTTGGGGTGAACTAACCCTTTAATTCAAAGGTTTTTAATTTACAACCCTGGTTCACAGTCTGCATTATAATAATGCTATTTTTTATATGATTTAATCAGTCTTTAAAGTCAGGCAGAGACTTCAGTGATGGAAACATACATGTCAGAGCACAAAAGTGAATAAGAACATAGTCGTTCACAAAGAAAACACAACTAATATGTAAAAGACCACTGGGCAGGCAGAGCGTGTCTCCAGATCTACACAGGCAAATCCTCGAAAATCAATAGCACCTCCATTTGTGTGTGTCTGTGTGTGTTTAGGGAGGTGGGCCATGAAGAATCATGCTGGCAAAATACTATATCCTCATCTAAACAGCAGCTCCATTTCTCCGGGTGTCCTAATCCCTGCAGTCATCCAACTACAGCTAATTCACATCACCGACGGCCCTCGCTCACACTCCTCCCTCCCTCTCACAGTCTGCTTTTCTTCTGTCGCTCTCTCTGACTCGCGCCCCCCGTCCCTTAGTCCTTTATCCACTCCATCATCTTCATCACTTTGTCTTCCTCCATGCATGTTTTTGAGGTGACTTTCTCGCCTAGAGGCTCGCCGTATCTGGTATCGCTTTCTTATTCTGTTGGGATATTCTCATGGGACCGAACATATTCTCCGTCTTTACTTGCTCTCGCTCTCTCTACGCCCTCTTATTTTCTTGCTCATTTCATTTCTGTCCTCATTCTTATTCTCATATTGTATATGTACTCTCTCAGTATTCCCTCTTTCTCTACGCCTCCCCAAATCTCTTGGCAGTATCTGCAACTTGCAGTCCAGTCCATCTGTTTTCATTCATTAGGACAGATCTGCTTCTCTGGCTATCTGACACCTTTTCACGTTGTACTGCACAATGTAATTAAGAAAGGCTGGGGAATCATGTCTGCGGATCCTGGCCAGACGCTTCCACAGCCCTCTGCTCCTCTCCTCTTCACCTCCTCTTTGCCTTTTTCTGCTTTCTCAGGTCTCTGATGCCGAGGGTGATTAGAGGAATAGTTCAGCCAACAATGAAAATTCGGCAGTTATTTACTTGTTGTTTTGTGAGTAGAGCACCAAAGAACACATTTTGGAGAATGTGTTGTTTTGTGAGTAGAGCACCAAAGAACACATTTTGGAGAATGTTCATAGAGACCATATTTTTCAGGCCACTATAAAAGTAGTCCACGCTGCTTTCCGAATCTACTAAAGCCATGCAAAAGCTTTAAGTAAAGAAAAAACTAAAATATAGGTTGTTATCCACAGAAAATCTAATTGGTTGCAAGCTGGCACCATTTGAGGAACATATTTGACTTGTACGCTCTTAAAAATAAAGGTTTTTTATTTGCATTGATGGTTCCCATGAAGAACCTTTAAAGGATTAGTTCACTTCCAAAATGAAAATTTCCTGAAAATTTACTCATCACATAAAGTCAAGCTAGTGCAAGACCAGCATTTGTGGTTAAAAAGTGTGTATTTTTTTAATGTTTTAAGAAAATGACAGATCATTTCGCTATAGATATGACCTTTATACCTCAGCTAGGATTGTGTAGAGTCCTTTGAAGCTGCATTAAAACAGCAATTTGGACCTTTAACCCATTGGCCACCATTGAAGCCCACTATACAGTATGGAGAAAATTCTTTGTTTTCCTCAACCTTCATTTTATTTCGACTGAAAAAAGAAAGACATAAACATCTTGGATGCCATGGGGGTAAGTAAATTATGAGGGAATTTTTTTATTCTGGAATTGAACTAATCCCTTAAAGATCTTCATTCCACCATTAAAGTCCACTACATTATATGGGGAAAAATCCTGGAATGGTTTTCTCAAAAACCTTAATTTCTTTTTGACTGAAGGAACTGGAAGTGAACTAATCCTTCAACATTAAAGGAAACTTGCTATTGCACAAACGGGTTCTTTAGATGATTAAAATGATCTTCACACTAAGAAAATAAATGGTTCTTTTTAGAATGATTCTCTGAAAGGTTCTTTGTGGAACCAAAAATTATTCTTCTATGGCATCACTGTGGAAAAATTATTTTTTCGAACCTTCATTTGAAAAGAGTAGCTTTAATTTTCGGTGTACAACGACTACATTTATTTGTCACAGAACACACAAGTTCTTTGAACTACCTGGACTACTGTACAACAAATACATTTTTGTCAAATTTTTGTCACAGAACAAACACATTATTTGGGCTACTTTAATACTGACTCTCATGTCTTGAATCTTGATGTTTTAAGCTTGACAGTTATTTTCACTGTGTTGTATGTAGAAGATTTGTGTAAAAATTCTCAAAAACTTCTTCTTTTGCAATTTGGACCTTCAACCCATTGGCCACCATTGAAGTCTACTATATATAAAAAAAATCCTGGAATGTTTTCCTCAAAAAATAAATAAATAAATACATATTTTGACTGAAAAAAGAAAGATGTGAACATCTTGTATGACATGGGGATGAGTAAATTATGAGGGAATTTTTATTCTGGAAGTGAACTAAATTCTTAAAGATTCTTCATTTCACCATTGAGGTCCACTACAGTATATGGAGAAAAATCCTGGAATGTTTTTCTCAAAACCTTAATTTCTTTTTGGTTGAAGAAACTGGAAGTAAACTAATCCTTTAACATCAAAGGAACTTTCTATTGCACAAAAGGGTTCTTTATAGTAGAAAACGGTTCTTTGGATGATTAAAATGATCCTCACACTAAGAAAATAAATAGTTGTTTTTAGAATGATTCTCTGAAAGGTTCTTTGTGGAACCAAAAATGATTCTTCTATGGCATCACTGTGGAAAGAAAACAATTTTTTTTTAGAACCTTTGTTTTAAGGAGTAGCTTTGAATTCTCTGTGTACAACGACTACATTTTTGTCAAAGAACAAAACAACTACATTTTTGTCAAATATTGTTTACAAAACAAACAAGTTCTTTGGGCTACTTTATTACTGACTCTCATGTCTTTTTTTTAAGCTTGACAGATATTTCACTGTGTTGGATGTGGAAGAATTGTGTAAAAATTCTTAAAAACGTCTCCTTTTGTGTCCTAAAGTACTGACATGAATGTGAGTAAATAATGACTGAATTTTCTTTTGTCGGTGGACTATCCCTTTAAGTCGACCCAGCACTGGCTCTGTGCTCTATTTGTTCTGCCAGACTCAAGGGTGGCACGTTTTATGATGGGCAGCAGATGGTCACAAATGTGAAACTATCAGCAGCTGACATCAACAGTTGACATTGATTCAATCATCAGGTGGTAACGCAACAATGCAACATGTTCTTGTAAACGGTGTGCACAATTATTAAAATATCTGAGTTTGGTAAGATTTTTTTTAAAATGTAGAAGTAAAGAAAATTAGTAGTAATATTGTAAAATATTATTACAGTTTAAAATAATGGTTCTCTATTTTAATATATTTTAAAATGTAATTTATTCCTCTAATCTAAACCTACATTTTCAGCATCATTAGTCTTCAGTGTCACATGATCCTTTAGAAATCATTCTAATATGCTGATTTGCTGCTCAAGAAACATTTATTATTATTATCATAATAACTACAACAGTTGAGCTGCTTAAGATTTTTGTGGGGGGAAATATCAATTACTAATTAGTAATTTAAAAAAAAAGCCTGATTGGCTAAAAAGTGTAATTTCTAAAACATCTGTTTCAGAAATGTCTACAATACATATCATGTGTGGAGGGAAAAAATGCTTACAGTACATTTAAAACATACAGATTTAGTCTTAAATGTTATTGTGAAAGCAGCACAATTTCATATAAACATACATTTTAAGACTAGAAGAATGATGTAACTTGCAAGCAATGCTTTTGAAGTACCTTTGTTTGGTAAGCACATTTTGTTCAGTCATGCCATCGTTTGGTGCTTACTCAAAGTTTTTGAAGTTTTTTCCTGCTGACAATGACCGAACATTGACTCCTGCACCTGTTCTTCAGCACCTTCCCATATGTCTATGAATGTACATTCTTCACTAGAAAAACTCGAACTGTCTCACCCATTACTCAGCGGTTGGGGTCGTCCCACTACTGTGTGTTAGCTCTGTTTTAGCTGTATGAGAGGAAGCCAGATTTTGCTGAAAATTAACCATATTTCTAATCAGGCACCCAACTGAGGCGCCCATCCGCTGTTGAACAGACCGGGCTCAGTGTGTCTCTGTGGCGGGCAGCTTGTGTCAGCATGTGTCTCCTCCACACAGTATCTCCAGCAGTGGATAGAGGACAGGCATTTACCCCTCGCCTTTCATTACGCCTTTCCTCTGAAACAAAAATAAAGTAAAAGTTAAAAAAAAAAAAAAGAAACATTGAGTTATTGGCCTGCATCTGCCTTAGTTTTGTAGGTTTTCATCACATTTTTGTAGATGATCAAACACAGAACCTCATATGTGACCAATTTGGAACACTCTACAAAGGCTTGCTGGAATGTTCCAAATCAGTCACTTCTGAAGTTGCATTTCACTGAGGAATTGGATGCTGTCTTAGAAGGAAGTTGCCTATGTAGGCAACAGCCTGCAAGGCGTCTCACTAGGTTTTGGCTTGTTTGATCATGAAACAGCTTTTT
>NC_133362.1:9701862-9749362 GCF_049309525.1 Garra rufa | reverse complement strand
TCACCAAAATTGAATGCTTTACTGGAGGAAGTGTTATTATGGCTAATGAACTTGTATGTTGGCCAGAAGCAATGGTTTAGTTTGGTCTTGTGGATTACTTATGGATTATTTTGATGTTTTTATCAGCTGTTTGGCCTCTCATTCTGACGGCACCCATTCACTGCAAAGGATCCATTGGTGAGCAAGTGATTTGATGCTACATTTCTCTGAACCTAAGGAAGAAACAAACTCATCTACATCTTGGATGGCCTGAGCGTGAGTACCTTGTCAACAATTTTTACATTTTCTGGTGAACTAAGCTTTGAATGGCTATTATTTTGATTATTATTATTATTATTGATCTTAATACAACAGTGCAATTTAGCTTGGACACATTTTGTGTGGTGTTAATGAAGAATAGTAATGCAATTTGATGGAAAATACTGCTCATTTAGCTGATGTATACTGATATAGACTTTCTCCATCATTCTCTATTGCAGCAGATAGATGAATTAATTAATAAAACATAAGTTAAACACCTAATGTGCACCTAATCAATTTTATTCCAATTAAAATCACTTGAATGCACAGCATGATGTTGCAATTTTCATACTAATAAGTAGAACATTTCCAGCAGCATCTGTTTTGCCTTGTGCTGACTTTTAGTCTAGTATGAAATCTCTATCTCTGTATGTGCAGGAATGGACATTTTATGCTATAAAACACACTAAAACAGCATCTTTAAATTAAATGTAAGTCTCACACTTATATGCAGTAGTAAAACAGCTTCTACTGGCGTGTTGCTGTTTAAACACTTCTTGTTTCAGAAATTTCTCCTTATGTTTCAAAATATGTCCTACATGTTACATCACCCCAGAAAACACCCACAGGCTGAGCTCGGTCCTGTCATTAAAACAGTTATTGCAGCTTATTATGATTTACTTTAAAGGGATCTCAGTCACTGGGTTTGTCTGTCTCTTAGCTGTCCTGCATAGCACTGACATGGAGCCGTGTTCATTTGCAAATCTCTCCTCAGCTCTTGTAATAGTGCATGAGTTTACGGAGCAGTACTGGACAAGCCTATTAAATTTTGCTATTGCATGGTTTAGGATAATAACCAGAAGTTGCAATTAATTGCAGTGTATTTGTGTGGGATGGTGATGTTTGATGAAATGTTGTATCTGTGGATTATATGCAGCTGCAGTGTGCTTTATTTTAAAAATGAGCAGAGGAAACAAATCTAGGCTGCTGATAACATGGCAAGAATTGTCAAACGAGAAAGAGTTTGTGTGAGTGAGGAAACAGAACTTACCACTTTCTTTCAGTTTGGGTTTTTCATGTAATATTTTTATTTCAGCATGCTTTTTTGTTATCTACTTAGTTTTGATAGTTTTCATTTTAGTTAACCTAATACTAACCTGATGCAGTTGAGTTAATAAATAATATTTAATATAATTTAATATAATAATATTTTTGTCTTTTATTTATTTATTTATTTACACATATATATTATTATTTTAGGTGGATTTTTTCAGGTTCTTGATGAATAGAATATAATTTTGATGAATAGCAAGTTCAGAAGAACAGAATTGATCTGAAATAGAAATATTTTGTAACGTTATTGATTGCATTAATTTCTATAATTTCCTTCCCAAAATAAATACTAATAATACACTTAATAAAAAAAAAAACTCCAACGGGCATAAATGATTATCTTTGGATCTTTCTATTCATCCAAACATCCTGAAAAAAATTACTAAACTGTTTTAAATATTGATAATAATAAAAAGTTTATCTCTAGCAAATCAGCATATTAGAATGATTTTTGAAGGATCGTGTGAAACTGAAGACTGGAGTAATGATGCTGAAAATTCAGCTTTGATCACAGGACTAAATTACATTTTAAAATGTATTCAAATAGAAAACAATAATATATGGTAAAATTATTTCAAAATTTTGCTGTACTTTGGATCAAATAAATGCAGGCTTGGTGAGCAGAAAATACTTCTTTAAAAAAAACATTAAAAATCTTACTGTGCAAAAACTTTTGATTTGTAGTGTAATTATTTATTGCTTTAGTCTGACTATTGTGATGTTTTAATCCTTTATAAAATATTTTAAAAGCCTCATTGATATGAGCATATGCACCTCCGTTTTGGGTAAAAATGCTTTATTTGTGAATAAATTTTGCAATGTTTACTCAAAAACCTAAAAAAAAGAGACTGAATCCAATATTTGGTAATATAGCACAACAAGAAATGTATTTATTTATTTAATTCTGTCTGGGAACACCACAAGTGAAACAATGTGGGGTAAAAATTATTATTATTATTTTTTGTGAAGTCTTGTATAACTAGAAAATCCTCTCCAGGTCCAAATGACCAGAACTCAACATGAGTAATAATTTGCCTATTATTTGGGGGTTTATTTTTGGCTATTGCTGTAATGCACCATTCATTGTTCCAGAGGTTCATGAATATTAAATAACATGTTACATCATTATCAGAGAAACTGAGGAGAAATAAAAGACATAAATTGAAAGAGAAGCTGCCTTTAGAAGAGGCTGGAGTGACGACACTCTTGGCTTACTTTCAAATATTTTATTTTCGACATTTTTTGCTACAACAACAACTTTCTGCTGTATTTTGGGCCTAATTAATACATTTTCTTAAGGATAAGAGGATATTTTAGTATGTACAAAGTGCATAATTAATATACCCAGAAAGTTAAATGTCCTCTGGGTGTTAAGTGTTAATTGCCTTGGCAAATTAACATACCCGCCCTAGCACCTCACTTCCTGAAAATTGCTGAAATACACACCACATCTATTCAGAGACAGGGGGAAAGAAAGTGAGAGAGACAGATAGATAGAGTTTGTGCCTCTCTGCCCAATCAGTGCTTGTGTCTGGAAAAATATTGCTTTCATAGGAAGTATACAGTAGGAAGAAACATCCATAACTAATGTTTGTCTACTAAGACATCTTCAAATGTTATAGCACAGATGTTATGCTCACCAAGGTTGCAATTATTTGATTAAAAAAATACAATGAAAACAAAATATTGGGACATTTTATTACAATTCAAATCTGTTTTCTATTTGAATTTATTTTAAAATTATTTATTTCTCTGCGAAGCTGAATATTTAGCATCATTACTCCAGCCTTCAGTGTCACATTATCCTTCAGAAATCATTCTAAAATGCTGATTCACCACTTTGTTATTATTATTGATGTTGAAAACAATGATTTTTTTATGGAAATGATTTAATTTTTTTTAATCAATATTCTGTAAAAATAACAGCATTTATTTGATACAGAAATGTTTTGTAAAATTAATAAATGGCTTTACTGTCACCTTTGGTCAAGGTAACATATCCTTGCTGAATAAAAATATGAATTTATTTTAAAAAATCGCACTGACTTAATCTCAGGTGTAAAATACTGGATCTATTTATTTGAGTGGATGTCACTTAAAAACAGTTAAATGCACTTTCATGTTATTGACTGATGAGTCAATATAAGCTTTAATATCAGAAATGTTGGGCCTTGAGCTGACTTTTCATCCTTCACAATTTTATTCTGTTCAAATTGATTCATTTCAATTCAGTTCAGGTGGGTTTGTATAGCATGATGACCTCTGTGGGTGTAAAGCTGTGGTCACTATAGGCTTAAAGTATGCAAAATGACCTAACTGTTACTCTGTAATGAATATGAGCAAAAGTATATAATGTCACACTATGTTGCAAACTTTAGCTTGTATATAGACGGCAAAAAACTTACCTTCTATACATGTGCTTGTGTTTATGCTCTCTTGTATTTGCATACAATGAATAGAAGTGAATGAAACTGAAAGTCTATTGTGGCTTCACCTGAAAAGAGGAGACTGTAAGATCATAGTACCAGATTTGTCCTTCATCTTGATTCTACAATGGGTGAAATGATCACATCTCCTGTATGATGGTATCTCTCTAATCTTAGCATCAAAAGTACAGTCATCCGCCTATTATTTTATGTTACTTACAAAAATGAGTTCTCAAACCTTCAATGTAATACTTGTATAAAATGTGCACAAGAAATGAAATGTGTTGCAGTGAAGTTAACATTAAAGGGATAGATTACCTAAAAATGAACATTGTGTCATCATTTACTCATCCTCAATCCATACGACTTTCTTTCTTTTGTGAAACACAAAGGGGAAATTGTGAATAATGCTCTCCTTGCACTTTCCATGGAGTTCCAATGTGTTTCAGCTTTCAAAACGTCTAAAATTATGCAAAAACACGTAAGTGGTGTGCTTTGTCTAGGTAATAACAAGTGATGAAGGTTTGGCTTTTTATGGGCATTTATACCAATCAAATGTACATGTGTAGTGCCTTGCGAAAGCATTCATATCCCTTCATTTTTCATGTTTTATGTTGCTGCCTTACAGTATGTTAAACTGCTTTAAATTATTTCTTTACCACATCAATCTACCCTCCATATACCATATTGACAAAGTAAAAACAGAATTGTCACAACTTTGTAAATGTATTAAAAATAAAAGAACTGAAATAAGTACATTTGAATAAGTATTCATACCCTTAAAACAGTACTTAGCTGAAGCACCTTTATAGTCTCAAGTCTTTTTGGTATGTTGCAACAAGCATTTGGCAATTATCTGCTATTCTTCTCCTCGCCTCTTCACCTCTCAAGCTCTGTCAGGTTGGATGGGGGCAGATGCACATTTTCAAGGTTTCTCCTGAAATATTTGATTGGGTTCAAGCCCAGGCTGTGGCTGAGGCACTTAAGGACATTCACAGTGCTGTCTATAAGCTACTCTTGCTGTGTGCTTAGGGTCATTGTCTTGTAGATGAACCTTCTTCCCAGTCTGAGGTTCTGAATGCTCTGGACTGGGTTTTCATTAAGGCTATCTTAATATTTTGGTTCATTGAGCTTTCCTTCTACTCTGATGAGTCCCTCAGTTCCTGCCACTGAAAAACAGCCCCACAGCATGAGGCTGCTACCAGCACACTTTACTTTTGAGATGGTGCTCTGCAGGTGATGAGCAGTGCCTGTTTCCTTCAAACATGATGCTTGGAATTGAGGTTCATCAGACCAGAAAATCTTGTTTCTCTTAGTCAGAGGTCCTTTAAGTGATTTTTGCAAATTCCAAGTGTGTTTTCATGTGTCTTCACTGAGGAGAGGATTGAGTCTTGCCACTCCGCCATAAAGCCCAGATCAGTGGAGTGTTGCAGTGATGTTAGTCCTTCTGTAAGTTTCTCCCATCTGCATATATGATCATGGAGCTCAACTAAAGTGACCATGAGGTTCTTGTTCACCACTCTAGCCAAGGCTCTTCTCCATTAATTGCTCAGTTTGGCCAGGAGACCAGCTCTAGGAAGAGTCCTGGTTGTTTCAAACTTCTTCCATTACGGGTGATGGGGACTACATGCTTCTGTGAACATTCGATGCAGCAGAATTTTTCCCAGAACTCTTCCTCAGATGTGTGGCTTTTTGTTTCTGAGCTCTACAGGTAGTGTTTTTGTTTTTATTTTACCTCAGGGCTTGTTTTTTGCTCTGATGTGCATTTTCAGCTGTTAGACCTTTTAAGACGTGTGTGCCTTTCCAAATCATACCCATTAAGTTGAATCTGACACAGGTTAACTTTTGATTTTATTTTGTTATTTGTTAAATATATTATTTCCTATTCACTATTTTATTTAATTTTATATTATTTATTTTTATTTTGTAGTAATATACTACCACATTACTTCAACTATTGCTGCCATATGGCATTTACAGCTCAGGCAACTGGCTGTAAGACTGTCACCTTAGATATGAATGCCATATCATTGATCGCTCCTATTGAAATTGGATTTTTTTTTTTTATATTTAATATTTTATTTTATTTTATTTTATTTATTTTAGAAAAAATTAGGCTCATCAGATGTTGAAAACAAAAAAGATTATTTTAAAATGTTTAATATTTAATTATTTTATTTTTGGTTTATGAACCTTTGCATCCTAATTTGGTTGTCTGCTTTGATGTCTTTAAGGTGATTATTAAAATCATTGCAAAGATCTATATAAATATTGCCTCTATTAAGAACATGATTGATTGTTTGTTTAACTCAAAAATCATTCTGTTGAGCACCATAGTAAATGTTGCATCTTCTCGCTCTCATTTTTCTACAAGTGGTCCATCCCTTCTTTTTTTTCTTTTTTTTTCTTTTTTTGTTTTCAACATCTGATGAGCCTAATTTTTTCTAAAATAAATAAAATGAAACAAAATATTAAATATTTCAAAAAAAATCCAATTTCAGTAGGAGCGATCAATTATATGTTCTAAATGTTATTAGAAGCATTATTTGCAGCAGAGCTACATTTTCTTTAAAGCAGCAGTTCATCTTGAAACTGTGTCTGTGGACGGTTACTGTGTTTATTGCGGCCAACCTCTAGAGCCACGTCTCTTTTTAAACCTGTTATCCGTTCTGTGTGTGTGAGTGTGAATTCATATGTGTGGGTTAGTCTGCAGGACTGAAATGGACATGTTGAGGCTCAGTCAACCAGATGACTCGTCCGTCAGCCCCACACAAACACACACACACACACACACACACACACACACACACACAGTTCCATCTGCTCCAGGCTCAGTCTGGATCCAGCTCTCAGTAGCCGTGCTGGAGACAGCAGCTCAGACGTGGGGAAGCTGCAGGCTGCAGGCGCTGTGAGGTGATAACAAGGTGGTAACAAGGTGTAAGGTTTGCAAGGGTCCACTCCAGCACTGGTTGCGAGGTGACACCTCACATCATTTTTAATCAAGATTTGTGGCATAAACTAGAGAGCGCAGACATTTTGTTTTCCGGTTTCTGACACTCGTGGGGGCTGAAGATGTCATCATGGTGGGTTTTATAAAGGGCTACGGTCCACATCTCCACAGCTAAATTTGTAAATTTGTTTGGAGAAGTGGCATTGAGGTATGAGTAATGTCCCCTCTAATTGTTTCTACTGAGCAAAATCTATTTCTATAGGCCAGACCCATTGACCACTAGATCATAAATACTCAATGTACCAGCCTATGTACCATTCTTTACTAAAAAAAGAAAAACTTAAAAACTTCTACCTGACCAGAGAAATGGTGAGCAAAAATTTAATTAAGTTTTAACACATTCTCACTCGTCATGATTAAATGACTTATTATACTACGGGGCCGTTGAATGGTTAAATCTGATTGGCTGTCTAACACATCTGTCTGTCTGTCTATCTATCTAACTGTCTGTCTGTCTGTCTGTCCCTATATATCTGTCTATACAGACAGACAGATAGATAGATAGTAAGATAGATCTGTCTGTCTGTCTCTATATGTCTATATATCTGTCTGTCTGTCTCTATATGTCTATCTATCTATCTGTCTGTGTCTGTCTCTGTATATCTATCTGTCTATACAGACAGACAGATAGATAGATCTATCTGTCTGTCTGTCTCTATGTCAGTCTGTCTATATATGTCTATTTTAATGTCTGTCTATCCATCCATCCATCCATCTATCTGTCTGTCTGTCTGTCTATCCGTCCGTCTGTCTGTCTATCTGTCTGTCTGTCTGTCTGTCTGTCTGTCTGTCTATCTTCATTGTGTCATTTAAAATATGCTGGTGAAAAATTAATACAGAAAATGTCATCATATTAACATGAAGTACACTGTGCCTATCTATCTATCTATCTAGAAGAGACTTCTTTAAAAAACATTAAAAATCTTACTGTTCAAAACTTTTGACTGGTAGTGTATTCATATAATTATAATTAACATATTTTAAGTTCCTCAAAACAAGAGTTAAAAGTGAAAAATTGACTGAGACCCAAAATGGGTCAAAATATGATCTGAGGGTAAGTTCCCTTAAACATGATGCATGACAATATATGCATCAGAATTGCCAATTATTATGATAATTAAACCTTGTGAATCTGAATGTCATTGAATGTAGAAAAAGATTTTTTTTTTTTTTACTATGTATGATTCTCTAAATCCCGTGGTAAAGCAAACTGATCTCTTTAAGGCCCTTTTTCCTTATGAGACACACACGCACGAAACAACAACATAACTTTTTTTTTTTTGTAAATCACAAGAAAATTACCTTGAAGAACTGTTTTTGACCACGAACATCAACACCAAATTTCTACAGTTTTTAGTTTTTACTCAAATTTTTATGACGATATTAACTGCTTTTTGAAAAATCTGGGCTTTGTTTTTGTTTGTTTGTTTTTAAAAGATCATTCCTTTCATTCAAGAATGCAATAAATTGCTATTATTCAGCTGCAGCTTCAAAGAATCATGAAAAATGTATCACAGTTTCATACATTAATAAATAAGCAAACAGCAGAACTGCTCTCGACATTAATAATAAGATGAAGAAATGTTTCTTGAGCAAATCAGCATATTAGAATGATTTCTGAAGGATCGTGTGAAACAAGACTGGAGTTATGATGCTGAAAATTCAGCTTTGATCACAGGAATAAATTCTATTTTAAAAAATAATTAAAGTGGGAAAATGCACCAAAGTAGCAATGACTTATTGTTTTTTGTGGATCCTCTTAGACTTAATAGTTCCCTTTACTGGCTTAATTCAGTCTGAATCTCAGTTACTGGCTCAGACTCTAGTAGTTTCTCTTCAGGAATTTTGCTGCGTCTGATTGATGTATTTAATTTGGCTAGTTGAAAAGCCTTATACTTTTCAACAGTGGAGAAAATATAAGAACTGTTTAAAACCTCAGCAGCAGGTGAGGTAATGAGAGATCAGCGTGTTCTGGCAAGCCAAACTGCTCAACAACAGGACCAAACTGCCTTCCCACCGTCTACGCAAACGTCTGACTCATTGAAATCCGCGAGCTTCCTCAATCAATACGCTTCTGGCAAACTGTTACGACACATTCATTAAACCTTATATGAAATGCCCATTTTTGAAGGAGAAAAATTTAGAGAACTCCATTAAAATAAATTCATTATTTTCCCTGTCTTCATTAATATGACCCTTGGAGATCATATGGGTAATATTGTTCTCTAAAAGGCGAGTTGGCTCGAAACCTGAGGAGTAATTGAACCGCACAAGCTATAAGCTGAATAACCAAAAGTCAATTCCAAAGACAGATAGAGCCAAAGTCAGCCAGATGACAAACAATTCTGACCTGGAATATAAATAAATGTCAGTAGCCTGGTCAGGTGTTGGGAAAAATTATGTATAAGGGTTCATACTGCAGGGAAATGAGAGAGGTTTAAGAGAATTTGGCAAAGGGAACACTGCTTGGAGAAAGCTGCCCATATGCATTTCCCATTCATCTAAGTTTGGCTTGTTTGGTGTAAATATGGCATTTATCAGCAAGTGTTGTAGATCTGAGATAAATAATACAAAATAAGACTAGACAAGACAGACAGACAGATATAAATAAATAAAAATTAAATAAATAATAATAGATGATACAATTTATGAAAAATTATAAAATTAAATAAATAATATAATAATTTTTATGTATAATAAAATAATGAAATACAATTCTAAAATAAAATAAAATAAAATTCTAAAATAAAATTATAATAAACATCTAAAATTGTATTTAAAAAATGAATAAATATAATAATAATAATAATAATTATTATTATTATTATTATTATTATTATTATTATTATTTTACCACCACCACCACCATCATCATAGCAATAATAATTATAACATCCAATTTCATATAAAAAAAAAATCAAAGTATTTTATAAACATTTTATTTTATTTTTTTATTTTTTTTCGTAAAGTATTAATATTATAATAATTAAGATCCATATCAAAACAAAACATAAAATAAATAAAACTTTAAATTAAATTTTCACCATTATCGTCATTAATAATAATAACAATAATAAAAACAATATCCAATTTGATTTCATTTGTAAAGTATTTATTGATTGACTAAACTAAAAAAACTAAATAAAATAAATAAATAACTTTAGATTTTTCGTCACCACTGTCATCGTTATTATCATCATCAATAATAATAATACATTACACATTATTACATCATACATACAATAATGCATTAATATTATAATTAGCATATTTTGAGTTCCTCAAAACAAGAGTCAGAGTGGAAAATTAACTAAGACCCAAAATACGATCTGAGCTTCTCAACTTCCCTTAAACATGATGTATGACAATATATATGCATCAGGATTGCCAATTATTATGATAATCAGACCTTGTGAATCTAAATGTCATAGAATATAAAAAAAAAATTTACTGTAAGTTTTCCATGCTTTGCCGATTCTGAACACGACACACAAGCAGTCTCATTAATTCCTGGAAAATGTACAAAGCGTTATAGCCTGTAATTCGGAAAATTACGAAGAACGCAAAAGTTTCACCCCTTCACCTTTTTACAGACAAGAGCCCCTTTATTTAGAAAGAAAGTACAACTATTGTGTTGAATAATTTGCTTGTTTGACGAACTGCCGACTGACCTTTTCCGCAGCTTTAATGTTAGGTTAATGATGTTAAACTTGCGGAAAAAAGACAGAGAGCGGCATGTTCTTTTGCCAGACTGACACTTCCTAACGAGATCAGACTGTTAGACAGCCGTTCACTCTCTATTTGTGCTTGTTTACTTTCATGACGACCTCCAGGACAGGCTTCAATCATTCAGTCTAATGAAACCTGATGTTTCCTTCGCTACACCCAACTGCTCATTGAGATCTGATACTGAGATGGAGCTCCTTTCCAAAGCTGTGCTATGAGGTTTTGGTTCTCAGACGGGACCACAACATGCACTGTCACCAGACAGACAATCACGAGATGAGCTCCTATCACTCTGAGATGAAGCACGATTCATGTTCGAGGAGAAAAACATTGCTTTTCTCAAGAGCGTGTAGCCCATTTCCCCCAAAGTTCTCACCAAGGCTGTTTTTATATGCAATCGAGAGCTGAGAGTCGCCCTCTGCTCTGCCTGACAATCAGACGACTGGCGCCGGGGAGAGGAGTGGCCCCTTGTGTTTCCTTCTCTAACGAGAAGTCAGATACATCCAGCCCTCCTAGATCCATCTCATTTTCTCCATCTTTTCTGTGTATGCTTCTTATGCATGTCATGAATATGAGATTTTCATTGACAGCTGACTTATCAAGTCTAACTCTTCTAACAGGGCTGAGGAATGTTACAGAATCAATGCATCCGTTAATGGGTCACAAACTTTTAGTAGCGGTTTCCTATGAGATCAGGCTTGAGCCATGGCTTGTGTTCCTCAGAAACTCAAAGAGGTGTTTGAAAATCCTCTCAGTAGTCAAAGTTTATATGAAGTGGGGTCCAAAAGTTTGAGACCACTAGAAATACTTCTATTCTGATTTTTTTCGCTAATGTAATTTAATATTCATTATTATCACTTGGACTACTGCTTGAAAGTTTGGAGTGGGTAAGACTGTGTAATGATTTTGAAAGAAGTATCTTAAGCTCACCAAGTCTGCATTTAATTAAAAACACAGTGAAATATAACTACAATTTAAAATAATCTGTTTTCCATTTAATAAATGGAGATATTAATTTATAGTTTTATCATTGGAATAACACAATGTTTATAAAAATGTTTAGTTGAAGCCCTAGTATCTCATGCATATTTAATTGTTTTCTTGTGAGAACTGAACATTCTTCACACTCAGGCTATCCAAGATGTTTGTATTTTTTCATCTGAACAGATTTGGAGAAATATAGCATTACATCACTTGCTCACCAATGGATCCTCTGCAGTGAATGGGTGCCGTCAGAATGAGAGTCCAAACAGCTGATAAAAACATAATCCACAAGCATTCCAGTAATTTATCAATTGTGGACTGAGAAAGTGTGTAAAAAACAAATTCATTATTAAGGCGTTTAAACTTTAGACTGGTACGTATACGAATAGGTAACAGAGTTAGTAAAAAATCATGTCTTATGAAAATACTCTGACATTTGTGACCCTGGACCATAAAACCAGTCATAAGGGTCAATTTTTTATCATCTGAAAGCTGAATAAATAGACTTTCCATTGATGTGTGTTTGTTAGGATATGACAATATTTGGCAGAGATGCAACGATTTGAATATCTAGAATCTGAGGGTGCGAAAAAATCTAAATACTGAGAAAATCACCTTTAAAGTTGTCCAAATTAAGTTCTTAACAATGCATATTACTAATCAAAAATTAAGTTTCGATATATTTACAGTAGGAAATTTACAAAATATCTTCATGGAACATGATCTTTACTTAATATCCTAATAATTTTTGGCATAAAGGAATAATTTTGACCCATACAATGTATTTTTGGCTATTGCTACAAATATACCCATGCTACTTAAGATTGGTTGTGTGTTTGTTAAACACTGTTTTTATATGTAAACCGTGCTTGATCTGTGCACATTTCTTTCCGTATTCAGACAGGACGTATTTTTCACTGTAGAAAGCAATATTGTGGATAGAGGAATCACAGTCCTCTTAGAAGCAATAGTTTAAAGCTGAAACTGTCTTGATGATAAGTTTGTTTCTTACAATACACAGCTTTTCACAAGATGTTAATTGATGGACTGGAGTGGTGTGAATTATTGTGATGCTTGGAGTTTCATTCTGATGGCACCTATTCACTGCAGAGGATCCATTGGTGAGCAAGTGATGTAAAGCTAAATTCCATTACAATAAAAGGGAAAGTGGATGGGGACCAATAGCAATGATGCCAAAGAACCACCATAAAAACTTTTTTTTTTTTGTGATAGTGATAATTGTTCATGAGTCTCTTGTCTGTCCTGAAAAGTTTAACAGTCTGCTGTTCTAATCCTTCAGGTTTCACAAATTCTTTGGATTTTCAGCATTTCCGTGTATTTGAACCCTTTCCAACAATGACTGTATGATTTTGAGATCCATCTTTTCACACTGAGGACAAATGAGGGACTCATATGCAACTATTACAGAAGTGTTCAAACACTCACTGATGCTCCAGAAGGGTAAAATAATGCATTATGCATTTAACTTTTTGAATTTGAAGATCGGGGTAAATTGAATTTATTTTGTCTTCTGGGAAACATGCAAGTATCTTCTGTAGCTTCTGAAGATCAGGATGTGATATTTACATGTAGGCAAAATAAGAAAAATGTACACTTTCATTCTGTTCAAAAGTTTTCACCCCATGTCTCTTAATGCATTGTTTTCCTTCTGGAGCATCAGTGAGTGTTTGAACTTTTTGTAATAGTTGCATATGAGTCCCTTAGCTGTGTTGGGAAAAGTTACTTTCAATAATAATGCATTACAATATTGAGTACTCCCTAAAAAACTAACTAATTACGTTACTTAGTTACTTTTTATGGAAAGTAATGCGTTACTTTACTTTTACGTTAGTTTTGCGTTACTTTTTAAATCGGGACAGGGCTTGCTTGTTTGTTTTTAATATAAAAAGTTCTGTTTTTAGCAAATGTAAAAGCCCTTTCACACCAAAAAGTGAAATGAAAAAAGTAAATTCATGTCTGTAGTAGAACTGTAGGAAAGAAAGTTTAACACCCTTCAGCAATGAGAAAAATGAAGCACAAATATTAGTTAATCTAACGTAAGTTTTGCTTACTTTATGGTAGTACGCTTGAATTGGATCAACAAAGGTCAGCAGCAAAGACATTGGTTAATAAAATGGGATTAAATACATAAAGAAAACAAAAAGTGACTTGAAAAAGTAACTCAGATATGTTCTTGTAAATAAAAAAGTAATGCATTGCTTTACTTAATATTATTAAGTGTAAAAAGATGGATCTCAAAATCATACAGTGGTTGGAAAGGGTTCAAGTACACAAAAATGCTGAAAAACCAAAGAATTTGTGGGACCTGAAGGATTTTTCTAAAGAACAGTAGGCAGTTTAACTGTTCAGGACAAACAAGGGACTCATGAACAAGAATCAAGTGTATGTAAACTTTTGAACAGGGTCATTTTTGTAAATCCAGCGATTATTTTCCTCTTGTGGACTATATGTAAATGTTATTTATGTGGAATATCTTATTCAGGTCAGTACTAAATAAAAAAATAACATGCATTTTGTATGATCCCTCTTATTTTGCTAAAGTGAATAACATTTTGCAGATTCTGCGAGGTGTATGTAAACATTAGACTTCAACTGTATATAATACAGCAGCTTAGACATTTTGCATTAACTCATTTTGCTTTCTACAGAAGAAAACTATTTCCTATAAATACATTGCAAGTACCGTTATATGTTGTCTTTAAGCATCTTTAGCACTTCAGACGTAAATTTTACTTAATATTAACTCATTTATAATTTCACTGAGCACACAGCAAATCCGTAATGAGCTCCTGATGCCGACAGTAATGAGGATCTCGGCGGTCCGGTCACATAGAAGACACGTCCACACCCCTGCTCTGTCTCTCAGACTCTCTGCTCATTACCGCATGCTGTGATTTTACACCACTAGTTTGCTATCATGATGCCTCCAACATATTAAACCGAGTATATAAGCTCGAGCAGGAGTGTTGATAATTAGAGCGAGTGTAAACACCCATCGGCACACGTGCTCCGCGTTTTTTGAGCACTTTCTGCATAGCTCTCCCCAAATAATCAAGAGCAACCCGCCGTGAAATGAAGGGACTCCCTTCTATTAAATATTTGGTTTATATTTGGAATTAGCATAGAAAATGCAATTAAAACAAGAACTTCTTGTAGATTGTGAAATGGTGCATTCTGATAAGGATTCTTTGGTTTTAATTAGCTAGTTTTGTTGAGCGTCTGAATGAAATGTAATCCTTGGATGACTTTTCTGGCAACGTCAGACACTCGGAGACTGAATTAACCTTCCCATATTTGATTGCCAAAAGGTAGAGTGTGTGTAGTACAAACATTGTCCAGCTTCAAACATTTGTAGGTCAATTACTCCTCAACATTTGAGCCAAATACCCTTTTAGAGAACAATGCTATCCATGTGAACTTGAGACGTCACGTTGATGAAAACAGAGATAATTATTTTGAATGTAAGCAGGAATAATTAGCTGAATGAATGAATGAACTTTTAAGCTGCTGTGTTTTTAAGATTTTTATGTAAGCATCCTTTTTTGCAAGTTTTAAACAAACTTTTATTGTTCATTCTTCTGGTGGATAGGAATGATAATAATACAATTTTTAATTCCTCCACATTGCCTTACCACCACCTTTTAATGATGGTGGATGTCAGTTAAAATTTTTCTTCAGAAATCCAAGGATTTTTGAGTATTTGCAGCTTTGTTAAAGTTACAGTATGTTTGCATGGTAACAATTACAAAAAAAATTGAAGTTAGAAATGTTGACTTGGCAACAAACTGTGATAAAATAACTTTAAGTATAAAATGAGGCTTAAATGAAGAAAAAAGTCGATGAAAATGAAAAAATGAAATGAAAAATAAAACTTATTGAAAATAAAATAATTAACAAACATTAGAAATCTTGAAAAACGTCAGTAAAATAATTTTTAAATAAAAATAAAAAAATAAAAAAATAAAGCTAAACTGAAAAATAAGTGAATGAAAAAAATAAAATAAAATAATTTTTAAACAAATAATGTTGACTGGCAAAAACTGTAATAAAATAACTTTAAGTGGTAAAATTACTAAAACTAAAACTAAAATGAAGTTCAACAAAATTAAAAAGAAACCAAGGATAATGAAAATGACAAAAGACCATAAACATACTGAAATTAAAAAAATTAACAAAAAAAATAAAAAATAAAATAACTAAAAGAAACAAGGGATAATACAAATGAAAAATTAGAAGTGTTGGCTTGTCAACAAACTGATAAAATAATTTTAAGTGCTAAAATTAAAAAATAAATAAAATAAAGCTAAACTGAAAAAAGTGAATGAAAATGACAAAAAAAACATAAAACATATTCAAATTAAAATAATTAACAAACATTAGAAATCTTGACTTGGCAACAAACTCCAATAAGTGCTAAAATTACTCAAATTAAAACTGAAATAAAAATAAACTGAAAAATAAAAATAAACGAAGGATAATGAAAATGACAAAAGACCATAAAACATACTGAAATTAAAATAATTAACAAAAATTAGACGTGTTGGCTTGGTAACAAACTGTCATAAAATAACTTTAAGTGCTAAAATAAAAAATAAAAAAATTAAGTTAAACTGAAAAAAAAGGGAATGAAGATGATTGTTTCTAATGAACAAACATTAGAAATGTTGACTGGCAAAAACTGTGATAAAATAATTTTAAGTGGTAAAATTACTAAAACTGAAATAAAATAAAAAAAATATAAAGCTAAACTGAAAAAAGAAACAAAGGATAATGAAAATTAAAATGACAAAAGACCATACAACATAATAAAATTAAAATAATTAACAAAAATGAGAATTGTTGACTTGGCAGCAAACTGCAATAAAATAACTGAGTGCTAAAATGACTAAAACTAAAACTGAAATAAAAAATAAGATAATGAAAATATCAAAAGACCATAAAAATTACTAAAATTAAAATAATTAACAAAAATTAGAAATGTTGACTTGGCAACAAACTGTGATAAAATAACTAAAATTACTAAAACTAAAACTTAAATAAAAAATAAAGCTAAACTGAAAATAAAAAAAGAAACAATAGATAATGAAAAAGACAAAAGACCATATACTAAGATTAAAATATTTAACAAAAATTAGAAATTTTGACTTGGCAACAAGCTGTGATTAAAATAACTTTAAGTGATAAATGTACTAAAACTAAAACTGAAATAATAATAAATAATAATAATAATAATAATGATAATAATAATAATAAAAAATAAAGCTAGACTGAAATATTAAAATGGAACAAAAGATCATGAAAATTCCAAAAGACCATAAAACACTAAAAAATGAAAACAGAAAATATATGGAAATGAAATTTAATTAAAATTTATATTATATTATATTATATTATATTATATTATATTATATTATATTAGAATATTAGAATAATACTGGGTAACATGGCATTTCTAAACAAAACTTCCATTTTGTAGCCAGTTTGTGTTTTATGTGTGATTAGTTTAAGGGCATTTGCATTTCTGCATTTCTCAATCTAATGGATCCGTCTGATTCATTCTAGACCTTCTTAATAATCACATTCATATTCTTATCTGAGCTCTAAAGATAATGATTTTCCTCCCAGGCCTTATCACTCTTTAAACTTCAGTCTTCTCATCTGCGAACAATTACCCATCGTGTTAACTCTGGTGTAACAGCATATTTGTTGCAATGACAGGTGTGAAAAAAATACAGTAACTGGAGCTTATAATGGTCTGTTGACATTTTCACCGCCAAAGCCCAGTTCCATGTTTTCACCTTGTAGGATATGTGTTGAGTTGTACTGTCAAACCATTAAACACACTGATGTATCCGTCAACACTCCTCTATTAGTCCTCTTGTGCTTTCTGATAAACCCCACAGTTCTTCTGTCTATCAAACGCTTCCCTGGGTTCATATTTATAGCCAGGCATAATGTTACTCACAACATGTCCTGCATTTCAGCTCCATTTAATTACTAATTACTTGTGTGATTTATGTTATTTGAGATGTACAACCTCGCTTGCACATTGTACTGTAATGAGTGCCTACACCTGTCTCTATGTAGGTGGATGTGTGGTTAGAGCCACAGCATGTTATGCCCTCAGAAATGTTTGTTTTTCTGTACTATTTGTACATGTACTACATGTACATCATTTTCTAATATTATAATTATACCTCTTAGCAATGGGTAGAGTGAGAGCAAATGGAGACTTTTGCATGTCTCCTAGTCAGATGTCTCTCCTGTACAATCAAGTATTTATTTGTTTTGAACTCATTTCATTAAATTGTTTATATCATTTAATATCTTTATATTCTTATGCCAACAGCATATCAACAAAACATCAGGAACAAAGAAACACTACGGCACAAAAGTTTGGGGTAAGCATGTGTAATGCATTATAAAAGTAGTTTTAATGCAAGAATTATGCATTGTAATGCACTTTATAATGCATTGCATGATTTCACAAGTAATAATATATTATAATGCTTATCTTCATTGTTACAGCTTTTAAAAAGTATAATGTAATAAAATGTGACAAACAAACCTTCAAAATATTATAATTAATTTTAACTTTGGTTACAGTTATTTTTCAAAAAAAAAAAAAAAAAATATATATATATATATATATATATATATATATATATATATATATATATATATATATATTAATGCATTACAACGTACAATATGAATACAATTATAATGCATTACATAAGGCTTGTAAAATGTTGCATAAAGGTTACAATTGCTACCATTTTTTGTTACAGTTTTTCAAAATCCAAGGCTTATAGAGTTTTTGCAGCTTTGTTAAAGTTACAATATATTTGCGTGATACAATGAAATAATAGTAAATAATAACAAAACAAAGTAGCACATTTTATTTCGTTAACAAAAATTAGAAATGTTGACTTGCCAACAAACTCTAATAAAATAACTTTAAGTGCTAAAATTACTAACCCAAACTTCAATAAATAATAAAAAATAAGTGCTAATTGCTAAAATTACTAAAAATGAAATTGAAATAAATGATAAAAAAATAAACTACTGTAACGAAAAAAACCCAGAAACAAACGATAATGAAAATGACAAAATATAAAACATACTAAAATGAATGTTAACAAAAATTTGAAATGTTGACTTGGTAACAAGCTGTAATAAAATAACTTTGAATTCTAAAATTGGTAAAAGTAAAATTGAAAAAAATAAATAAAATAAAATAACAAAAAATAAAGCTAAAATTAAAAATGTAAAAATATAAAAAGATAATGAAAATGACAAAAGACTGTAAAACATACTTAGATTAAAATAAAAACTGAAATGTATAGAAATAAAATCTAATTAAACTATTATATTATATTATACGGTTACATAAAGGCTGTAAGTAAAGTGTTTAAAAAAATTAAGAAATCTATATTTCTTTCATCAAGCATGCATTAAACTGATTGAAAGTGACACTTTGCATCACTGAAATATATTACATTTTAAAACATACTTAAAAAAACTGTTATTTTAAACTGCAGTATTTTCAAATATTACACGTTTTACTATGTTTGGTTAAATAAATGCAGCATAAGACTTATATATATATATATATATATATATATATATATATATATATATATATATATATATATATAAATCTTATAGACTTATTTGGGCGGTAATCTATGTAATTGCAATTAACTGAAAATACCATTAAGTCTCCTGAACTTTATCTACTGAGCAATAACATTTTCCTAGATTAAAGAGCGAAGAATTATTTTATACATTACTCCTGAAAAAAAAAGACAATCCCAGATGTTTCATCAACTTTTTTCCAGTTGCTACCCACATTAATTTCTCAGCTGCATTCTTTCATTCTGTTAACAACTGACTCATTTGTGTCTATTTTTATTTCTGTGAAATAAACATCTGAGACAACATTCATACTTCGAATGAAACCAAGAAGTCTCCTGAGCTATGAAAACCAACATTTGAAGCAGAAAACCTTCCCGTGGGCGTTCGGTGACGAATGATCAAATAAGCAACTGTAAAATTGTGTTTTGATATGAATGTGAATGTGTCATTTTGGTAATCGGCACTCGCTTTAATAGCATCTCTGAGTCACAGTGTTATACTTTTCAGGGGAATCACCTACATGTATTCCATCTATTGAATAATTTCATTTTATGAACAAATAATTGTTTTAGATGCTTCAGCATTATATGATAAATGCAATAGTTCTCTGTTGTTTCTCCGAAGTCAACCTTGTTGTCGTGTCTCGTCATGAAAGTTTGTGATTACGGGCATCATGCATCCTTTTCCTGGGCCAAAACTGGTCAATATCGAGTTTTCTTTTGCGATGCTTCACACAGGTGCTGGATGAAAGCCGAAATTAAGTGGCCTTCAGTGATCATTTTCATCCATCTAGATGTACTCATCGACTCTTTACTTTATCAGCGCTCGTTTCTCATCAGCACTTTCCCGTGGACATTCGACTGGCCGTCAGCAGGGACGTCTGCAGAAACGGCCCTCTATCACCTGCTCTCAGCTGGTGCTGATGCCTCTGATCGGAGCTTTGAAAGGTGTTACCGTAGTAACCACACTTCCTCAGCAGTGCACCGTTAAAGGCTTTTGATTGATGGTCCAGAATCGTGACTGTCAGTGTACAGCAGCTAGTGTCTCACTGATAAGCCTTTTGAGACTGTAAAGAGTTGATTAGTGAGGCTGACTAGTTTATTTAGACTTTTTGATGGGGTTTTAAAGAACATGTAGTAAGAGGGATTGTCAGAGATGATTTTAGCAGCATGAAAGTCTGCTAGTGTGCTAAACTCTTTCTGTTGTTTGTAAATTCATCCCTTTTAAAACACCAGAGCAACCATCAAAGCACCACCTGTGTAGCGATAAATCATTTCATGACAATTGCTGTCAGACTTCAGATCCCCTGCCGTCACTGTTTCCTTCATTATTTATAATCCTTACATGTTTGCTTGTTTCTATAAAAAAGATTTGTTAAATTAAAATGAATGTTTATCTGCTGAATATCTGTTAAAGGGTTAGTTTACCCGAAAATGAAAATTAGCCCATGATTTACTCACCCGCAAGACTTTCTTCTTTCAGTCGAATCCAATCGGAGTTGCACTCTTAAAAATAAAGGTACTTGACGATGCCATAGAAGAACCTTTTTTGTTTAAATGGTTCCATAAAGAACCTTTAATGTCTGAAGAACCTTTCTGTTTCACAAAAGGTTCTTTGTGGCGAAAGAAGGTTCTTCAGATTATGAAAAGGTAAGAAAGAGATGGTTCTTTAAAGAACCTTTGACCGAATCGTTCTTTGTTTCACAGCTGCATTCTTTCATTCTGTTAACATCTGACTCATTTGTGTCTTTTTTTATTTCTGTTAAAGAAACATCTGAGACAACATTCATACTTCGAATGAAACCAAGAAGTCTCCTGAGCTATGACATAACATCTGAAGAACCTTTCTGTTTCACAAAAGGTTCTTTGTGGTGAAAGAAGGTTCTTCAGATTATAAAAAGGTAAGAAAGAGAGGGTTCTTTGAAGAACCTTTGACCGAATGGTTCTTTGTACCAAAAATGGTTCTTCTATGGCATCGCTGTGAAGAACCTTTTAAAGCACCTTTATTTTTAAGAGTGTAAATTGTCCTGGCCCTTCCAAGCTTTAGAATTGCAGTGGGCGGGTGTTTCTGCTCAACAGTCCAAAAGAAGTCCAATAAAGCGCATCAATCCATAATAAAAAAGTGTCTGACATGGCTCCAGGGGGTAAACAAAGGCCTCCTGTAGCGAATCAATGCATCTTTGTAAGAAAATTATCCATATTTAAAACGTTATAAACACTTTTCTCTAGCTTGTGTGAACTGGATGCCTTGAGGGTGAGTAAATCATGGTCTAATTTTAATTATTGGGTGAACTAGCCCTATAATTAATCACTAGATGGCAAAATTTAGAATGGAAATTTAGACCCTTGACGCAATTATGGAGACCAACATAAAGTTAATTCTTCTGCTATTTTGTTATGTTCAACAGAAGAAAAAAACTCATACAGGTTTGAAAAAACATGAGGTTGGGCAAATAATGACAAAATGTAAATTTTTGGTGTACTATCCCTTCCCTAATCTAAAGGATTAGTTCACTTATGGACTAAAATTTCCTGATAATATACTCACCCCATGTCATCCACAATGACATGTCTTTCTTTCCTCAGTCAATAAAGAAATTAAGGTTTTTGAGAAAAACATTCCAGGATTTTCTTTTCCATATAGTGGACTTCAGTGGTGCCCAAAGAATTGAAGATCCAAATTGCCATTTCAATGCAGCTTCAAATGACTCTATGTGATCCCAGATGAGGAATAAGGGTCTTATCTAGTAAAATGGTTGGCCATTTTCAAAACAAACTAACATTTCTGTACTCTTTAACCATTAATGCTCGTCTTACACTAGCTTGATCTCACAATTTTTCGTCACGTGGGAAAGTTTGGAAGTACCGACCCAGTGTTTACAAAGAGAACATGCAAAGAAAGTCAAACACCTTTTACAGAAAAGGTAAAACAACGTCAGATGATTTTGAAGTTGGAGGAGAAAATTGAGCTTTTTACTCTACCTTACCTTTTTGAACCGAAGTACATGGACAAAAAACTAACCACATGTGACTTTTCCAACATGATCACGCAATGCATAAAGATGCACATGTGCATCTCAGAGATGAGTATTTGTGGTTAAAAAGTATATGCATTTTTATTTTTATTTTTTAAGAAAATGCATGATAGTTCCGCTAGATAAGACCCTTATTCCTCGGCTGGGTTCATGTAGAGTCCTTTGAAGCTGCATTGAAACTTGGAATGTTTTTTTGGAATGTTTTACTCAAAAACCTTAATTTCCTTTCAACTGAAGAAAAGAAGACATGAACATCCTGGATGGCATGTGCTTAGTAAATTATCAGAAAATATTTATTCTGGAAGTGAACTAATCCTTTAACATCAGCCCGCTGCACTATAAGTGTGTACAGATCAGTATCAAAACCATATCATCCATACAGTCACTGACCGGTTATATAAATGTTATGTATTTTCTGATGCTATCTCTCACTGATGGATTAATAAATGATAATATGGTCACTTTGTTAAATGGTGAGCTTAATTACACAGATTCCATGCACATATTAGCTTATGCTAATCACAGGATTAACCTCAGGGCCAAAGGTTTCATTCGCTCTTCCCCGAGGTGATTACTGTAATGAGCCTGAGAACTTATTCATCTGTGAATTTCGTGATATAGAATCCATTTGCATACATGTATCAAAGCATGACGGTAAGCAAATATTCAGGCGGGATTTTCAGGGGATGCGTTCGTCAGGTTTTGGCCTTTTGTTCGGCGGGAATCAAGGTGCATGAAGTTATTTATAGATGAAGAACAATTTGCTCAGTAATGACATCAGGCCATGCATCATTTCTCCCAGACGAGTGTTAGCATTTGTGGCAAGGCCCATTAACACATTATAATGGAACTGTGACATTGACATGCCTCGGAGGGTAGACGCGCTCACGCTCGCTCGGCTTCTATTAACATAGATCACAGCTTGTGTACGCTGATTGATAGAACATCCTTGTTTTATTTACGGTATTGTTAGCCGCAGGTAAATACAGCAGAGTAATCCGGGCCCGTCGCTCATGTTCCCCACAGGAGCAAAGGCCCTATCAGAGATCTGCTCCCGACCTCTGGCCATCCAACTGGAAAATTATCCATTGTGGATTCATTCAGAAGTGTGTTTGTGTTTGCGTGCGAGGCCACGCGTGTCTGTGTACGTTGGGGAGTTATTATAAATGGATGGAAATTGCGAATAAGTTTGGAAATGATAAACAAAACCCTGACATGCTTTCTGATATCCTCCACTGCGCATTTGTGTGCTGGTGTATTATAGTTGTGTACACTTTCAGTTTTGGAAAGTGATTTTAAAATTTGAAGACAAAAGTGAGTGTTAGTTTATTGTTTACTCACCCTCATGTCTTTCTGTATTCTTTCTGTCTTGAAACACAAAAGGAGATGTTAGGCAGGATGACTGAGCAGCTGTTGCAACTAAAGTGCATGTTGATTTATACTGCCAGAAAGTACAAATCAGCCCAAAAAAAAGAAAAGGAAGAACATTTTGACTTAATTCTCAGAAATGCAATTGTGACTTTGTATTTTTTTTTTCTTTTTTCCAATTGCATACAGTATGTACTCTGCCGTTTAAAAGTTTGGGATCAGTAAGATTTTTTTATTTTTTTATTTTATTTTTTTATTTTTTAAAGATTTCTCTTAAGCTTTTCAAGGCTGAATTTACTTCATCAAAAATACAGAAAAACAGTAGCATTGTGAAATATTATTTCAGTTTAAATTCATGTTTTTCTAATTTAATATATTTTAAAATCTAATTTTATTCCTGTGATGCAAAGCTGAATTTTCATCAGCCATTACTCCAGTCTTCAGTGTCACATGGTCCTTCAGAAATCATTCTAATTTAATCATTAAATAATTCTTCTTATTATTTGATGAATAAAACAAAACAAAAACAAAATATAAATCTTTTTTAGCAATGTCTTTGCTATCACTTTTTATCCATTTAACATATGAATACATTTATCACTGGAGAATAGAAGTATTAATATCTTTCAAAAAAGGAAAGAAGAATAATTTAAAAACCACACATTTTCAAATGGTAGTTTATATTGTTGCAAAAGATGTCTATTTTAATGTATATTATGCTGTATAAATAAATAAATTATTGTATTGAATCCTGAAAAAAGTATCACAGGAATAAATTATATATATTTATATATATATATATAGAGAGAGAGAGAGAGAGAGAGAGAGAGAGAGAGAGAGAGAGAGAGAGAGAGAGAGAGAGAGAGAGAGATAATAAATGCAGCCTTAATGAGCATACAAAATTTCTTTAAAAAACATAAAAAAAAATCTTACTGATCCCAAACTGTACATTTTCCTATTTTAAACTAATAATTCCACTAAAAACTAATAATTCTTATCTAATCACTACATCTTTTGTGAGAAATCAGGATAAATGATGAATGCTAACAAGGTAATTTTAATAATCTATATAATTTAGCAAAATTCTGACAGAACCCGGATATGCTGTGCCATGTGTACAAGCAGAAGACGACACAAGTTGTACATAAAACCAAAGAATTTGTGGGACCTGAGGTTCCAGCAAGCCTGCTTTATCAATTACCACATCAAAATTATTTAGGAAAATAAGATTTTCTTATCAAATAGATAAAATGTTACAAAACGCTGCAAAAATTAGTACATCTTCCAAAATCTAAATAAAAAGTTAAAAGCAATTTTTGATCAACAAGTAAGTTTGTTGAGTTTAAACATTTAAAGAAGAGTAATTTCTTGACAATAAAAAGTGTTGTATAGCCCTCTAAAATTATTACAAACCTAATGCTGACAACAATGGAATCGCTTGTCAGAGAACTACCAAAAGACTTATTTCTTTGAAAAGAAGAGGGCAGTGGTACAAATAATTGTTTTAAGTGTGACAATGCAGCAAAATTAACACAGAATTCCAAAAAACAACAGATTGTGACAAGCCCCCTGAAATAACAGCCCTTTATTTCAAGCTTTCATTTTATAAGTGTTTTTTTTTTTTTTTGCTAGAAAAAAAAAGCATGAGAAATACCAAGCAAGTGTCTCAGAGCTGGCAAAGCTATGAAAACAGTGATTGTTTCATCTCATGCGGTAAGATGCACAGTGCAGATGTGAATATCATCTAATGGTATGGCGTAGCTAGAGGAAGTGTAACAGTGAGAAGAGATGTTCGTATATAGAGATGTATGATTGCTAAAGGTATAAGGAAGTGGTGGTTTATCAATGCTGTCATGGATGCACATGAATTCCCCATTGTGTGATATAATGCCTATGAATTACGTCTTAATTTAAGGGAGAAGTTCACTTTCAGAACAAAAATTTACAGATAATGGACTCACCCCCTTGTCATTCAAGATGTTCATGTCTTTCTTTCTTCAGTCATAAGGAAAATATGTTTTTTAGGAAAACATTTCAGGATTTCTCTCCATATATTGGACTTCTATGGTGCCCCCGAGTTTGAACTTCCAAAATGCAGCTTCAAAATGCTCTAAACAATCATAGCCGAGGAAAGAAAGGTCTTATCTAGCAAAACGATTGGTTATTTTCTAAAAAAAAAAAAAAAATTACAATTTCTATTCTTTTTAACCTCAAATGCTCATCTTGTCTAGCTCTGTGTGCTCATTTTCTCCTCCAACTTCAAAATTTTCCTATATCGCTGTTTTACCTTTTATTGTAATGGGTGTTTGATCTTATTTGTTCACTTTGTAAACACTGGGTCAGTACTTCTGCAGCGATGTAGGGCGATTTTGAAGTTGGAGGAGAAAATGAGATGGGAGTTTTTCGACATACCCTAACTGTCATGGAATACACAGAGTTCACGCAGAGGTAGACAAGTCGAGCGTTTGAGATTAAAAAGTATATATGTTGTAAATGTTTTTAGAAAATAACCGATCATTTTGCTAGATAAGACCCTTCTTCCTCAGCTGCGATCATTTAGAGCCCTTTGTAGCTGCATTTAAACTGCATTTTGGAAGTTCAAACGGTGGCATCATAGAACTCCATTATATGGAGAGAAATCCTGAAATGTTTTACTCAAAAAACATAATTTCTTTACGACTGAAGAAAGAAAAACATGAACATCTTGGATGACAAGGAGGTGAGTGCATTATCTGTAAATTTTTGAAAGTGAACTACAAGTATGTGTTTAACACATTTCAGTTTCATCTTGAATTATATAGTGATCATTAAGGAAAAAAATATTTTGTATTTGTTCAGAGGTGTTGTACTCATTTATGCTGAATACTGCACAAGTATGGTTTATATACATTATATATGCTCCTGGAGATGTGAATGATGTTGAATGCATTTCTGTGAGTAATTCATCATCATTTTTGAAGTGAAATCAAAAACCTGCCTGTATAAACTCAAGAACATGGCTTGGTCTCCAAATAGCATTGAAGTGCTTGATAAGCACCGTAATTATCTACTTAACACTTCTCATCAGCTTCCTCAAGCCACTGTTTGTTCAGTAATACAACACACTTGACAGCAGGGTCTTAAGCCCCTCACAATCAGCCTGCGTGGTGATATGATTTCATACGCACTTGCTTGATTTATGAACATATTTCTGTGAATGAACTTCACAAGGAATATGAAGAACATCTGTGTGTGTGTTTCTGCACCATCTGGGTCTGGATCTGTCTGACGTTAAATCTCAGTCTGCAAACAAGCAAGAGATAAGGTGTAGTTAAGCGGTCAGTATTGCCAAATAAACCCGTAGAGGTTGATCAGGACCCTCCAAAGCAGTATAGTCCACTCTTAAAGGAACACTCCACTTTTTCTGGAAATAGGCTCATTCTCCAACTCCCCCCGAGTTAATAAGTGGATTTTTACCATTTTTATATCCATTCAGCCGTTCTCCTGTTCTGGCGATATCACTTTTAGCATAGCTTAGCATAGATCATTGAATCCTATTAGATCAATAGCATCGCGTTCAAAAATGACCAACAAGTTTCGATATTTGTTCTATTTAAAACTTGACTCTTCTGTAGTTATATTGTGTACTAAGGAACGATCCCTGTGCATGCAGTTGGTCACGTTGTGCTGCGATGTGTTGCGTGATATTACTGCGCCTGCTGCGTCCATATTACTGCAGCAAACTTCCTTGACTATTACGCCGTAATGGGAGTGTAGTTCCTAATCTTATCGGCCTAGAAAATCGCAGCTTTACATTTTCTGCTGGTATTAGTACATGATATAACTACAGAAGAGTCAAGTTTTAAATAGGACAAATATCGAAACTCGTTGGTCATTTTTGAACGCGATGCTATTGGTCTCATAGCATTCAATGATCTATGCTAAGCTATGCTAAAAGTGATATCGCCAGAACAGGAGAATGGCTGAATGGATTTCAAAACGGTAAAAATCAACTTATTAACTCAGGGGGAGTTGGAGAATGAGCCTATTTCCAAAAAAGTGGAGCGTTCCTTTAAAAATAAAGGTACTTTAAAGGGTTCTTCAAGCGATGCCATAGAAGAACCATTTTTGGTTCCACAAAGAACCATTCAGTCAAAGGTTCTTTAAAGAACCATCTCTTTCTTACCTTTTTTATAATCTGAAGAACGCACAAAGAACCTTTTATGAAACAGAAAGTTTCTTCAGATGTTAAAGGTTCTATATGGAACCATTTAGACAAAAAAGGTTCTTCTATGGCATTGTGAAGCACCTTTATTTTTAAGAGTGTATCCCTCGCTGACTCATATTCCTCTGAAATGCACAGCTAATCCAATTCCTATTGAGCGACAGCCTTCCTCAAGTCTTCATCAGTCAGTTTCCTCTGTGTATTTGGACTTCTTCACCCTGTTCTCCAGCAGGTGTAAGTGTTAACAGTTGATAAAGCAAAAAGACTCTGAAGATCTTGTCTAGACAAGAGTTACTAAAGTCAGCATGGCTGGCAGTATTTTGCTATTATCTCTATAAGTGAATGATTGTGGTGTGAGAGGTCCTGGTGTGCAGACAGAAGAGTCAGTCAATGCCTTAAATGAATCAATCAGCCAGTGAGTCATGAACGTGAGGTGTGGAGAGCTGGGGTTTTTCTGTGTTTCTGCTCCTCCTCCACTTTTCACAGTATCTCTTCTGTATGGTTTAAGATACAGTGGTGTTCTGCTCTACCTGTGATCAGATTTCTTTAGCTGGCATCATGTAAAGAGGCTCTAGGGCAACATTGATTTCTAGCAAATGCGCCATTACTTCCTGTTCTCGGGTTTTATAGCCTATAGACAGGATTCAGTCCTTGATATTGGATATATCTGTGGATCTATGGTTATATTGCTGTTTTTTTTTCTGAAAGTTACAATGTATTTTTTTTTCATGGTTCAATGAATGCTTGTATCCCTTTAAAAATAGATGAACTTGAATGAATGTGTCAAGAACAAGATACATACATAGATATATACACAAACAAATAAGAAAAAAGTATTTTAGAACGATCAGAATTCATTCATTAACATTAGTATTTATTTTTTCTGGTATGATTTGTTGTAATGTCTTTATTGAATGTCATCATTTGTGGGGGAAATGTGTTTAATTGTCATGCAAATAATATGTGATATTTGTAGCCAAAACTACATTGTGTGAGTCAATATCATTTTTTAATGCCAAAAATCATTAGGATATTAAGTAAAGATCATGTTCCATGAAGACATTTTGTAAATTTCCTACCCTAAACATATTACTTTTTGACGAGTAATATGCATAAATCTCAATTTCAGAAAATTGACCCTTATGACTGGTTTTGTGGTCCTCCTCACATATGAAAATTAAAGAAATATTAATAGTCCTAAATGGTTCCTCATGCACCAATCAAACTACAATTATTTAAAAACTAAAAACTACAATTATTAAATAACAATAATAATAATAATAATTTTCAGTAATTAAAATAGAATTTTTATATAGCAAAAAGTATTAAATTGTTTAAAAAAAAACATCAACAACATTAATTTAGTAACAATTATAATTAAAATATACTATAATAGTTTAATGTAATTTAAAATTAACTATTTTGCCCAGTGATTGAGTTTGCTGTGTATTTTTATTTATTATTATTATTATTATTATAATATCACAATATATTTTGTTATTGAATTATTTAATTTAATGTTTTATGTCTTTATGACATTTTTTTTTTAGGTGGGGAAAATATCATATATATCATGTTTGTATGTGTGTATATATATGAGTTAAATAAAAAAAAAATATCTTGGCTCTTCCAAGCTTTATAATGGCAGTGAATGGCTGTTGAGATTTTGAAGCCCAAAAAACTGAATCCATCCATCATAAAAAGTACTCCACATGGCTCCAAAGGTTAATAAAGGGCTTTTAAAATTAATTAAGGCATTTGTGTAAGAAAAATATCTAAATATTTTTATTTTTCTTACACAAACGCATCGATTCACTTCAGAAGGCGTTTGTTAACCCCCCGGAGCCGTGTGAGACACTTTTTATGATGGATTGATGCACTATTAGACTTCAGAATATCAACACCCATTCACTGTCATTATAAAGCCTGGACATTTTTTAATATAACTTCGAATTTTATTTGTCTGACAGAAGAAAGTCAAATACACAAGATGGCTTGAGAGTAAGTCAATCATAGGGTAATTTTAATTATTGGGTAAACCATCCCTTTCATTTTTTCAATGTTATGACGTCTAACAGCAGTTGACGTAAACCTCTTCTCTTATGTTCCTTTTAATCAATTTGTGCTGCAGGAAATCTCTAGTAGTAAAACATACATGGTAGTTTATTCATAGCATTCTTAGGTGTTCCAATAAGACGAGTGCTATCTGTTAATATAGACACATTCATTCAACAGTCAAATAAACATCAGCTGAGACACTCCAGGCAATTTTCTTCTAAGTCATAAGAAAAAAAACATTGAGGTTGAAGGTGGTCTTTTCCCAGACTAATGATAATGTGTCTTTAGCCTGCGAGGGATTTGTGATGAATGGATTAATATCTTTTGATGAGAAGTGTAAAGTAATTTGCCAGAAAAATAAATGAGAGTAAAGTATGGAGATTTAGGGAAGTCTGGGAACTGGGAGAATCTGTCATAAGCAGACGACACTGTCCACATGGACTCCTTTAATGATTCACCGGAGTGTGACAGCGAGAGAGACATATTTAAGGGTTTCTTATATATAACATATGCAGACATGAGCTCTAGTGAGCTGCCTACTGTGGCTGCCTACATAGACAGCTGCCTCCTAAGGGAACGTCCTTACTAAAACTGAACCTGATCATTTGGAACACTCTACATAGGCAGTAACAGATTTTACTCTGAGCTAATTTCAAGTTTGGCATAAGCATGTTGCGAATCTAACGCTGTGATAGTCTAATAAATATCCAAATACACAGCACACAAAAAACGTTGGGTCAGCTTGTTTCCACCACTGGATTAAAATAAGGTAATTGCGACTTTTTATCTCTCAATTATGACTTTTTTCTCAAAATTCTTTATTTATATCTCATAATTGTTATGCTTTTTTTTCTTGCAATTTTAAGAAAAAGTCAAATTTTCAAGATATAAACTCCAAGATATAAACAATTCTGATAAGAAAAGTTGGAGTTGTGACATAAAGTCAAGATGTAAACTCTGAAGATGTAAAAAGTCTGAATTATGTAAATAAAATAAAAAAAAAACAGAATTGTGAGATGCAAACCCAGAATTCTGAGGAAAAGTCAAAATTGTGAGATGTAAACTCAATTTTTACATCTTCAGAGTTTACATATCTCAATTCCAACCTTTCTTCTCAGAAAATTCAATTTAAAAAAGTTAGACAAAATGTTGTTTTTGTTTGTTTTTGTTAGTTTATTATTATGTTTTTGTTCATCCTGTGGCAGAAATGGGCTTTCATATATTTGCCACTGATATATTTTAGTGTTACTTTATTATTATTTTAATTAGTGCTGGGCATTTATCGATTTAAGTTTTTAATATATGTCTGTGTACTATGTATATATTATGTATATATAAATGCACACACATGCATGCATTTATATATTGAAGAAAAATATTATATGTTTATATATTAAATATATTTATATATAATATAATATAACCTAAATTCAAATAAATATACACAGTACACACACACACACACACACACACTGGACATGGATGATTTTTATACTATTATATTATTTATTAATAGTTAAACTTTTGGTAAGTTTATTAACTTTGTCATGTGTTAGTTTTTTTTTTTTTTCTTTACATTTTATATGATTATATTTTATATTTATGTTTATTTCGGTTTTAATTTTAGTACTTCAACTAAAATCTAATTTATAGTCAGTTACAATTCCAGGATTATTTAGTTCATTTAAGTTTATTTAAGTTTAAGTTTTATATTTCATTTTATTTCAATATTAAGTTACCAAAACTTATGTTTACTAGTTTTCTTTAACAATAACAACACCGGTTGCAATGCATTATTGGATTATTTTCCTCTCTAAGGAAGCATGCAATTCTGCCTCAGAATTTGGCCTACAGAAGGCAGCAAAATTAAATCTTCATGCATGACATGCTACTTACATTACACAGTGAACATTACACTGAGTACAGGTCCTCAGGTCGAGGCTAATTCATGTCAGTCAACTGTATGATCAGGCGTGTGGTTTACATAAACCTTCACTAGTGCAGCTGTGTTGGACTGCACACATGCAATTCCAAGCATTTTCACAGTGCTGTAATTATGCAATTATGCTGGAATTATACCATCTTGAACACGTATTAGTGCATGAGTGCTCAGCTGGGAGAAAATAACATTTTTGAATAACATTTATAATAGCTAATTTATCTGTTGCATTAGTAAATCAACTCATTTGCTGGGCCAAAACAATACATGTCATTTCCGCAACATATTTTAGGAATAATAGGATATTAGCTGTGTCCATGCATCACATCTTTATGAGACTCACACAAAGGGAAACTAACCAGCCTGTGGAGAATGTGTGTGTATATGTGTGTGAAATAAAACACCTGGTTCCTCCCATGGCAGAGAGCACTGGACGTGACACCTCCCATGATGCCTCATCAGAGGGTTTTATATTCACCACGACTCCTTATTCTGGGACGAGACTCAGAAAGGAACTTAAAGGCAGAACAATGTGAGGGTTCACAGTGTTATTTATTTGCACATTCTGTCTGCATCATCTCAGCAATGATTCACTAAAGAGATTATGCAAATCCATTGCCCAAAATTTTTGTGCTGAACCAAACATCTGGACATACGCCATTATGATATTCTCCTCCAACATTTGGTCAACTTTTGATGAATTAGTGCAGCTGGGATCAATAGAAAACGTACAAACATCTCATTTAAACTAAAAGCGGTTTACCAGCTGCTTTTCATGCGCTAAAATGCTGTTGATTTTATCTGTGCTGAGTTCTGTGAATAGGAATCCAGGATTCTAAATTAGCTGATGTTTCAGTAGATGGGTTGTTTGGATTTAAACTGAATGGGTCAATTGAAATTTTTAATTTAAAAGACACAGCATTTTTTCATAGTACATCAATCTGAAAAGATCAAGGAGAATTTGATTCTTCATTAAATGGCCTTTTAAAACTCCTGCATTAGGCCGGATTTAACATGTTACTAAAATTAGCAGTCCCTTAGCATACCATTATGGTTTATTTTCCACATGAAGTTGTTGAATTTTGTAAACAAGACACATGTATGAACTGTTCTGCTTTCTGCAGAGTTTTTCATTGAGTCTCATTGTAGTCCCGACTCATCGCTCATGGCAAAACTGGCACGGAAACAGATTGATCATTTATTTTTCCCTCATTTTTCCCTGCCCATGGCTATTATCATTACCAGTGAAATATATACATATACAGGCTGAAGCAAGTTCATGCGAAAGTCAGATATATTTTACAGGAAGTATATCTAATTAAGCTTCTTGAAATTCAGAGTGCTGGAGAAACTCGTTTTCTGATGTCTAATTTCTGTGTCCTGTCCATTTCCATCTCCACTCTATGGCTCGTTCAGAATTTTTGGGATTCACAAAATTATATTTTGCACATAAATAATATCTATTCAGTTTTCAGTGTTCAAAAACCCAACCCAGCCATGGTGAGGTAATTAGGAGAAAGCAAGATATATATGCAGTGTAGTGTTGCATTATTAGGGGCCAAGCACTAAAGGTTTCTATCTTTCGAGAACTATCTTTTTCTTCTGCTAAGTCAATGAACGCCCCTAGAACCGCATGGTAGAAAGTTTTGAAATTTGGCACATGGATAGAGAGCAGTCTGAACATTACTACAGCAACTTTTGGAGTCTCTTACTCAAACCCTATAGTGCCACCAACTTCCAAAGTTGCACTTATATTTATGCTAGTAATCTTTGAACTGTAAATGTCCTTGCACACTCTCTCATGTTTATTAAAAAATAATGTTTATTAAAAAATAAAGTCTCATGTTAATAGAGTCTCATGTTTATTAAAAAATAAATATGACCTTATGTTTTGTCAATCACATTTATACGCTGCCTTTGAAACTTTCGTTTGTTAAATTTTCTGCATTTTTCACATTCGTAGCAAGCATTTTGAGAGGTGTTTTGACAATTCAGACCCACCGTACAAGCGAACGCCAAAATCCAGAATGGCGTCTGAGAAGCTGATCCACTTCGTCTCGTAGCACAAAGCACTGTATGACAAACTAAATGAAGAATAAGAGATGACATATAATTCAATTCAATTCAATTCAAGTTTATTTGTATAGCGCTTTTCACGATACAAATCGTTGCAAAGCAGCTGTACAAAAATGTAGGCTACTACAATATATTTAGTAGCTTATTAGTGGTGACTACTGTATGTCAAGTCGATGTACATATGGTATAAATGTTAAAATCAGTAATGGTGTATATAAAGACCCAATATTTCCTCTTTCTTTTTCCCTTTTTAAGAAGAGAGTAGACAACAAAATCCCCCTCACTGCTTGAAGGCTCAATTTTGTATTGGTTTTGACTATGTGCAAGAATCTTAGATGCTAGAGACAAAATCCATTCCATCATGAAAAGTTTTCTCGCCATTTAGAATTTTTCAAAGCACCTTTTTCAAATCGACTGTCTGATTTTCTCAAAAATTCAAGTTTAGTCAAACTGTTCTTGAATAACAAATGAATTTGTCTAAAGAACTCGCCAGATCGATTGTGAGACTATATCTCCACAACCCTTTAATGTATTAAGACTAGGGCTGCCCTCGACTAAAGATTTTTCTGGTCCGCTAGTAGTCGTTCATTTCAAGCATTAGTTGGCTGTTAGTCACACATTTACACATTAATAAACCATATACTGTGAATCACAATAATGAGCCTTTATTTGTGCTTTCTTTGTTTTCAGCTTAAGAGATGAAGTCAGCGACACTGACTCGTCATCTCCGCAGTAGTGATGCGCCTGTATGCATGTTTCATAAAAACAATAATGAAATAATTTGTTTTCTATTTGAATTTGTTCATTTGAAAGTAGACCTTTTACTCTCTATAGATATATTTTTCATGTCTGTAAGGCAAGTATACATGGAGTTTCGCAGTTTCGCACTCAAGAGACAGCAGAAAGCGCGTCCTGTTTGCTTTCATTATTTTACAAAATCCCAACCTTTTGATGTTATCCTGAGTGCACACAAATAAACGTAGAGTCTTTATAGATTTGAAAAATGTATTATTACTGTACCAGCTTCTACACTCTGCACAGACACTTCAATAGGCCACATTTTTCTAGGTTAACATTAGATGAGCAGACATGTCAAGTTGCTAATACATACATCTTTCAGATAAAAAGCCATATTTGAGGTCGGTAAATGATAGGTGATGCTGGGATGTCCTGCCCAATGTACTATATTACCACATAGACCAGCAGTTAACGATCTGTCCGTCATGAACTGCGTGACTTCGCCACTTCCTGTGGATAATAAAATATTGGTCGACTAATAGTTAATTAAACTTGTGCTTGTTCTCCACCTAATTTGTCCTATAAGTACAGGCACAGCCATTTATAAATTTTACTGGTCTGGCTTCCAGTCTCATCCATGTCCAGCTAGTTTTTAGCTGTACAAAACAGGTCGTTTGGTGCTCGATATTGCAAAATAGTGTGTCTTATCATATTATTTTAATGTATTATCTTAATTATGAACACACTGGTTTGTAGTGCAAAGTTTTACTGTTTACTGCACATTGTTATTCTCATTATTTCCCTATAGCGGATAATGAACAGGAAGTCTTACCTATATGCTTACTTCTGCATTTGAATAATAAGGTGGATAACAACCATGGCCTGAGAGTACCTGCATAGTTTTTGCACAGTACCTCCTAGTGGTCAGGAGGCATGAAAAACATCTATTTGCTTGTAACTTCTAAACAATTTGATCATACATCAAAAGAATAGTATATTTAGATTCAGTGCAGCACAACAGTTGAAAAATAGTTGAACAATACCCAGTTTTCCTATGATGACCATACAAACACACACATATGATTACATATTTCAGCGCTAATTCTTCTGTTAGAAAATGTGTCCCTTAGTGTGCAAGGACCTTAAGGGCTAGAAACAAAATCCATTTCAGCATGAAAAGTTTCCTGCCATTTTTAATTTTTCAAAACACCTACGATTTTCTCAAAAACTAAACTAGATCATCCTCATAAAACAAAACAAAACAAAACATGGAATTCAAGTTGATTAGTCAAACCGTTCTCGAATAACATCTAAACAAATTTGTTGAAAGAGCTCGACAAATCGGACATGAGACTATATCTCAAGCTTGGTGTTTGTTATCCACCTTATGTTTCCCGTAAGAGTGGGCTCAGCCATTTGTAAAGTTTATGAGTCTGGCTTCAGGTCGTTTTGCTTGATATTGAAAACTGGTATGTCTTAGGATGTTTTTTTAATGTATTATCTTAATTATGAGCACACTGGTTTGCATCACATACAGTTTTACCATTTACTACACGTGGTTATTCTTCTGATTATTTGCTTATAACTTCTAAATGATTTGGTCAAACATCAAAAGACTGGTATCTTTAGATTCAATGCAATACAATAGTTAAACAATAGTTTAATAATATCCAATTTTCTTGTGTTGGCTACACACAAACACATGAGCAATATCACACTTACAGCACTGCGATATGGCTGTATACGGTACTGTAGGTAATCACAGCGTGCTGATATACAGCTATATTGCATTACTATAAGTATGATATTGCATTTATTCAACAATTAGATCGCACAGGTATGAAAATAAAAAAAGAAGATAACTTCTTTTTCACTTTAAAAACTCTCTTTTGTGCGAAACTCCTTCCTTCCGCCATTTTTAATAATAATAATTACATGGAACAAATATATGTTATAAGGGAAAAATTTAAAGGGAGACACTGAAGGCAAAAACGCAGTTTTTTTTCATGCATCTGTCAAATTTGAGATTTTAGGCTTTCTGGTGTTTTATAAAGTGTTTTTTCAGACTAGTGGAAAGAAAACACCCAAAAGACACTGTTAAGTCTTTCTTTTATAGCACTTTATCTATTTGTGTCAGTAGATTTCAATTACAATCCATATTTTTAAAGTCCATTTAGTTTTTTCTCCCACACTGAGCCATAAATCTCCACTTCAGTAACACCGAACTTTAAATATTTTATTCCTGTCTATATCCTGAAGGTTTTTACAGAGGGATTTGTTCATATATAATTTGCTTGATTTTATGCCTTTTATTCCCCCAAAAATGGCAAAAAAAATTATTTATTAAGTTTTTTCTGAATTATGGAGTGACAAAATGAGATACCCAAAATCCCCTCTGTAAAAACATTTGACTCTAATATGTCAAAAAAAAAAAATTAACATGAATTTTGAAACAAACTTCATCCAGTGTTTACATTTTTGTACTAGACATGTATGCAAATTAGTGCATATTTCATTAAATAATGCCTCATTTGCTTATTTAAACCTGACATTTTAGAAACTTGTAATACAAAACATATTTGCAATTAACAATCTAATCAATCAACTGGTTAAGTAAGGTGATAACTATTAGTGAATTTTTTTTACCCTGTTCACCTGCAGTGTCTCGCCTTAAATGTGTTAACCCTAAAAATAAGTGATTTTCAACACCTAAATCCAAAAACAAATAATGAGTCAACAAATAAAGAAAAAGAACTTTGGGTTTTTCTTTTTCTTACTAAATTGTATTTGGAGATCAGTCCTGTGGTGCAGAATCTTTCTTATAGCTTTGCAGGTATATAAATACAGCAAATAAGCAGTTAGAATTCTGCCCCTGGTTTAATATACATCACACGCACACACACACACACACACACACACACACACACACACACACACACACACACACACACACACACACACACACACACACACACACACAGTGGTGTGTGTAAATATAGGACTTGTTTGTGTTTGATTGGGTTGTGTTATTTATTGGATTTCAGAGTTCTATATAATGGTCATTGCACAGTGTTCCCTGCCCCGCACCATTATTGTTCGGTATTTCAAATCGGACATGAGGAGCAAGCCTTTAATAACCAAAGCTCTCAGCCCCAGCTCTCCAGTTATTCCACAAACACTTCACTGTGGTCGTCAAGGTAACCGCTGTCCCTCTCCCAGTGGGAAAGTAAGTTTGGTAGGATTGCTCATTGAATTTTTTTTAAAGCAAGCGGTCCTGGTTTCTCCACATCTCTCCCGCAGCACCGCAGCTCTTTAATGCTTTTCTTGTTTTGCGTTCATTTACATTTGCTCGGTTTAATTTGTGCCGCTCCCTGCTCTGTGTTTGATTGCTGTTTTCCATTCCCTCAGTACAAATGACTTGTGACAGCAAACCCGACCATTGAACGAGGGGAATTTCAATGTCGCCGGTGCTGCCGGTGAAAGAACACCAAATGACATCTCCAGCAAGAGGCATCAAAGGCACAGGTGTTGAGAGGAGTTGAATTCAAAACATGAATTACAAAGCAGCCAGGCTAAGTGTTGCCACGTGTTGATATACATACCAGATCTCATAGAACAGCAAGTTCAGAGTTAGTCTAGAGACAAGTGATATTGCTTAAAAACTTTTTTGTTTTTAATATTATTTTGGACTTGGAATCTCCTGAAATTGGAAATGGAGAAAAAAAAACTGAAACAAATAAGACAATTCACGGACAATAAAAGTATAGATTTTTAAATCTGGAAAGCACAGCTGAACTAATCTGAACTTTAAAAAAGACTGCTGGCAAAAACATTTTTCATTTCTCATGTTTTTTCATGCACTTGTCATTTTGAGAGTTCGGGTTATTTGGTGTAATGTTTTCAGTGTGCTGTTTCAGACTAGTGGAAAAAAACATCCAATAAGCACTTCAAAAAAAAAAAAAAAAAACAATCCAAGATATATCTAAAATGCTATTTCTAAAAACCTTTTATATGTCAACAAAATTAAACAAGAGTATGTTCAGATTTCTGTTCTGGAAATGTAGGCAAATTACTTCATATTTAATTAGAAAAAGCATCATTTGCATATTTAATCATAACATTTTTAGAAGAACAAAAATACAAAAAGTCTTACAAAAATCAGCCTGGCAAGTATGGTGTTATCTATTAGATAAGCCATTAATTAATTAGTTAATTAACCAATTCACCTGACATGACTTGCCTTGATCAATGATATATCCATAATGATATATTTTATATTAAAATATTAACCAAAACTGACTCTGATTACTTTCTTAACCCTGTAAATCATGGTATATGGAATAATGGATACCCTCAGACAAAAAAGTCTAAAGAATTGCTGTGTTGTGCATTTGCTGTGCTGTGCATTTGTGTTTTTTTTTTTTTTTTTAAGTTTCATATCTAATATTTAAACAAATATACAGAGGCTCAAATGGCGAACAGTTATGAATTCAAATATGAATTTTTACTTAAATTGTAGTAATATTTCATAGTATTAATGTTTTCACTTTTTTAAGTCATAAGAGACAAAAATTCTATATTGTATTTCAAACTTATATACAGTACAGACCAATAGTTTGGACACACCTTCTCATTCAAATGAATGAGAAGGTGTGTCCAAACGTTTGGTCTGTACTGTATATAAGTTTGAAATACAATATAGAATTTTTGTTTGAATTCAACTGAAAAAAACTTGTGAAAAAATATCTTTCAGGTGGTCAAATAGCATATAGCAAATAGTGGAGCTCTGCAGCAACCTACTGGTAAAAGTTTTTTTTTTTTTTACTTTTAAAACTGGATTTTCCAAAAGATGGGCAAAAATCTTACACTAAACCATGTGAAATTATCCATGTTATCCCCATGAATTAAAGTTAGAAATGTGGGTCTTTTATAAAGTGAATTTTACATAAAAAAGCAGTTTTTGTATAAAAACCCATTTAAAAAAATATTTATTTATTAATTTATATATATTTAAAAAAAAATCACTAACCCACTGAAAACTGCACAAATGTAGAGTAAAAACTTTAATAAACAGAAAAATATACAGTACTGATATTTCAGTTTTTCTTTTTTAATAAATCTGCAAAAATGTCAACAATTCTGTGTTTTTCTGTCAATATGGGGTGCTGTGTGTACATTAATGAGGGATAAAATGAACTTAAATGGCTGCAATATAACAAAGAGTGAGGGTCTGAATACTTTCCGTACCCACTGTGTATATATATATATATATATATATATATATATATATATATATATATATATATAGTATATACAACAATAAGTTTGAAATACATGTGTTTTTTTGTCTCTTATGACTTAAGAAAGTGAAAACACGAGTTGACAAACAGATGGTGGCAATATATAATTGATAATTTCTTTCCTAATTCAGGCAATTCCTAATGGAAAGCCTGCTTTTTTATCTTTTGAATATCCTTATTTAGTCCATTATAAGCCACATTGCAGAATTTAAGCAGGTTACGAATGGGTTTCATGTTAACTTCAAGCAAAAGACTCCATTTGCTCTACATTTAATCTCATTGGTGTATAGAACAAATTGAGGTATTAAAAAGACCTCATTTATGATTTTGCTTAAGGGAGACTGCTGAAAAATGAATCAGCTTGACTCATTATTTTTCTTTTAAACCGAAAAGAAAAGGACTTTAGTCTTAGGTTGAAGGTTTGGATGGCAGCCCACCTAGCTCTATTCTTTCGCCATGAGTTATCGTTCTGTTTTGCTTTTCTTCGGAGAGAAAGAACCCAGACAGTTCATCCATCAGGTTCATCTGAACCAGACACTTCATCAATCAGGTCAAGGTGCATCCTGCGCACTCTACTCGGAATTAACGAATGAACGAGAGCGCGAGACAGACGGAAAAAGGGCTTGCGCATGCACATTGGCAACGAGAATGATTGAGGCGCTGAATATATCTGTTTCTCAAAGCGTTCTTGAATTATTCTTCCACGGCTTGTGTTGGTTTTAAGAGAGAGAAATCGAGAGGAGAAGGATAAATGTGAGAGAGAGAGAGAGAGAGAGAGTGTGTGTGTGTGTGTGTGTGTGTGTGTGTGTGTGTGTGTGGGAGACGGAGAGAGAAATGGCAACTAATAGGCATCTGGGTAAACAGTGGCAAGTCCTCTGTTATCCAGCAGCACTTGCTTCTGTTGCTTTTTAAATTGCTCTGAGATTTAAAAGCTCCTGGCCTCTCGTGCTCACCTGGGACCGCATCAGATCCATGTCTCGCATACACAACCAACAGGAACGTTTACCTCCATCAACCCAGCCAATTAAAAAGCCTCCCCCTCTGCCCACGCCACTGTCTCGACCGAGCGCCGTTTGTAATGAAGATGAGACGGCTGCAGGAATACTGCTGGTCACACAGACGAGCCAAGAGCTGCAGCCGGTGCCATATCCCATCAGTGTACAGGTCAAGGGTCCGATTGGGGCTGTGTCCAGTTAAAAGTAGCTTGAGGTGCCTTCATTCCACTTCTCTAAATGTTTTTGAATGCAAAAACACATTCCTTTATTATTCATGTACTTGTTCATGTACTTGTATGATAATCAAGTTGTTATTCAGGGTTTTATAATTAGAAATGCACAATATATTGTACCACACACACACTAGCAGTCAAAAGTTTGGAATGCTTGAGATTAAAGTCTCTCATGCTTTCCAAGGCTGCATTTCTTTTTCTTTCTTTTGATCAAAAATATAGAAAAACAGTAATATTGTGAAATATTGTAATTTTAAATGGTTTTTGTGGTAACCATTTTTTTTTTTCAGGATTCTTTGATGAATAAAAAAATTAAATGAACGTTAATATGCTAGAAAATCATTCATGGTTTTCAAGGACGCACATTTAATACATAATCTAAGTTTTAAAATATTCATTACAATATATACTGATAAATGTAACATTCACTTTCACATTCACGGTTTGAGATGACTGGATGCTTTCAACTGATTTTCTATTGAACTTTCACCAATTGAACTGAAGTGAATTAAGCTACAAATTCGATCATAATGCACAATGTTTCCATCTAACATGCATTTTAAGATCCAGCTTATCATTTTAATAAAGTGAAACTGGTTACCTCACCTGAATATATTTGTGTTGATATTTGTGTTGGATGTTATCTTTGGAATAGAAATATGGATTTTTGATCTGTAGACATAATAGTTTTTGCTTATTTCAGTTAATGTCATAAAACTAGTGAGCTAAGTCAGAAATAGTACTGACAGTGTCATGTAAACATGGCTGAGGATGCGAAAAGCAGAGGAACAGACAAACCTATTCAATCGAGTGAGTCATCTACGCTGGAACTGCTCTACAAACTCTTGACTTCGATCATTCAGTTCAAGCAACTCACTAGCAGAAAACAGATGTGTGAAACTGAGCTTTTCTAAACTCCAAATTAGTTAAACCATTGCTTCGCAAATTGATTCACTGTTTCAAAGTGCTCCAATCGGATCGTTTATCGCAAGTCATTTGATTTAGATCAGGAGTTAACAGTGTTCATCTCAAATGATTTGATTTAGATCGGGACTATAGAGCTGGTTCACAAATCATTTGATTTAGATTGAACTTGGTGTATTGTGAATCAGTTGGTTTAGATTGGGACTTTGGAGCAGGTTTGCATATCTTTCATTCAGATCAGAACTTTGGAGCCCTTTTTGCAAATCATTCTATTTAGATCAGAACTTCGGAGTGAATTCGCAAATCTTTGATTCAGATCGGAACTTTGAAATGCAGATTGTGGATTAATTGATACAGATCGGGACTTTGGAGAGGGTTCGCAAATCTTTGATTCAGATTGAACTTTGTGTATTGTGAATCAATTGGTTTAGATTGGGACTTTGGAGCCGGTTTGCAAACCTTTTATTTAGATCGGAACTTTGGAGCAAATTCGCAAATCTTTGATTCAGATAGGAACTTTGGAGTGCGGATTGAGAATCAATTAATTCGGATCAAGACTTTGGAGCATGAGTCTTGAGTCATGTTAGCCTGATGGGACCAATCTTAAAAACATAAAACTAATGAGGTGTTGTGTAAACATGGCTGAAGACGCGAAAAGCAGAGGAACAGATAAACTGATTCAACTGAGTGAGTCATTCACGCTGGAGCAATTCCGATTGATTCAAACTTGTGACTTTGATCATTCAGTTCAAGCAATTCACTAGCAGAAAACAGATTAAGAGAGCATTCATGAATTAAAACTCTTAAAATGCACATATAGTGATCGGTGAAACAGAGCTTTTCGAAATTTAGAAATAGTCAAACCATTGCTTCGCAAAATGATTCACTGTTCCGAAGCGCTTCAAACTGATTGTGTATCGTGAGTCATTTGATTGAGGAGTTAAAAGTGCTTATCTCAAATAATTTGAGTTAGATTAGGATTTTGGAGCTGGTTTACAAATCATTTGATTTAGAGTGGAACTTTAGAGCGGTTTTGCAAATCTTTAACTCAAATCAGAACTTTGGAGCGCGGATTGTGAATCATTTGATTTAGATCAGGATTTCGAAACAGGTTTGCAAATATTTCATTCTGATTTTGAACTTTGGAACACCTATCGCGAATCATTTGATTTAGGTCAGAACTTCGGTTCGCAAATCTTTGATTCAGAACAGAACTTTGGAGCATAAAATGCAAATCATTTTATTCAGATCGGGACTTTGTTGCGGGTTAGCAAATCATTAGATTCACATCAGGACTACGGAGTGTGTATCACGAATCGTTTGATTTAGAACAGAACTTCGGGAGCAGGTTTGTGAATCATTTGATTTAGATCAGAACTTCGGAGCGGATTCGCAAATCTTTGATTCAGATTGGAACTTTGAAGCATGTTTATTTCTGTTATTTTATATGTTTATTTTCTCTATTTTTACATTACCTTTAATATCATCATTAAAATATAATATTGTTAATGCTGTTAAATTGTAATCAAAATGTATGTGACATTTGGATCTTCTTTAACTATGTGTTTACCTTTCTTTTCTGCCTGGTTACTGTATGTTCTGATCAAATCTGGACAAATACAAAACATGCTGGCTTTCAATTCAGCTGTGATGACTCAGGAAAACGTAGTCACTTTGTCATCAGTGATGGCCTCGCTATGAGGACATTGCAGTGGCCTGAATTCAAAGCCACGGTACAAGCTTTATTTCCTTTCTTTGCACTGATATGACTGAGCTTGTGAAATCCTTAATATTCAGTATTCCCTAGAACACGTTGCATGTGTTAAGTGCTTCATTAAACTAGACTCCTACTGAGACGATGCTGTAAGAAAACCCCACCAGCACACACTCACGCTTGGCCACTGAACTGCTCTGTAGGTGATATACCTTGTGCGAGGGTGAAATGCTGAATATCGGAGGAGCCCTCAATGGGGTTTCATGCAGTCGCTCACTCAAATGTTCTTTAAATTTTAGAGTGTCTTCTGTATAACACAAGCCCAGAGCTGAACATGTCTCAGCTGCCATTAAACTTTCATTACAGCTGTGGATAGTAATTTTGCATATTTGAGAGAATGGTGAGAATGCATGTTTATTGAATTGATGTAGGTTGAAAGGTTAAAATGTCAATTTTGTCAATGTAAATTTTATTTATAGCACCATTAAACATAACTAAAATAAACAATCTAAAATTAAAGCTAATAAAAGCTAACTAATGTTTATTTTGGGTGCATTAAGTAAATGTGAAAGTCCAAACACAATAATTTTTGTAATACTCATTAAAGGTAAAATCTCTTGTAAAGTCATTTACATCACTTACTGAGTTTCTAATTAATCTTTATGACATTTTTCAAGCAAAAATATATAAAAACCGTTAAACAAAATAATTTTACTTGAAACCACAATGTAGAAGATGTCTTGATTTTGTACAAGAACATCTTAATTATCTTTAGAATTTTAAATACTTTCTCATATAGAATATGTGAATATCTTCAACATAAGTGTACTTTGTCTTATGCCAGTTGACTGATTAGCCAACCGTGCACCGAATCTGAAATAATGAGTCATGAATCTTTTGTTTCAGATCGGAAATTCTAGATAGCAAATCATTTGATTCAGATCGGGAGTCAGAGCGCATATCTCAAATCAACTTTAGAGCGGTTTCGTGAGTCATTTGTTTCAGATCAGAACTTCTGAACGCGGATAGCGAATCATCTGATTTAGATCTGAACTTTAGAGCAGTTTCGTATATCATATGTTTCAGATTGGAACTTCCGACTGCGGACCATGAGTCATTTGATTCAGATTGGGACTCAGAGTGCATATCACGAATCAGGGGCGGACTGGCCATCGGGAGAACCGGGACAATTCCCGGTGGCCTGGCAGCCAATTTGGCCCGCTGCCATTTTTTTTATTTACATTTTATTTTCATATATATATTGTTGTTGTTGTTTCTGTTGCTTGCCGAATGTACTAAAGTGATTATTTCCAAATTCGCCATTCAATAATAATACTCTAATAAATCGTAATCCGGTTTGTCTTGACTGACAACGCAATTCGCGTTTGTAATACTTAATTCCTAATGTAATACTTACATTTTTATAAAAAGGTAAATGGAAGTTCAAGAGATAATCTTTAATTATTTTGCATGGCACCAGCCAATGGATTATACTTTTTATGTGATAATAATAATGGCTTTACAAAAAAAAAAATATATATATATATATATATATATATATATATATATATTGTCCATGGTTTCAGAATTTGTTGTGGGTTTTTGGGATGGCCTGGATGAGTGTGTGATTTCCTGGCCTGAAATTTTGTCCCAGTCCGCCCTTGTCACGAATCAACATAAAGCGGATTCATGAATCATTTCTTTCAGAACCGAACGTCCAAAAGCCCATCATGAATCATTTGATTCATATCGGGACTCAGAGTGCTTATCGCAAATCATTTGATTTAGATCAGAACTTTAGAGCGGTTTCATATATCATATGTTTCAGATTGTAACTTCTGAATGCTGATCATGAATCATATGATTCACATTTGTCGAATCGTTTGATTCATATCGGGACTTGGAGCGCTTATCGTGAATCATTTGATTTTAGATCTGAACTTTAGAGATTGGAACTTTTTCAGATTGGAACTTCTGAATGCATATCACAGATCAAGTTATAGCAGTTTCATGAATCATTTCTTTCAGATCCGAACTGGTCAGGTGTGTGTCCCCCTTAAGGGTCCGAGTTGATCAACTTATGCTGTCTCAGACTGCACTGCCTCCATCAGCCCGGTCTGTAATCACATTATATGAATACTAATAAAAATATCTCAAGTGTGTAAACATATAGTCTTGACAGGTGACCGAGACAAGATTAGCCCTGTGCTCAAATGCACAGCAGCACCGAACAGTATGCTAACTCCTTAATTACAGCCTTTTCCAACAAACTTCAGTGCAAGTGAGTCTTGCATACAGAGTTAGTGGCCCCCAGGAGCCCACACACTGACCCTGCTTGACATGGAGCTCTGAGCTCACGACACAACGAAATTAAACACGTCAACCTCAGCACTACATAGGGGACCTCGGGAGCTCCGTAATGAGAGAGAGCCGAACCGAGCTGCGGGAAGTTTGAGGAAGTTCTTCATCTGATTCTGAGTATCATTAAAAAGTCGTATAACCACCATTTGGAGTTTAGCTTTTCGAGAAGAGTCTTGTTTGTTGTTTCTATCGTGCTCTAATGCTGTCTTTCCCCATCATTCATTTGTGCAGCGGTATGTTGGTGCTTCCGTCTGTGTCCATCTCTAATCCCTCTCTTTTAATTTTCTAATAAAGGCTCAAGGTTGCCTGATGGTTTTGGCATCCTGATCAGTCAAAGAAATGAAATCACAAAGGATAACTGGCAGCCGAGCTCACACCAGGAGCACATTTATCATACTCATTCTGTTCTGTTCTGTTTATTTATCATTTCATTTAGTTCTATTACGATCTAGTATTTTCTATTGTGTTCTGCTCTGCTCTATCAATTTTTATTTTGCTCTGTTCAATTTAGTCCTCTGTTATATTCTGGTTTGTTATTTTCTGTTGTGTTCTCTTTAACTTAAAATACTTCAACAGAAATTTTAGTTGAAATAAGTTTAATTCCTAAAATAATAAAAACAACAAAATTTCTAAAAGGTAAATTAAATGGCAACTTTAAAATAAAAGCTAAATCAAAATATTAATAAATGCTCAAATATTGTATAAAAAATACTAAAAATGTGAAATGAAATATATAAATAAAGTTTAATTACTAAAAGTACTTTAATTTAATATACAGTACTGTTCACTTCTATTCTTTTCTTTTGTATTCAGTTTTTTTTATTCTCTAATTTTATTAGAATATTTTCTGTAATCTGAATATTCTATGATATTTAAATCTGTTGTACAGACTTAAATAAAAAATCTTTTTGACTTTTGTTTACTACAGATTGTGCAAGTTTAATTACTAAAATTATAAAAACAACACAATTACTAAAAGTTAAAACTAAAATGGAAACTAAAAATAAAAGCTAAATCAAAATATTAATAAATGCTAAAATATTGTATAAATAATACTAAAACAACACTTAAAAAAGTCAAATGAAATATATAAATAGGGTTTAATTACTAAAGTTACTTAGTACTTTAACTTAAAGAATATATATATATATATATATATATATATATATATATATATATAATATATATATATATATATATATATATCTATATATCTATATATATATATCATTTAAAAAAATTACAAAAACAAAAAAAAACTAAATTACTAAACCTAAACTAAAATGAAAACTGAACATATAAAAAGCTAATTCAAAATATTGTTGAATACTAAACTATTGTGTAAATAATAGCTAGAATAATAAAACTAATACTAAATAAAGCAAATACTAAAAC